>NC_090655.1:161302019-161662019 GCF_040937935.1 Hyperolius riggenbachi | reverse complement strand
ATCAAAACCCCTGCCTTGTTTCCTATGGCTGGGGAGCCCATTACGTGTCCCACCCAATTTTTTTTCATGAATAAGAATTGATTTGCCATCAAGTGCATCTCCTGCAAGAGTGCAATATCTATTTTGAGTTTTTTAAGGTGTCTCAGAACCATGGACCTTTTCCCTTGGGATCTAAGGCCCTTCACATTCCAGGTACCCACTCTTATTACCATTTATTTTTGTCGTTTGGTAGGAAATTTGCTGAGTGCCCGAGTATTGCTTCTTATCTTTATGTAGTAGCATAGTACCCCTTGCAAGAGCTGACGACTTCCCTCCCCCCTATCTTCCCAACATTTTTGAAAAACCATATAACTGGTAAACATATTATCCCTTTTAACCCGGGGCTGGTCTTACATTCTGCAACATGACTTCACATCTTCCCTCTCAACGTAGGGGTGCTGTAAGGTTTTAACCCCATCATTCCCATCCCGCCCAACTGTTTTAAACAAGCTGAACGTTATTTCAAATGCTTTTACGGAGTCTTTGTATGCTGAGTATACCTACTGAGCTGCATAGCAGTGCCCCCATATGCAGCGAGATGTATTTTTGCAATAGTTCAATCCTCCCCTTCGGCTTCATTAGGAGTTAGGGATCTGCTAGGACTCGCTTCCTTTTGTTCAGCCAGAAATCCCTCTGCATTCTCCACTGTTGTAAATAGAGATGCAGCGAACAGTTCGCCGGCGAACGGTTCCAGGTGAACTTTGGTGGTTCGCGTTCGCCTGGACCAGGCAAACTTTTGCGGAAGTCGATTCGCCCCATAATGCACTATGAGGGTCAACTTTGACCCTCTGCATCACAGTCAGCAGGCACATTGTAGCCATTCAGGCTACACTAAGCCCTGGGCCCCCCCCCCCTTATATAAGGCAGGCTCGCCGACCATTAGAGTCACTTGTCTGCCTGCTATTAGACAGACTAGGGCGAGCTGCTGCAGATTGTTCTCCTAGGGACAGATTAGTTAGGTTCTTGGCTGCTTAGCTTGCTCCTGGCTGATTATTATTGCTTTTATAGCACCCCTCAACAGCTCTTTTCAGAGCTAATCCTGTTTTTTTTTGTGTGCATGTCAAACTGAAACTTTTGTTGCAGACACAGGCTTGCTAATTCATACTGTGTGTGCTACTGCCAGCAACCCAGCACATTCAGTGACTACCTGTGTGTGTGACAGGGAGCTGCACATTGTACTACCCAGTACTGCATATACCATTACCCAATACCTGTTGTGTTTACTTAACCCACCTCATCACTGCATATACCTAGCTTTCTGTTGAGTGAACCCACCTCACTGCATATAACTACCTTTATTGTTCAGTGAACCCACCTCACTGCATATAACTACCTGTTGTGTTGAGTGAACCTAGCTCACTGCATCTAACTACCTGTTATATATGCAGTGAGCTGGGTTCACTCAACACAACAGGTAGTTAGATGCAGTGAGCTAGGTTCACTCAACACAACAGGTAGTTATATGCAGTGAGGTGGGTTCACTGAACAATAAAGGTAGTTATATGCAGTGAGGTGGGTTCACTCAACACAACAGGTAGTTATATGCAGTGAGGTGGGTTCACTGAACACAACTACCTTTACTGTTCAGTGAACCCACCTCACTGCATATAACTACCTTTACTGCTCAGTGAACCCACCTCACTGCATCTAAATACCTGCTGTGTTGAGTGAACCCAGCTCACTGCATATAACTACCTGTTGTGTTGAGTGAACCCAGCTCACTGCATATAACTACCTGTTGTGTTGAGTGAACCCAGCTCACTGCATATACCTAGCATCCCTCCGAGATGGACAAAATGGACAAACCAGGTAGAGGAAGAGGTAGAGGCAGACTCAGAGGAAGGCCACCTGGCATCGGCAGGTCTGTGCGAGGAGGTGTTGCTGTGATTTCGTGCATACCTGGCCCAAAATACAGTGCTCAGAAGAAGGCACGTGCCATCACTTCCCAAGATCAGGATGTGCTTGACTATTTAACACAGAACACCTCATCTCCCGCAGCCAGTGCCACCAGCGCTAGTACAAGCACCACATCCACTGCATTTGACACTTCACAGGAGTTATTTGGTGGTGGTGGTGGGGAAATCACTGATTCACAGCCACTACTGCAACAACAAGAAGAAGGCGCAGGTACACCATCTCATACTTACAAAAAAGGAAAGAGAGAACAAACCAGTATATGCTGCTCAAAAAACTGCACTTTATTGAATAATCATTAAAACACACACTTTATTTACTAAGATGTCAGGAAATAACCTGACATGAATTGGTACTGTGAAATACAATACAAAGTGCTGCAAACTATAAGGACAGTGGGAAAGGTCTCTTTAGAAAAGCTTATTTCCCTGCATGGGGGTCTGCCTATAAAATGCTGGTTGCTGATTCTCTTAAATAACACCAAGTCCTATATCTATAGTTTTTTTTTTAACCATAAAATTTTTTTATTGAGGATCATAAACATGGTCATAGTACATACAGATGCATATTACAATGTATTATGGTACATTCGGCGCATAGTGTACAATACGGTATATACATATCTTATAATATACAATTTCAGGCAATAGGTACAAGGATTGTTCTGGTGTTGTATAACTTGGTATTAATACATGCAGGGTAACCATGTATCTAAATCCGTAGTACCAGCAAGGGACTGTTAATATGAGAGCACTGTGCACATCTTATACCTATAGGGGTATTTGTCCTGAGGACCTACAGTTAAGAATTTTCCATTTTGCGCACAGTGCCTAGTTTTAAGGGTACTGGGACTGCGTCATACATGGGCTCATTTAATATTCTTGCATATAGGTGTCTAGTGTGTTGTTATTACCTGTCTTTCCACTTATCCCAAATTAAGTGAAACTGTGGGATGCGTTTCCTGTGAGTATATATTAGTTTTTTAAAGGGTAGTGCAGTGTCTAGCCTCTTGATCCAGCCACCCAGCCCTGGGGGGGACGGGGACAGCCAGCGCAAGGCTATTTCCTGTCTGGCCGCAAAGAGCGTTTCTTGTATAAATGTTTTAGTGCTAGAATGCAGTTCTTCGTCTGTTATGATACCAAGCAGACATAGTAAAGGATCAAGTTCTACAGGGCAACCCATTTTATCATGTAGGAATTTCACTACCTGGGACCAGAAGCTGGCCACTGGAGAACATTTCCACACCAGATGATAGAAGGATGGGGCAGGAGTCTTGCATTTAGGACATTCATTACTGGCTTCTGGTTTGTACTTGGCCAACCTAGCTGGGGTTAGGTACGATTGATATATAAAGTTTAGTTGGGTGGCACGATCTTTAACATTAAGTGAGACTTTCTGAACTGCCGTAAGTGCATCCTCCCAATCTTCATCTCCAATATCCAGGCCCTCATTTGACCATTTAGTCTTGGCTGGCTCCGTACGCTCTAACGCTTTGAATAGTGTGATTTCCTTGTACAGGCTACCTATTAGGTGTTTGGTTGGGCCTTCCGCTATCATAGATAGTATAGGGTGAGGCATTATTTGCACATCATTACCCCTAAATTGATGATGGATAGCGTGTCTCAACTGGAGATATCGGAAGTAATGTGGAGCTAATGTTGGGTGCTGGTCAACTAGACTCTTAAATGGGAGGAGCTTGCCCTGTTTAATTATCTGGCCTAGGAACATTATCCCACTTTGACGCCGTAGGTGTGTGTCGGGGATTTTAGTGAGTTCATGCAAATTGGGATTGTCCCATAAGGGTGTACGGGGGTCATAACTGGTCAGGGAATAGATTGCGTTGATACGTTTCCATACCAAGTGCGCTTGTGCTAGTATGGTGTTTGATGCTTTAGAGGGTGTTAGGTGACCTTTTAAAAGGTCCAGTGCCACACTTTCTTTGTCTAGGTCCAGGCTGTATCCCAATGCCTCAGCATTATAAAGAGAGCCTGTCTTGAACCAGGATGCAATATGCTGTACCTGGGCAGCAAAATAGTAATGTTGTATTGAGGGTAGTGCAAGTCCTCCTAGACCATTAGGATTTATTAACAGTGAGTGCTTAATGCGGGCTCTCCTGTTATTCCAAATAAATGCAATTATAATAGAGCGTATTTTTTTGAATACTGTAAGAGGAACATAGACTGGCGATTGATGCAGGACATACAGGAGCTTGGGCAGTAAAACCATCTTAATAAGATTTATGCGGCCTACAATAGTGAGGTACAGCTTGGACCATGACTTACATTTGGCCTGCGTTAATTGAATTAGGGGGTATATCTCCAGCTGAAGATATGTTTTAGGAGGAAGACTGATTTGTACCCCTAGGTATTTAAAAGATTGGACTGTGAGTAGAGGTGTCGTTGGCGTGTCTGTCCCTGTAGGAGCTTTGTCTACATACATTATCACAGATTTAGCTTTATTTAATTTAAGACCAGAGTAATATCCTGCCTCCTCGATTGTTGTAATTGCTAATTGTAGAGACCTTTCAGAGTCCGCGAGATAAAGAATCGTGTCGTCGGCGTAAAGGCCAATTTTTTCCTCAGTGTGCTCAGTGCGGAATCCGCGTATCTCAGGGTGTAATCTGATGCGGCATGCCAGTGGCTCAACTGCCAGCGCATAGAGCAGGGGAGAAAGGGGGCAACCCTGCCTGGTACCTCTTCCCAGTTTAAATGCTTCTGAAATCCAGCCATTGGTGCATACCCTAGCACTCGGGGAGCCATAAAGAAGGCTTACCCATCTGCAAAAGGCGTCACCAAAACCAAACCTGGCAAGGACCGCCTCAAGGTATGGCCACTCCACTGTATCGAAGGCTTTAGCCATGTCGAGGGACGCCACCACTCTCCTGCCTGCGTTCATGTGGTGAGCTTGCAAATTTGTCCATAGCCGACGCACATTCATGGCCGTGTTTTTACCTGGCATAAACCCGGTTTGATCCGTATGGACCAAAGAGGGTATGACAGTGTTTAATCTAATTGCTAAAATCTTTGCCAGTATTTTAATATCCACTGGCAGGAGAGATATTGGACGATATGAATCACAATAAAGTGGGTCCTTGCCAGGTTTAGGCAGTACAATTATCAACGCCTCCTGCATAGATTGTGGCAGTGAGCCGGATTCATATGCATTAGTGAGCGTTTGTAATAGGAGAGGGGCTATTATTTCGTCGTATCTTTTATACACTTCAACTGGCAGCCCGTCTAAACCAGGCGCTTTTTTGTTTGGAAAACTAGCTATGGCTAACGTAACTTCGTCTAGGGTGAGGGGGGCGTCCAGAGCTTCTCGCTGTTCAGGAGATAAGCGTGGGAGATTAGTTTCGGCTAAGTATATCTTCGAGTCTGTTCTAGAGGCAGCGGTCTGACTCTTGTATAAAGAGCTGTAGTAATCAAAGAAGATCTTGTTAACTTCAGGGCTGCCTGTAACTACATTGCCCTGGGGATCCGCAATATGCGTTATCACTGGGGGAGAAGTATATGCTTTGGATATTGTTGCCAGGAGGGTACCCGCCTTCTCCCCTTGCTCATAGAAGGCCTGCTTGTTAAAGAATAACTTGCTTTTGGTGATTTCTTCTATAAGCTGATTGTGCTTACGGGCTAATGTTTTCCATTGATCGAGATACTCTTGAATACGGGTATTAAAATAGTTTGTACGAGCGCACTCTATCTGTTGTAGTAGTGTTTGCTCATTACGCTTGGTATTTTCTTTGCATTCCACTACTGCCGCAATGAACACACCTCGGGCAAATGCCTTAAAAGTATTCCACACCAACGACACATCTTCCTCATCTCTATGGATAAAAATGAAGTCTTCTAGATTTTTACTAATTTTCTCATGTGTAATTATTAGATCTAGCCAGAACGGGTTAAGCTTCCAGTATTGGAACGGGGCTTATTTCCCCATATAACCTTAAGTGCGATCGGGGAATGGTCTGAGACTAATCGTGGTAGGATTTCTACATGAGACACATCTTTTAACAACCGAGGAGACACAAAGAACAGGTCAATGCGTGATGAGGTGTTAAACGTGGCTGAGTGGCATGTATATGAAAGTTGCGTAGGGAAAAAATGGCGCCACAAATCTGTATATTTAAGTTCGTTCATTAAATTAGCTAGTGTGGTGGTTTTATCTTGTTTAGGGGGGTACCTATCTAGGGAGGGATTGCAGACTGAGTTAAAATCTCCTAGCCAGAGGACATGAGCACAGGGATGTTTTAAGATGAAATCTATACCTTCTCTAACTATACCCACTGTATATGGGGGAGGAATATATATGTTAAGGATAAGTATGGGAATGCCTGAGATTCTACAGTATAAAAATATATATCTGCCCATTTGATCCTCCTTGGCCGCTAGTATCTGGAGAGTAAGGGATTTCCTAAGTAAGAGCGACACCCCCCTTGAATATTGGGAATATGTGGAGTGGAACGACCATCCCACCCAGCTCCTACGTAGTGCCTGTGTCTTGTCACCCGTAAGATGTGTCTCCTGTAAAGCCACAATATCCACTCTCTGACGTGTTAAATATGTCATCACCAACTGCCGTTTCACTGGGTTATTTAGGCCTCTCACATTCCAGCTAAGAATTTTAAGGTTGTTTTGTGCCATTCTTATTGCTGTTTATGTATATATACAGGATAAAATGCGATATGATCTGCACCTTTTTGTACCTTTTCCTATGGCCCATGTATGTATTGATGTAGTGTATTTTCCCCTCAAGTGAGGGATTCAGAACAAAACATAAACTTTCCCCAGTCCCTAACCCACCCTGACCTTCCAAAACAGCAGGAAGGTCCTTACACCCCAAATTAAGAACAATAACCATGTAGCAGACCACAGCTAAGAGCTGTAGTATCTGCTAGGGGGTAATACCTAAGATGGTATAGCCTTTTTATCAGAGCGGAAGGAAGAGGCAGGTGCTTAAACTTCCAACTGCACTTCCACGGGCCAGGTTCTCTCTGGCTCCCGCTCATTGTTCTATATGTATTGCTAGAGCAACAATAATATACGTGTTTTACATACTGCTTTGCTATAAACACCTATGCATTGGCATCTCCCAACATCACCCAAATGGCATTTAAATACATTTATAAGCTATGACCTGCACATATATATTGCGAAGCCACACATCTAGCGTGTGTGGACGTGAGTAACACTGGGGGGGGGGGGATGTCCAGGGATAAAAAACGGAGAAAAAAATAAAGTCAATAGGGAGAGTGGGGACACCCCCTCCCGCAGGGCCCAGTGACGGGAAGCAATATAATTGACTTCGGGGTATAGGCCCTAGTGGGGGGGGCGTGCACACTCCCAAAAAACAAAAAGGGAAAACAGGGTAGAAAAGGGGAAATACAGACATCCCCCCCCCCCGGCAACCCCGACTTTTATCGAAGAACCCACCAAGCGCCATCTTTTAAACACTTATTTCCAAGATGGGTGTCACTGAACCCCCCCTCCCCCAAGCAAATAAACTGTGCGGTTAACGACATTATAGAAAGTAGGTAAATGGATAGATGAATACGGTTGTCATTGCGGCAAGGTACTGATCTTAATTTCCTTTGCGGCCTGTTAGATTTAAAGGCAGAGTAGAGACATTTAGAGCGCAGCTCTTGGACTTTCGTCCGCATGTCTGGACAAAGGCCGCCATTCCAGGCCTAGGCGATATTATGTTGAATGTAAGCAGCTCATTGCTTTGTACAGTGTCTCACTTTATGTAAACATGTGCCCGTTGCGCTACAGTCCAACGTCTAGATTTATAGGCCTCAAGAGTAGTGCCGCCAGCAGGAGTAGGGATACCCATCACAGTTAAAAGTGGATTAGATACGTGACAGCGATCGTGAGGGGGAAGAGAGGGGGGGAACAGATCAGCCCTCAACCACAGTACTCACGGATACTTCATATAACTCGATTCCTTACAGGTGAGGCCGGAGCACGCGGCCGCGCATCCAGCCATGTCTGGACTTCTTCTGGAGTGGAGAAAAAATGCGTCTCACCATCTGCAACCACACGTAGCTTTGTTGGGTAGAGCATGGCGTACATCAGGCCCAGGTCACGGAGCCTTTTCTTAGCGTGTACAAACTGTGCCCGTTGCTTTTGCAGGTCTATGGAGAAGTCTGGATAGAAGGATATTCTGGCGTTTTCATATGTGATGTCCCCTTTGGCGCGGGCTGCGCGCAGTGTCGCATCTCTGTCGCGGTAATTAAGGAGCTTCATAATGAAAGTGCGTGGTGGTTTCCCAGGCGCCGGGACCTTTGGCGACACTCTGTGGGCCCTCTCGATAATAAATACCGAGGAGAATGTAGGCCTTCCAAACACATCTATAAGCAGCTTTTCAGCGTATTCTGCGGGCGCGCTTCCTTCTACCTTTTCAGGTAGGCCCACAATGCGCACATTGGAGCGACGGTTTCTATTTTCAAGGTCCTCTTGCCTGTCTATAAGCATCTTGATATCTCTTTGCGCTCGGGGTACGTCACGCTCCAAGGGCCCGATGCGGTCCTCCGCGTTGCTTACTCTGGCTTCGACGTCAGAGACTCTAGTACGCAGAGTCTGCATGTCCGCTCTGAGGAGTGAGACATCGGTTCGTACCTCTTCCAGCTTAGTGGTGATAAGCGTTAGGGCCGACTGGCATGCCGAGACTCCAGCCATGATTTGTTGTAAGGATGGGGCGGGTTCCTCCTCTCCCGCACTCTCGTCGCCATCTTGGGCATCCATGCGAAATTTGCGTAGCTTGGCGATAGCCTCTGAAGCGCGGCGGGTCATCAGCAGGGCCGGCACCAGCTTGCTCCTGGACATGTAGGAAAGGCAACCGGGTAGGTCAGTAGCAGTTTGTGTCGTTCTAATTTGCTCTAGTATGTGTTTTATCGGAGTTTAGAGCAGGAGCTCAGCGCCAGCACGTCTTACTCCATCGGCTTCCGGCCACGCCCCCCTATATCTATAGTTAGATGGTAATATACGGGAAATTGGGCCTGGCTATGTACAGATCAATTGTAAAGCCACCTACCCACCCCTAAGGCCGGTGAAAAGAGTCTGACACCCTTGGTGACGCCCTAACTGCGTCCCCGTGAGGAGACCAGGAGAAAATGTCCTGGGGTCATAACCACTCACAGAGGGCAGAAAAAGCGTGACCAATATGGTCAATCATCAACCTCACAGCAACCAACAAATAGAGGGAGGAATCACCCAGATGGTAAACCATATACTGTCCATTTAATCAGGGATATTGAGGACACCCCATCCTGATCTGTGAGGAAACCTATGTAGATCTAGTTATGAAGGTTATAACCACTCACAGAGGATAAAGGGTGTGACCAATATGATCTACATTAAGCTATTCAAAGAATGCAATAAAGCCGGTTGACATTGTGTTATATATGGATGCCGCCTGCTGGAATTAGTATGCCAAACCACACTGGAGTACAAATTATTAGTATTCTGACATCATTGCAGAATCAAAGTCTCTATGGTTTAACTGCAGGAGAAACCACATGCACACTAAACCTGCAAAAAAGATCTGAAAGGTTTAAAGTCCAATCACAGCATAGTTTGTAGTGTAGCTATGCTTGTGTTAGAGGGCCAACTACATAAGGCCATAGATGAGATGATTAATAATTCTCAGTCCAGAGAGTTCTCCTTCCATTAAAAGTCATCTCAGATGCCCATGTATAATGTATAACACCACAACATTGCATACTCCATTCAACAAAAGATCTTTAGATTTGCAGGAAAGTCTGTGTTGGATTATATCAGATTCCACCAAAGCCGACCAAACAGCTGCTATATCCACAAAAGTCACCCTTTATATATATGGATGCTCATGCTGACAGTTGAAGTGCAGTAAGTGTAGCGCTGCAAGCGAATAACCAGACTTTGCCAGTAGAGAAAAGCTGCATAGTATGATACACATTATTGTTGGCGTCATGCTTTGTTTATATAGATGTTGTCACTGACAGTTGATATATAGTTGGTATAACGCTGCAGGCGTATCACCAGGTATTTCCAGTAGTATCAAAGCACATAGCCTGATCACTGACAGTCGATATATAGTTGGTATAACGCTGCAGGCGAATCACCAGGTATTTCCAATAGTATCAAAGCACATAGCCTGATCCGCCATGTAGTAAATGTCACAGTAGGCAACTGTGCGCACGGTCACCATTAGAAGGTCAGTGTCCATATATGCTGCTTATGCATGCCACAAAGAATACGCTAGAATTAGTGTTGGGCGAACAGTGTTCGCCACTGTTCGGGTTCTGCAGAACATCACCCTGTTCGGGTGATGTTCGAGTTCGGCCGAACACCTGGTGGTGTTCGTCCAAACTGTTCGGGGTTCGCCCGAACTGCGGAATGACTAGCCGAACAGGGCCGAACAGGGCCCTGTTCGGCCGAATACTGCCCCCCTATGGGGTCGCAGGCATAAGGGGGGAGCATGCCCCGATCGCGGGGGGGGGTCGGAAATTCCCCCTACCCCCTCCGCTAGCGCTCCCCCCTCTGCCCGCTTCCCCATACAAGAGTTTCAGGAAGTAAAACAGTACCGGTGGTACTAGTGGGTGGCTGGCAGTGGGCGGCACTGTGAAGTGAGTGACTGAGGAGGAGGAGTCCGGAGAGTGACGCGTTGAGGGAGGCCGGGCAGCAGGCGGTTCAGCAGTAGTACCGTACTACTGCTGAACCGCCCGCTGCCCGCCCTCCCTCAACGCGTCACTCTCCGGACTCCTCCTCCTCAGTCACTCACTTCACAGTGCCGCCCACTGCCAGCCACCCACTAGTACCACCGGTACTGTTTTACTTCCTGAAACTTTTGTATGTGGAAGCGGGCAGAACTGGGAGCGCTAGCGGAGGGGGTGGGGGGAATTTCCGACCCCCCCCCCGCGATCGGGGCATGCTCCCCCCTTATGCCTGCGACCCCATAGGGCCCCCAAAAGCGGGATGTTCAGGGAGTTCGGAGTTCGGCCCGAACATGCCGAACATCGCGGCCATGTTCGGCGAACTTTCCCGAACCCGAACATCCAGGTGTTCGCCCAACACTAGCTAGAATCACTTATCTGCTCCAATAGCGTGCCGTGATCCATAAGCTGCATGCGGATTCCGTACAGGGCGGCTGGTAACTGCTTTCCAAATGGCGGCAGGCAAAGTCTCCCACGTGTGGAAATGGCGGCGGGACACACAAGTCAAACCCGGCTAGAAGGTGCTGTAGTGCGTAGCATGACGTCTACGCGTTTCGCCCCGCCCACCGGAGCTTCATCAGGACGTGCTACGTCATCACGCCTGCTGTGCCGAAGTTCCCTCAATTTATATCACTCAGTCTAAAGTTGGCATAATTCCAACCAGACCCCATCTAGTGGTGAGAGCTGAGAAACAGCTAGCGTTGCATTATGGAGACATCTTGTGGTCAAAAAAGGGTACTGCAGACCCCTATCAAACAAACATACCATATTATAAAGCAATAGATACCTAGTACACATCTAATAACCGAAGGAGGGGACGTTTGCTAGCTAGAGATCTCTATTTTAAGAATACTTTGAGGTTGAGATCAACATTAAGCCCCAGGGGAACAAGGGTCTTAAGCTGATATATCCAAAAACTTTCCTTTTTAATTAGCTGAGCTTTCATATTGCGATACCTAATGCCTGGGTCTAAACGATAAATGGCTTTAAATTTTAGACCAGATGGATCAGAGTTGTGAAACTCTGCAAAGTGGGAAGCTATTGGAGTTTTATCTCTTTTTTCCTCCTCTACTGACTCTCACATGTTGCTGAATTCTAGTGCGCAGTTACCTTTCCGTCTTGCCTATGTAATGCTTATTGCAAGGACAAGTCATTTGGTACACCACGAATGTACTCCGACAATCAAGAGGGCACCTAATATTGTATGTCTTGTCACCTGCAGAGTTGACAAAAATGTCAGTGTTATCTACATATTGGCAAACTGAACATTTTTTGCAGGGTGTCATCCCATTGGATTTTTTGAAAAAGGGAGATTGTTTACTTTTGAATTCGGATTGAGTGAGAATATCCGCCAAATTTTTGTTTCGTCTTGCAGTTAATAGTGGCTTGGGTCCTATAATTCCAGCAATTTTTGGATCGTTACACAGAATAGGCCAAAAACGCTGCAAGGTGTCCCTGAGTTTGTTCCAATGAGGGTCATAGGTAGCTATAAGTCTAGGGCAAAATTGTACATTGGTACGTGATTTTTTGATTAAGAGATCATCTCGATTTGTTTTAAGGGCCCTATAATAAGCCGACTTCAATAGTTTATTTGGGTAGCCTCTAGTTTTTAATCTCACCCTCAAGTCCATAGTCTCCTTTTTAAAGGTATCAGTATCACTACAATTTCTTCTGAGACGTAAAAATTGTCCTATCGGGACTGCAGTCTTCTGGGAAGTTAAATGAGCACTCTGATAGTGCAAGAGAGTATTACCTGCCGTACTTTTTCCAAATGTAGAGGTTGTGATGCCATCGCCCTCACGCCTGATCCTAACATCCAAAAATTCCAGTTCACTAGAGCTTGACTTATAAGTCAAGAAAATATTGTAGGTGTTTTTATTTAGGCGAGATATGAAATCATGTAGATCCTCAAGGGACCCTGTCCAAAGTAAAAATACATCGTCCACATAGCGTAGCCAGAGGGCGGCATGCTCCCGATACGCCCGATCCACATAGACCACCTCCTCCTCCCATGCGCCCAGGTGGAGACATGCGTACGATGGAGAGCAGGCCGCCCCCATGGCCACGCCCCGCCGCTGGCGATAATACCGATGGTTGAACGTAAAAAAATTGTTCGTCAAAATAAACTGGAGCAGGGTGTCCACAAAATCATTGTGTGCATCCTGGTCAGGGAAAAAACGGGCCATGAACTTTCTAACCGCGCGTCTACCTACATCGTTTGGGATAGATGTGAAAAGTGATTCTACATCCAATCCGACCAGAATCGCGTGACTAGGCACTGGTACAGATTTAAGTTTATGTAACAATTGCATGGTATCAAGGACAAAGAATGGCAGCATCTCAACCATAGGTTGTAATTTTTTATCTACATATTGAGCTGTTTTTTTCAGTTGGAGAATTTATAGCAGCAATGATAGGACGTCCTGGAGGGCAGATTGGGTCTTTATGAATCTTCGGCTGTATGTAGATAGTCGGAACAACGTATTGGTCTACCCTTAAGGCTTTAAGCTCTCTTTCAGTAAGCACGTTGTCCAAGTATCCCCACTCCAGCCGAGTATTCAATTAATCTTTTAATTTGACAAAAGGATTGGAAATAATTCTTTCATAGCAATTAACATCTGCCAATTGTCGGTTAATCTCTTTTAAATACATTTCCTTTGGCATCAGGACTATGTTACCACCCTTGTCACTCTGTTTTATGATGATGTTATCAAGATTTTTCAATTTTTTCAAAGATTTGCGTTCACCTGAAGATAAATTGTCACAAACAGAATTCTGCATTTGCCAGGTCTCAATTTCCTTCATAACACATTCGTTAAACAATGCAACATGTTTATTTTTTGTCATTGATGGAATATACTCAGAAACTGGTCTCATATCAGTATGTAGGGGGAATTTTTGTTCATAACCCATCTCCTCTTCCTCCATCCCCTCAATAAATTCAAAATCGTCAACCTCAGTGTATCCCATGTGGTCTCCCACTAATCCCTGCGTCATGACATCTCCGTATTCAACTTTTAAAAGGATCTTACGCAAATAAAGCTGAATATCTTTATATATCTCAAAGTTCTGGATAGTCTCTGCCGGGCAGAACGAGAGACCCTTGTTTAATACGGAAATGTCAGTAGGCGTCAAGTTTAGATCAGTGAGATTAATAATGTTATTGTCCACAGATTGAGAAGCTAGATTTTCATCCGGCCTCAATCCTGGTGACCTTGTTTTTCTCTTCCGCCTCTTTTTAGGCTTCTCTCTAAAAAAGTAGTCTGTCTTGTTGACATTCCTTCTGATCTTTTAAGTATTCCCCTATGATCTTTTTTGCGGGGATTTGATCGATTAGGGGTACCAGACGCTGAAGTTGAGGCGTCATCCTGGGACTCGCCCGAGGAGGACGCCCAACTAATCTTTCTTATTCTGGATGTACTTCGCCCCCTAGGTTTCTGTGTATATTCCACAAATACTTTTTGTGTTGCAAAATCATCTACATCTCGTTGAAACTTTTTTTGTTTGGCAGCTTTCATTTTATCATTTTCACTATCCAACGCTTTTTTCATTCTAAAATTGAAGCGGCCAAAGGACTCATTATTCTCATGTTTGTCCAATTCAACTGCTGATTTACATAATTGTTTTTCCATTTCAATTAACTGTATGGTCTCCTCTTCGACCATCATAGTCATGATATATATACCATTAGATATACTATGTTCCCTCCATTGGGGCATAAATCTATCATTTCTTAAATGCTCTGCAGGAATTATTCTCTCTCTTAATCCCCGCGGTATAATCTGGGCTTTAATATATTTTTTCAGGGATATGATATTCCACTTCCGCCTAACGATTTTTAGCGCCAAATCTTCATGTGTACGGAACATTCCCTCTAGGGTATCCGGCATTGCCTCACCAAGGGTCTGTACGACACTTGCCGTCTGGCCTGAAGCATTTTCATAGGACTTAAATGCATTTTCCACCTCGTCCACTATATCTATTCTAGGTATATATGCCATATTTAAGGACCACAAGATGTCACCACAATAAAGAGAACTATATCCAATCTGTCCAAAAAAACAGGCTGCAGCACTTAGAAAACCCCTTAAACCAGAGGTGCTAAGCTAGGAAACAATGATTGTGGAACAATACTGATAAGTGTGTGATCCATGTGCAGGTACCAGCACTGGTAAAAAAGATACTTACAAAAAAGGAAAGAGAGAACAAACCAGTATATGCTGCTCAAAAAACTGCACTTTATTGAATAATCATTAAAAAACACACTTTATTTACTAAGATGTCAGGAAATAACCTGACATGAATTGGTACTGTGAAATACAATACAAAGTGCTGCAAAGTATAAGGACAGTGGGAAAGGTCTCTTTAGAAAAGCTTATTTCCCTGCATGGGTAGTTGGGTTCACTCAACCCAACTACCTTTGGGTTGAGTGAACTCACCTCACTGCATATCTACCTTTTGTGTTGAGTGAACTCACCTCTCTGCATATAACTACCTTTTGTGTTCAGTAAACTCACCTCACTGCATATCTACCTTTTGTGTTGAGTGAACTCACCTCACTGCATATATAACTACCTTTGGGTTGAGTGAACTCACCTCACTGCATATAACTACCTTTGTGTTGAGTGAACTCACCTCACTGCATATATAACTACCTTTGGGTTGAGTGAACTCACCTCACTGCATATAACTACCTTTTGTGTTTAGTGAACTCACCTCACTGCATATCTACCTTTTATGTTGAGTGAACTCACCTCTCTGCATATATAACTACCTTTGGGTTGAGTGAACTCACCTCACTCCATATATAACTACCTTTGGGTTGAGTGAACTCACCTCACTGCATATATAACTACCTTTGGGTTGAGTGAACTCACCTCACTGCATATAACTACCTTTTGTGTTTAGTGAACTCACCTCACTGCATATCTACCTTTTGTGTTGAGTGAACTCACCTCTCTGCATCTAACTACCTTTTGTGTTGAGTGAACTCACCTCACTGCATATCTACTTTTGTGTTGAGTGAATTCACCTCTCTGCATATATAACTACCTTTGGGTTGAGTGAACTCACCTCTTTGCATATAACTACCTTTTGTGTTCAGTGAACTCACCTCACTGCATATACCTAGCTTCCCCCCGAGACAAAATGGACAAACCAGGTAGAAGAAGAGGTAGAGGCAGACCCAGAGGAAGGCCACTTGGCACTGGCAGGTCTGTGCTAGGTGGTGTTGCTGTGATTTCATGTGGACCTGGCCCAAAGTACAGTGCTCAGAAGAAGGCACGTGCCATCACTTCCCAAAATTGTGAGGACGTGCTTGACTATTTAACACAGAACACCTCATTTCCCACAGCCACCAGCGCTACATCAAGCACCACATCCGCTGCATTTGACACTTCGCAGGAGTTATTTGGTGGTGGTGGTGGTGAAATCACTGATTCACAGCCACTACTGCAACAACAAGAAGAAGGCGCAGGTACACCACCTCATACGACTGAGTTAGGTGGCGATAGTATGGATGTAACGTGTGAGGAGGGGGATGATGAACCACCTGAAGTTGGTGCAGTTGTGGAGGTGTCTGAGGAAAGCGAAGCTGGGCAGGAGGATTATGATGACGATTGTACAGATGCCACGTATGTTCCCAGTAGAGGAGATGACCAGGGGGACAGTTCAGAGGGGGAGTCAGAGAGGAGTAGGAGGAGACGACTCCATGATAGAAGCAGAGGGAGCTCGTCCTCAGAAACAGCTGGGGGCAGTGTCCGGCGCCATGTATCGCCAGCTATGGACAGCCAGCCAACATACCCTTCAACGTCAGCTGCTGATGCCACCGTAGCGCCATCACCCCAGGGGGGATCAGCGGTTTGGACATTTTTTAACATGTGTATCTCAGATTGGAGCAAAGCCATATGTTCTCTCTGCCAGCAAAAATTGAGCCATGGAAAGGCCAACTCTCACGTAGGGACAAGTGCCTTACGAAGGCACCTGGAGAAAAGGCACAAACAGCTATGGCAAGAACACCGGAGGAAAATCAGCACCCAAAAGACAAGCCACCCTCCTTCTCTTCCTCCTTCCGGTGCATCGTCTTCATCCGCTTTCTCCCTTGCACCTTCACAGCCACCCTCCTCCACACCACCTCTGCCCTTGAGCGGTTCCTTCTCCTCTGCCCACAGCAGTGCCCAGCTGTCCGTAAAGTAAGTATTTGAGCGTAAGAAGCAAATGTCTGCCAGTCACCCTCTTGCCCGGCGTCTGACAACTGGCGTGGCGGAACTGTTAGCTTGCCAACTATTACCATACAAGCTGGTAGAGTCAGAGGCTTTCCGTAAATTTGTGGCCATTGGTACACCACAGTGGAAGATACCAGGCCGCAATTATTTTTCACAAAAGGCCATACCCAAACTGTACCGTGCAGTTGAGAGGCAAGTGGTGTCATCTATTGCAAAGAGCGTTGGGTCAAAGGTCCACCTGACCACGGATGCCTGGTCTGCCAAGCACGGACAGGGCCGCTACATTACGTACACAGCCCATTGGGTCAACCTGGTGACCGATGGCAGCAAGCAGGGAGTACGTGGCTGTGCAGCGGACCGATTTGTCACACCTCCACGGCTTACAGGCAGGCCTCCTGCCACCTCCTCTCCACCTGCTACATCCTCTTCACTGTCGCCATTCTCCTCCTCCTCTTTGGCTGGTGCCGCGATCTCCTCTCCAGCTACACAGCCCCCGCACCCCAGGGCCTATGCTGCATGCCAGGTACGACGGTGTCACGCAGTCTTAGACATGTCATGCCTCAAAGCGGAGAGTCACACTGGAGCAGCTCTCCTGGCTGCTCTTAACAAAGAGGTGGAGCAATGGCTGACCCCTCACAAGCTGGAGATCGGCAACGTGGTGTGTGACAACGGCAGCAACCTCATTTCCGCATTGAATTTGGGTAAGCTGACACAAGACAAGACAAGACAAATAACATTTATATTGCGCTTTTCTCCTTGCGGACTCAAAGCGCCAGAGCAGAGCAGCAGCCACTAGGGCGCGCTCTATTGGCAGTAGCAGTTTAAGGGAGACTTGCCAAAGGTCTCCTACTGAATTAGTGCTGGCTTACTGAACAGGCAGAGCCGAGATTCAAACCCTGGTCTCCTGGGTCAGAGGCAGAGCCCTTAACCATTACACCATCAGCCAACTGCTGTATGTGTAGCCAACTGACACATGTACCCTGCATGTCACATGTGCTTAATCTGGTTGTGCAAAGATTTGTGTCTAAGTACCCAGGCTTAGAGGAAGTCCTGAAGCACGCCAGGAAGTTGTGTGGGTATTTCAGGCAATCTTACACGGCCATGGCACGCTTTGCGGACATTCAGCGTAGAAACAACTTGCAGGTGAGACGCCTGATTTGCGATAGCCCGACTGGCTGGAATTCAACCCTGCTCATGTTCTCTCGCCTGCTAGACCAGGAGAAAGCCGTCACCCAGTACCTGTATAATTACAGTACAAGGACACAATCTGGGAAGATGGGGATGTTGTGGCCCAACAACTTGACACTGATGCGAAATGCATACAGGGTCATGGAGCCCTTTGAGGAGGTGACCAAACTGGTGAGTCGCGCTGAGGGCACCATCAGCGACTTGATCCCCTGCACTTACTTCCTGGAGCGTGCCGTGCGTAGAGTGGTGGATAAAGCTGTGGAGGAGCTTGAACGAGAACAGTTACGGCAGGAGGAGTCGTGGGAGTGATTTTCATCCGAACCAGAGGTTTCCTCAACACCTGCGGCAGCACAGAGGGGGGAGGAGGAAGAAGAAGAAGAGTCGTGTGGGAAGGAGAGGAGTCAGACTCTGATGATGATGATGAAGAGGAAGGTGTTTCTGTGGAGGAGGAAGAGGCGGCGGAAGAAGAACAACCGCGGCAGCCGTCACAGGGGGCCTCTGCTGCTCCACGTTCCCGTGGTATTATTCGTGGCTTGGGGGAGGAAGAGGAGTTGCGTGCCGTCACTGAGGAAGATCAAGAGGAGATGGAGAGTACAGCTGTATCCAGCTTTGTGCAGATGGCCTCTTTCATGTTGTCCAGCCTGTTGAGGGACCCCCGTATCAAAAAACTCAAGGCGAATGACCTGTACTGGGTGGCCACGCTACTAGACCCTCGGTACAGGCACAAATCTGTATAGACAAGGGGTGGGGGGAATGGGAGGAGAGAGAGGAGAGCGCACTCAGAAGGGTAGCAGTTGTCCCTGGCAAGCCTGCCGGGGAATGATCTCACCTTTAGGACTGACTGACTAGCCCATATGGGTCTGTCAGCAGTCTAGCGTTGTCCCTCTCTATGCCGGGGACGCAGGCAGCAGTGGTGCTTTCAAACCGGATCGGTCACATCAGCTGATCTCCATAGATGGCCGCTGACTGGGTCTTGCTGGATGAAAAGCCTGGAGGCTATGTGTGCAAGTTTGTTAGCTGCACTCTGAACTCCCACTATGTGTGGGGATAGAGTGTGCTGCTGAAGGTTCCTGGAAGGTGCAGTGCGTGCAGAAAGAATACTTCTTTCTGCACGCACTGCAGCTTCCAGGAACCTTTCTGCACCCCTTGTCTATACAGATACTTGCACCACTATCCAGTGGCTTCCAGAGAGCGGCACCACCACCATTTTCATCTTCAGCCTACACACTGTACAACACCACTACAGGACGCTCCCCTGTATATACAGGAGTCTTCTATATATACACTGCCCAGTGTATATGGGACACTACCTACTGCAAGGTACAGGCACAAAGTGGCGGACCTGTTACCAACTCAACACAAGGCGGAAAGGATGCAGCACTTGCAGAACAAGCTGTCAATGATACTTTACAATGCGTTTAAGGGTGATGTGGCAGCACAATGCAATCAAGGTACCACTGGCAGTAATCCTTCTCCTCCCAAGTCCACGCAGGCAAGGACAGGACGCTCCAGCGATCTCAGGGTGATGTCGGACATGCGGACATTCTTTAGTCCAACGCCTTGCCATAGTCCTTCCGGATCCACCCTCCACCAATGCCTGGACCGGCAGGTAGCCGACTACCTGGCCTTGAGTGTGGATGTAGACACTGCGAGCAGCGACGATGAACCCTTGGACTACTGGTTGTGCAGGCTTGACCTGTGGCCAGAGCTGTCCCAATTTGCCATACAACTTTTCTCTTGCTCTGCCGCAAGCGTCCTGTCAGAAAGGACCTTCAGTGCAGCTGGAGGCATTGTCACTGAGAAGAGAAGTCGCCTAAGTCATGACAGTGTTCAGTTCCTGACCTTTATCAAAATGAATGAGGCATGGATCACGGAGGGCTACTGCATGACTGAAGACTAAGTCAGTCCCCACACAGCATCTCTGCCTGCAGGCCACTTGCCTTCTCCGCCACCACCAACAGGGTCCAGGACTCTAGGCTGATTCCTGAATTTTTAAGGCCGCTGCTAGCAGCGGCCGCTACACTAATTTTTCTGGTGCGTGTACATGCCTGCCTAATTTTTCTGGCTGCAACAAAAAAACAAAAGGCATGTACATGTGCCCATCCCCCTTCGTGATCATTACCTTGCCGCGGTGAAGGGGCTTGCATATCACAATGAAGCAATGACCGTCGGCTATTTGAGTGTCTCGGGTGGGGGTGGCACACAAAAGATAATAAGGTCATTGCTTCATTGTGGTCAGACCAAATTTGATCAGCTGGACAGTCACTGTTGTTCTATCATTGAGCTACCACAGCCCGGCGACCATATGGACTTGAAAACCGCCACGGCCTACACTCTCGCCACGGTGCGCACCAGTCCAGCACGGCCGTCACTACGCAAACAACTGTTTGCGGTGCGTTACACAGTGAGTTTGGTGTGTCAGTGTGAAGCAGAACTCTAATTACACTCCCTGATTGATGTATACACATGCAAGATGTTTTAAAGCGCTTTGGGCCTGCAATTTAGCATTCAATGTGATTTCTGCCCTTAAAACGCTGCTTTGCGTCAAATCCAGATATTTCCCCGGGACTTTGGGCATGTATCCCACTCCGCCATGCCCCCCTCCAGGTGTTAGACCCCTTGAAACATGTTTTCCATCACTTTTGTGGCCAGCATAATTTGTTCTATATTTCAAAGTTCGCCTCCCCATTGAAGTCTATTGCGGTTCGCAAACTTTTCCGCGAACCGAACATTCCGCGGAAGTTTGCGAACGGTGTTCGCAAACCGAAAATCGGAGGTTCGCGACATCACTAGTTGTAAACACATGGGTTTCATTTTCTGAGTCGGTGACTTGCAAAATGGCTGGATAAAGCAGTGCAAACTTTCATTTTTTCTTGACACACTCCGCACATGCCTTGTAAAATTTCTGTCTCTGCTTCGACACTTCTATTGAGAAATTATTGAATAGTCTCAGCATGTGACCCTCATATTCCAGCTTCTGGTTAAGCTTCCTATATGCCCGCATAATAGCGACCTTGTCAGAAAAATCCAGATATTTTATCATAATGATTCTCGGTCTCGTTTTGACAGACTCTGATGGTTGGGGTCCCACTCTGTGCACCCTTTCTACTTTACATGTACCCGATAGTCCCAGCAATTGGGGTATTGTTTCTGTGCAGAGTTCCTGGAGGGTATTAGGCAAGTAGCTTTCGGGTAGACCCACCAGTTCTAAATTACTTCTTCTAGAGCGGTTCTCTAAATCTTCAAGCTTACTGCGCATATCTTTGTTTTCTTTTAAAGAGAGTCTGAAGCGAGAATAGATCTCGCTTCAGACCTCATAGCTAGCAGGGGCATGCGTGCCCCTGCTAAAACGCCGCTATAGCGCGGCTTAACGGGGGTCCCTGTCCCCCCAAACCCCCTCCGTGCAGCGGGGGAGCGCTTCCTGGTTGGGGCAGGGCTAACCGCCGCAGCCCTGCCCCATGCGCGTCTGTCAGATGCGTATCTCCGTCTTTCCCTCGCCCCTCTCAGTCTTCCTTCACTGAGAGGGGCGGGGGAGAGGCGGCGATGCGCGTCTGATAGACGTGCTGGGAGGCAGGGCTGCAGCCGTTAGCCCTGCCTCCAGGAAGAAGATTACCAGCGACCATTTTACGACCAACTTTTGCGGGGGGTGGGTTGGGGGTGAAGGGACCCCCGTTAAGCCGCGGGATAGCGGCGTTTTAGCAGGGGCACACGTGCCCCTGCTATATATAAGACCTGAAGCGAGATTTAGTCTCGCTTCAGTGTCTCTTTAAGATCTTATCTACAGTACCTTTTGAGATGCTTTGCTCATCCTCTAATTTGTATATGCAATTTTCTGCCTGCTGGATCCTCTTGGTGTGTGCCTGGATGTCTTTCTGCACTCTCTTTAGTGACTGCGCCACCACCCTTGTATCATGGCCTCGAGATCGGGTTTCAGCTGTGCCACCACTTCTCTGGCTATCCTTGAGCTTCGGGATAAGATTTCCTCTCCTCCACCCAGATCATCAGGCTTACTGTCCCATTCTCGGCTCTGGCTCTGAGGCTTCCCACTCCGGCGAAGCTGTCTCCCCTTGCTGCGTGGTAGCATTCTGGGAGTCAGTCTTACGGGGCTTCTCTTTCGGCGCCATCTTTGCCTGAGCTCCGCCCATAGTCTTCTTTTTCTCGGAGCGCGTTAGATAGTGGTCCATCCGGGTCCCTCTGACGATGTGCGGTGCCGGGGGAGCTTCCCCTTGCCTGTCGCCGCAACTTGTGGGCATTTTAGTTGTTTTTTAGCCATTTTATGTGGGAAGGTCTGACAGAGCTCCCTCACTCGCCTCCTACCATCAAGGCGCGGAACCGGAAGTCTCCCCACTTGTTTTTATACTGTGGTTGCTGGTCTTGCAACCCACCTTTGTGAGTACCTCATCACTAGAAATGGCCCGAACGGTTCGCCGGCAATCTTGTTCGCGCGAACCCCGGGGGTTCACATTCACAGCGAACCGTGAACACATAGCGAGTTCAACCCGCTGCTAGCAGCGACTGCTAACAAAAATAATAATAATTTTTCTGGTGCGTGTACATATCTGCCTAATTTTTCTGGCAGCACTCCAGCTGCAACAACAAAACAAAAGGCATGTACAAGTGTCAATTCCCCTTCTTGATCACTACCTTGCCGCAGTGAAGGAGCTTGCGTATCACAATGAAGCAATGACCTATATGAGTGTGTTGGGGGGCACACCCAAGATAATAAGGTCATCGCTTCATTGTGGACAGACCAAATTCGATCAGTTGGACAGTCACTGTTCTGTCATTGAGCTCAGCCCGACCATATGGGCTTGAAAACCGCCATTGCCTGCACTCTCGCCATCGTACACACCAGTCCAGCACGGCCATCACTAAACAAACAGCTGTTTGCGGTGTGTTACACACAGTGAGTTTGGTCTGTCAGTGTGAAGCAGTACACTACTTACACTACCTGCTGATCCATGTCTACACACGCAAGATGTTTTCAAGCACTTTATGCCTCCAATTTAGGAATGCAATGTGATTTCTGCCCTTTAGGGATTATAACCCTGCTGTGCTTAAAATCCATAATTTTCCCCGGGACTTTTGGCGTGTATTCCACTCCGCCATGCCCCCCTCCAGGTGTTAAACACCTTGAAAAATCTTTTCCATTACTTTTGTGGTTAGAAACTGTTTGTAGTTTTTCATGTTTGCCTGCCCATTGAAGTCTATTGCGGTACGCCGAGTTCGCCGGTTCACAAACTTTTACAGAAGTTCGCGCTTCGCAAACCCAAAATCTGAGGTTCACGCCATCTCTACTCATCACCAGAACTTGACATTAATATACTACACCATAAGGGGCTCCTGGTCTCTCTTTGTGTTTTTCCTGTCTCCGTAGGAAGTCTTGGGACTCCTCTGGACTACACACCTCCTCACAAACTTTAAAATTAATTTTCTCAAATTCTATGTAGTCTTTGTGAAAGATTTTTCACCCTTGTTCCCACTGTTCTTCTTAACATGGGTTTTCTAAAATGCAAAGGGGCTTAGCTATTAACCACTTGAACCGGCACCATAGACTTCAATGTAATACGCAAAAATGTTTTTGCTGCTGAATGCTGAATTTGTGGATATGTGTAAGAGGTAAATTTTAAAAACAGAAATGAGCCATTTAAAAAAAAAAAAAAAAAAGTTTGACAAAGTAAAAGTAGGTGAATTTGCATTGAGATCAAACCTACATTTTTTCCCACTCATACCTACCGTATTTTTCGGACTATAAGACGCTCCGGACCATAAGACGCACCTAGGTTCAGAGGACAAAAAACAGGGAAAGAAAATATACTATAAACCTGGTGCATATATGGTCGTCTTATAAAGCTTTGCCCAGTAAAAGCAATGGCTGTGTGTACATACTATATATGCTGCCTGGACAGTGCGGGAGCTGCTGCAACTAGGAGGATGCCAAGGATCTACAATTATTGTAGTGAAATTGGTGACACGGTCTGCCAAGTAATGAATAGGTGTAACGTTTGCGGAATCGTTTTCGTGGTCAGCGCACAAAATGCGCACTGACACAACGAAAACCCTCCACAAGCGTATAATTAAGTGAACCCAGGCTAGGTGCAATGCACTAACAGAGGGCAATTCCCACCGGCAGATGGCGCTGTGGAGTGCAGACGAGTACAATCGCTGCACGGCCACAGATGCCAGATGGGGATTGTACAGATCAAGACAATGCGGGGCTGAACAGTCCTTAAAGAGAAAGAGCACAGGTATAGGACGAATGTGTGTTCACCAATCTAGTCGCGACCCTGCGACAGTGAACACACATCAGCAGAAACAAAAGTAGGAACGCGATCGCGAGAAAGGCGATCGCCAGAAGTGACACAAGACAGATTAGAACAGAACACGAGAGGAGCAAAGGCACAGCAAATACAATGAGAATGATAAAGAAAATAACAAACGCTAACTAAACGTGAACACCGCACTCATTCGCAACAGCGAACGCGTTTACAGCGTGATCTCCGCATGTTAAGCGCAACAGAGACAAGCACGCCTAACTAACCACCGACAAACACAAAACAGAGGACGTGAGCGCTTGCTTAACGGTTACCTCACCGAGCCCACAGCAAGCGTTCGTATCAGACAAAACAGACAAACGGAGAACGGGAATAAGAGAGGAAGGATCCACTGCTCTTTCCGTCAGAGCGAGTGTGATCCAGGTTCAGGAACAGGAACACAGATCAGAAGGATCCACAGCCGCTACCGCCAGGGGCTAGTGCGATCCAAGCAAGACAGGCAGATGAGATAGCTGGTAGCAACCACTGCTCCAGCTATACTCCAAGAAAGCAGATCAGAAGGATCCACAGCCACTACCGCTAGAGGCTAGTGCGATCCAAACACGACAGACAAATGAGGTAGCCGGTAGCAACCGCTGCTCCAGCTTACACTCCAAGAACATAGATCAGAAGGATCCACAGCCGCTACTGCTAGAGGCTAGTGCGATCCAAGCAAGATAAACAGAAGGGGCTACCAGTAGCAACCGCTGCTCTGGTTAGCACCCCCAGACAGACAGAACGACTTCCTGACGCCCACCGTTGGCGACAGGACAATCGCAGCAGAGAGGCAATACAGACAAACAGATAACAATCTAACTGCACTAGGGAAACTGCCTAGTGCAGTCCCAAGAATTACTCTAAGATAACTTTGACAAGAAATAGCATGGCTGACACTCTAGGAGTGTTTCAACAAACCCTGAAGGAATGACCAGCAAATAACTCTGGGAAAGACATGGCTTATATACTGCCAGCCTAGCTAAGTGATTTGCATAACCAATGTATACAAATTCCTCAGCAGCAGAGCAGATCAGAAACTTGCAAAGGCACATATCCCTGTTGATCCAGAGGAAGGCGAAAAAACCCTTACAAGGCATGGTCCAATTAGTCCCTAAAGGGAAAAATTCCTTCCTGACTCCAGATGGCAATCAGATAAAATCCCTGGATCAACATCATTAGGCATTACCTAGTAATTGTAGCCATCGATGTCTTTCAATGCAAGGAAAGCATCTAAGCCCCCTTTAAATGCAGGTATAGAGTTTGCCATAACGACTTCCTGTGGCAGTGCATTCCACATCTTAATCACTCTTACTGTAAAGAACCCTTTCCTAAATAAATGGCTAAAACGTTTTTCCTCCATGCGCAAATCATGTCCTCTAGTCCTTTGAAAAGGCCTAGGGACAAAAAGCTCATCCGCCAAGCTATTATATTGCCCTCTGATGTATTTATACATGTTAATTAGATCCCCTCTAAGGCGTCTTTTCTCTAGACTAAATAAACCTAGTTTATTTAACCTTTCTTGATAAGTGAGACCTTCCATCCCACGTATCAATTTTGTTGCTCGTCTCTGCACCTGCTCTAAAACTGCAATATCTTTTTTGTAATGTGGTGCCCAGAACTGAATTCCATATTCCAGATGTGGCCTTACTAGAGAGTTAAACAGGGGCAATATTATGCTAGCATCTCGATTTTTTATTTCCCTTTTAATGCATCCCAAAATTTTGTTAGCTTTAGCTGCAGCTGCTTGGCATTGAGTACGATTAGACATCAGTGCGATTGGACATCATATTGTTATTCATGGTACAGGGCAGGCTCAGAGAAACCTTCTCTGGACACAGCAAAGATGCTCCAGTATCAGATTCGCAAAACCAAAGTGATGTCTCACTCTTAGACTCGGCTAACGATGTCGAGACCGAGGAGTCGAAACGCAAAATTTGCGAATCCAAGATCGCAATCGATTGCGAAACTGGACATTTTGAAGACAGGGATTCTGAGGTCCCCAGGCTAGATTGCTGGATCTCAGAAACACCAGCTGACCATATGCTTTTACAAACATCAACTGAGTGAAGTACACGTTGTTCATTCAGAATCATTTTCCACATACAAATCAGCGGGCTCACAAACTCAAATTCACACCCCTTTTCTTAAGGCGGAAGCAGAACATATGCATGCTCTCATGACAGACTCACTTCTGGCAATGTAGTACTCACAGAACGACTTTGAATCGTTCTCCAATTCATACACCAGTGCTTCTAGCTGCTTTTTCTGGAACGGGGGCTCCCATTCACACCTGACTAGGTCTGAGCATTCATACTGAACAATATTAGAAGAAGAAGAAGTTGTGACAACAACATGAGAAACTTTATTAGTCATATTAACCTTACTCTTGAAACTGCATAGTTTGGGAATTTTCCCCATAGCAAGATCATAGATGGAGGATCTTAAGGTAGTACTGGGAGAAGAAGATCTGTTTTTACATGACAAGGGATCCCACATATCATTGACAAAACCGACACACTCACGCCGATCACAATCGGCAGGAACATCTGAGAAACAGGCATCAGATCGCACAGATTCAACCTCCAAACAAACAGAAGAAACTCCATCAGAATTTACACAGGTGTACACAGTCGAGGCACACCCATTCATTTCAGGTCGCACAGTGCTTAAACTCACTTGCTTTACCCCAGAAAGACAGGAGTAATCATGTGACAATGGTGTCTCTTTATTGGAAATAATTGGTTGGTGTGTGTGCAATTCATCCAAAATAGTTTGCCACACACAAATCACCGGATCCACAAAAGACTTGTCACACTCATCAGAATCAATCAAATCGTACATAGAATCGAGACAATCATTCAGAACATCTTCGCTTTTTGTAAAATCGCAAAAATCGCAAAAGGCCTTCCAATCAAAGTCAAATTCTTCCATCAAAGCCTGAATCTCCCATGAGGCAAATGGCGGTTCAAACAACCCTGTATCTAGGTAATCTCCATATGGGTTGGAATCAGGTACTTGTACAGATTTTTTAACTGCTTTAATATAATGTAAGATCCTACCTATAATAGGATCCACATATGCTTTTGTCTTAGGAAATGACATCTGAAGCAAATCGAACGTTCTCTCTACCCTGGGAATTTCGGTTTGGCTGGTCATTCTGTAACATTTGCGGAATCGTTTTCGTGGTCAGTGCACAAAATGCGCACTGACACAGCGAAAACCCTCCACAAGCATATAATTAAGTGAACCCAGGCTAGGTGCAATGCACCAGCAGAGGGCAATTCCCACCGGCAGATGGCGCTGTGGAGTGCAGACGAGTACAATCGCTGCACGGCCACAGATGCCAGATGGGGATTGTACAGATCAAGACAATGCGGGGCTGAACAGCCCTTAAAGAGAAAGAGCATAGGTACAGGACGAATGTGTGTTCACCAATCTAGTCGCGACCCTGCGACGGTGAACACACATCAGCAGAAACAAAAGTAGGAACGCGATCGCGAGAAAGGCGATCGCCAGAAGTGACACAAGACAGATTAGAACAGAACACGAGAGGAGCAAAGGCACAGCAAATAATACAATGAGAATGATAAAGAAAATAACAAACGCTAACTAAACGCGAACACCGCACTCATTCGCAACAGCGAACCCGTTTACAGCGCGATCTCCGCACGTTAAGCACAACAGAGACAAACACGCCTAACTAACCACCGACAGACAAACACGAAACAGAGGACGTGAGCGCTTGCTTAACGGTTACCTCACCGAGCCCACAGCAAGCATTCGTATCAGACAAAACAGACAAACGGAGAACAGGAATAAGAGAGGAAGGATCCACTGCTCTTTCCGTCAGAGCGAGTGCAATCCGGGTTCAGGAACAGGAACACAGATCAGAAGGATCCACAGCCGCTAGCGCCAGGGGCTAGTGCGATCCAAGCAAGACAGGCAGATGAGGTAGCTGGTAGCAACCGCTGCTCCATCTTACACTCCAAGAACATAGATCAGAAGGATCCACAGCCGCTACTGCTAGAGGCTAGTGCGATCCAAGCAAGATAAACAGAAGGGGCTACCAGTAGCAACCGCTGCTCTGGCTAGCACCCCCAGACAGACAGAACGACCTCCTGACGCCCACCGTTGGCGACAGGACAATCGCAGCAGAGAGGCAATACAGACAAACAGATAACAATCTAACTGCACTAGGGAAACTGCCTAGTGCAGTCCCAAGAATTACTCTAAGATAACTTTGACAAGAAATAGCATGGCTGACACTCTAGGAGTGTTTCAACAAACCCTGAAGGAATGACCAGCAAATAACTCTGGGAAAGACATGGCTTATATACTGCCAGCCTAGCTAAGTGATTTGCATAACCAATGTATGCAAATTCCTCAGCAGCAGAGCAGATCAGAAACTTGCAAAGAAAAGACAGGTCTCTCTTCCAGAGACCTGCAGCCCACAGACTAGAGGAATGGTAAAACAGCTGTCTGCCTGTGCAGCCAGCTGAGCGGATCATTACAATAGGGAACTGTAAGTGGAATGCTGCAGCTGTCACTAAACCAGGCTGCACATCCAACCATCATAACACAGTGTAGATGTTCAGCACCTCATAATAGGTTACATAGTTACATAGTTATTTTGGTTGAAAAAAGACATACGTCCATCGAGTTCAACCAGTACAAAGTACAACTCCAGCCCGTCCCCCACATACCCCTGTTGAACCAGAGGAAGGCGAAAAAACCCCCACAAGGCATGGTCCAATTAGCCCCAAAAGGGAAAAATTCCTTCCTGACTCCAGATGGCAATCAGATAAAATCCCTGGATCAACATCATTAGGCATAACCTAGTAATTGTAGCCATGGATGTCTTTCAACGCAAGGAAAGCATCAAAGCCCCCTTTAAATGCAGGTATAGAGTTTGCCATAACGACTTCCTGTGGCAATGCATTCCACATCTTAATCACTCTTACTGTAAAGAACCCTTTCCTAAATAATTGGCTAAAACGTTTTTCCTCCATGCGCAGCTCATGTCCTCTAGTCCTTTGAGAAGGCCTAGGGACAAAAAGCTCATCCGCCAAGCTATTATATTGCCCTCTGATGTATTTATACATGTTAATTAGATCTCCTCTAAGGCGTCTTTTCTCTAGACTAAATAAACCCAGTTTATCTAACCTTTCTTGGTAAGCGAGACCTTCCATCCCACGTATCAATTTTGTAGCTAGTATCTGCACCTGCTCTAAAACTGCAATATCTTTTTTGTAATGTGGTGCCCAGAACTGAATTCCATATTCCAGATGTGGCCTTACTAGAGAGTTAAACAGGGGCAATATTATGCTAGCATCTCGAGTTTTTATTTCCCTTTCCCTTCCCCTTCCCTAGGTGTATATATAATTGGCTTGGAAGGACATGAAAAGGTATATTTGCATATGAGATTTTCAATGCAAAGACTTGTGAGAGCACATTGGAATGAGGTGCTATTTATCGTGTGCACATCAGTAATACTACTGTTTTCTGCCTATTGTGCAATTTTGTGTATTGTGCTGTTATTCCTCCCTACCATGGTCCTGCGTTATTTCTCCTACTGATGTTTATTCCATGCCTGCTGACTGGGGTCATCCTCAGTTAAACCTTCAGAGCCAGGCAAACGGCATGTGAGGAATCTGATTCCTGCACAGCTGGACATCGTCTCTCTCTCTCTCTCTGCTATCTGTTGTCCAGTGCTGTGATCCTGGTCTTTCCCCGTGTCTCTTAGCCCCAGTCCTCCTACATGACGGTGAGCTCACATGACATGCAGGAAGCAAGACAAGGCTGAGAGACACGTGGACAGAGTAGGATTGCAGCGCTGAACAGAGAGGGACGATGCCCAGCTGTGCAGGAATCAGCTTACTCACATGCCATTTGCCTGGCTCTGAAGCTTTAACTGAGGATGACCCCAGTCAGCACGCATGGCATAAACATCGGTAGGAGAAATAACACAGGACTTCAGCACACACAGAATAAAGCATGGTAGGGAGGAATAACAGCACACATGGAATAAACAATGGTAGGGTTTTTACCATAGGATCGCAGCACACACAAAATGAAGCTCTCCCGCTGCTCTGTGTGTTAATGGATGGTCTTGAGGGCGAGAAGACGGCTCCTTCTTTGGACCAATCACTGCACTGACTCACTGACATCTGATAGGTCACTGCTACTGAATAAGGGCAGTGATTGGCCCAGTGAAGGAGCTGTGGTCCCGCCCTCAAGACCATCGGTTGCACTTGGCACATAAAGCAGTGGGAGATATTTATTCCTTGTGTCCTCATGTCCTGTGTTCTCCTTAACACGCAGAGCAACAGGCGGCAGGGATATTTGGCTGCAGTATGTATTTGTGAGAGACACCTTTGGACTATAAGACGCATTGACTTTTCCCCCCATTTGTGAGGGAGAAAAAGTGCGTCTTATAGTCCGGAAAATACGGTATATGTCAGTGGAGTGAATACTGTTAAAACTGACATTTACAGATTTTTATATGGTTTATAAAATGTAATGTAATTTGTTTAACATCTGCAGGAATCATAAGTCGTGATGCTGCAGAAAAGCTTCTGATGAACATGTCTGAAGGATCCTTTCTTGTGAGGGTCAGTGAGAAGATCTGGGGATATGCATTGTCTTACCGCCATAACAGTGGATTTAAACATTTCCTTGTGGATGCATCAGGAGATTACTACAGCTTTCTTGGTGTTGATCCAAACAGACATACAACACTTGCCGACTTGATTGATTTTCATAAGGTACTGTCCTATAATCTGATAACATTTAATTGTTGTTTTGGAGGATATAAAATGTTTAAAAACAGTCAATTAAAAATAAGCTGCTTCATTTTACTTTACCAGTTAGTACAATATCTGTAAATATCTGTAATATACCAATATCTTTCTAAAATGTACCTATCTATTGTCAGGAGTTTATACAATACGTTTATATAAACTATACCCGTATGTATAAAATCAAAAACTAAGGCCTCCTACAAAAATAATGGGAGGAGTCTTATTATATATTAAACGCCCAACCTTAATTTCTTATAGCAAGTTTCTCAAGTTACTGGTACAAAGAGTGAAAAGTCAGGACAACTATTTACTTTTAAAATAATTAATTTATTACATATATAAAAGTTGTCAGAATGATTACAAATCACATAATACGATTCAAACAATAACCACCAAATATTAATAACCGCAAGGTACTTCTTGGTATAAGCTGACTATACACTTCAGAGCAAAGTTGACCACAGTTATTAACCAATAAAAATTAATCAATCACAATAGGCTGTGCAACCATAAGATCAAGAAGTTTTGAATCAGGATACAATGGTTAATTTGCATATATTCAGCAGTGGTGCCTGGGAGACATCTCGAGCTCACTCCAACCTGAATTATCGCAAATTCTTTCTGTTTTAGGAAAGCAAACTTTTGTTTTTCTTGAATCAGGATGATACCATTTATTGGCTAACTTAGAGATGGATAAACAATGAGCTTTCGACTTATAAAAAGTCTTCGTCGGACTGCTTCCTGACCAAAACTGAAAAACACAGCTTATATACACTGACATACAGAGGAGAAACATTCTTTAGCAAACATAAATGTAATTAGATGCCTTAACTGTTACTGAGGAGGCTTTCCCAGGCATCCTATCTAAACTGATAAGATCGATAGAATCCTCAACATGACATAAAGCAGACTCTGCTAACCTGCAACCATAAGATGTTATACATATTATCTTATTTGCAAGGCTTGATTATAAAACACAATCTAACAAGGGAAAATATGGAAGCAGATCTAGCTGGTCCAAAAACCTCAATATATAAAACAAGTTTAAAGTTTACTGATCTGTAAACCCTTATTTTATAAAAATAATCTGATTTTAAAACAAAGGAACAAGATATGAAATTATGAAATTATGACCTATCTGTAAATGAAACCTTTATATGTCAGCCAATCTTTATCCCCCTATCAAGTTATAAGCTTGGAAGGGAAAAAAAAAACATACATTATTAAAAAATGTAAAGAAAAATTAACCCAAATCAAACACGGATATTCCTAGTTGCAATACCAGGAAGGTCACATGTTCAGGGTATTCTATACTAGGTATAGAATCACTAAAATCCAAGCCCCTAACTTAGTTAATTAAAAATGTATAATTACCAATAATACGAAATAAGGAATCTAGCCAGGCCTGCAATGCTAACCCGATCTGGGAGTGGCCTCAAGGCTGGTAGGGTGTGAGAGTCTTTTCCGTCTGTCTGAAAGTATGTCCCTACTTTCAGAGGTTGAGTGTTTGTGTCTTCTTCAGAGGAGAGTGTCTCCTTTAGAGAGTGTGTCTAGAGTGTCCAATGCACTCATTATTTATACCCCTCTAACTTATAACTCAGCCCTCCAGGTAAACTAAGATCCAATCAAGAATTGAGAGGTGTGACTAAAGGTGACAATTAACTATCTCATTTGAATATCAGATTAATCACTATTCATTTGATGTCAGACATTTTTTCATTTCTGGATGTGTAGTTGTCCAGCAGGGGGCATTGTGGTCCTGTGTTCTGAGAGTATATAAAGACATTTAACTTTGAACTCTTCTTAATCTAAAGAGCATGTTATTTATTTGACAAGTCATTAGATTGGAAGAATGGTTTATTTCTTTTAATTCCTCTCAATATTTGTGAATAAATTATATATGCTCAGCGCAGAGTCCAAAAACAAAAGACGAGTCTTCAGCAAAGGATAAAAGCAGGCAAATCTCCACCACAATAAATATTGGGTTCACGGCACAGCTCTGCAATCATGGATACCCAAAAAAGGAAAGAGGCTTACCAGCTGGTGACAACCCACATTATAAGGTTGTATCAACGCTTTGGTAGGACATCAGGAAGCAACAGTCTGTCCAGGATCCACCAATTCAGCAATGATTCCTCTCACGAATGGATATCAGTAAACATCATAAAAAACAAACAAACGGCAACTCTAAGTGTAAACCGTTTAATATAGAGTTTTCATAGTAAAAACAGCTTAAAAATAGCATAAAAATAGCATAAAAACAAAACTTACATACGGGGCCCATGCAATGGGAACCCCGAGAAAGTTGCACACGTGTATGGGTCAGCGGTAAAGGACAGTATGAAGGTGCCGCCTGTCTGGGAAGGAGACAGGCGGCACCTTCATACTGTCCTTTACCGCTGACCCATACACGTGTGCAACTTTCTCGGGGTTCCCATTGCATGGGCCCCGTATGTAAGTTTTGTTTTTATGCTATTTTTATGCTATTTTTAAGCTGTTTTTACTATGAAAACTCTATATTAAACGGTTTACACTTAGAGTTGCCGTTTGTTTGTTTTTTTATGATGTTTACTGATATCCATTCGTGAGAGGAATCATTGCTGAATTGGTGGATCCTGGACAGACTGTTGCTTCCTGATGTCCTACCAAAGCGTTGATACAACCTTATAATGTGGGTTGTCACCAGCTGGTAAGCCTCTTTCCTTTTTTGGGTATCCATGATTGCAGAGCTGTGCCGTGAACCCAATATTTATTGTGGTGGAGATTTGCCTGCTTTTATCCTTTGCTGAAGACTCGTCTTTTGTTTTTGGACTCTGCGCTGAGCATATATAATTTATCTGTTTGTGAACTCTGGACATCGTTCTTCTCTCAGCAGCGGCCACTTTGTTTCCTTGGCGCTGATACACATATGCAAAAATATTTGTGAATACACATGCTAGATGAAACTAGCTATCTCATAATCCTCAACAATTTTAGCTGGTGTTTGAGAACAACTTTTATAATGTTATCCCAGCAACTACAGCTCTTGAGTTTGAGTGTCTGGCCTAAAAGTTAATGATTATAACTATACAATACAATACAATAACATTTCTATAGCGCTTTTCTCCCATAGGACTCAAAGCGCTAGAACTTTGCAGCTCTGTAGGAAACTTTATAGTGATCTGCTATATTTGGTATTGAGTATATGTTCTTAATACTATACATTCAACTATATAAAACAATATGGGATAATGCTTATTACATTACTGTATATGACATGCTATATATACTGACATACATATATAGAATTCCTGATAATAAGATAAGAAATTTCATATCAGAATCTTCACCTTCTAACTCCAAGCTGTCTCTGGCCAGCTTGCACCTTGGACTGTAAACAAAGACACTTGGCTTCAATATTGTCCAAGACAAAGTAAACTTTTATGATTTGCCTAACGATTAAGAATAGTCACGTATACCTTGATCAGCATTTTGTCAGCAGTCTGAACTTGGAGGAAAAGAAACTCTTTGCTTTACTCTTTGAGTCAGAATTACATTTTATATAAAACAGTATAAAGAAATCTATTTCTTACAATCCATATGATAAATCAAACATGCATGCATATATAATATAAATCAGGACACACCTGCTAATATCTATAATAAACCATGCAATCCTATAAGGTTATATTTTTAAAATACATTAATTATGTTTTTTTTTTTTCAATTAAAAAATCTCTATTAATTTCTGATAATTGAAAACCTGACACTATTTACTTTTACCATTAGTAGAATATCAGTAAATGTACAGATATTCTACTATGACTTAACCCTAACCTCACTCTTATATGAGTCCCCCCCCCACCTACGCCTAACATCCCCCCCCCATCTATGCCTAATGTTAACCCCTGCCGACTTACTTCTATCACTAACCTTCAGCACTATAAGCCAGAGTTCAGCTATAGTATAGAAGAACAATGATGTCCAATTTAGCTGCAATTTACTTGGCTTTCAAATTGCACTCCTGGCACCAGCTACAACTGCTAAATTTCTAAGCCGCTATAGCATAGCTGAACTCCAGCGCCTGCTAAGGCCTCCTTAGACAATTATGCAGATTATATACAATACAGATAATTCATGCTCACATTGGTAAGGCTATGGAAAAAATAACTACAATCACATTTTGGAATGTCAGCCCCATTATTTATGTTTCCTTTTAGTGGTAAAATCCAACAGTTCATTTTGTTGGCTTTCATATAAGAGGGAAGAACTTGTTGTTTTTTTTGTTTTTGTTTTTATAATTTCCATGTCTGAAACAAACCCAACATAACTACTACAAATCTAGATGACAGAAAAAAATGGTTGAAAATCATTTTGCCATAGATCATGATTAGAAACATAGCTGACCGTTTAAAATTAATCTTAGCATAGTGCTATTCGGCCAAATAGCTATGCTAAAATAGCTTAGTGCTCTCCAACTTAACCCTTTACCAGCTGCTTGACAGTTTCAGAATGTATTATTAATCTATGGGTGGGTTTTACAGCTGTTTGGAGAGCAACCAGTGGGTGCTCTCCAAATGATAACAGTAATACAGGATAATAATAATAAAGGCAAAAATAATCTTAATTATAACAATACTTGTTGATGTTCCTTTTGAGATAATTTTAACATATCAAAATAAACAAAAAAATATATATCAAAAAAATAAATAAATAAACCAAATGCTTTTTCATGTCATAGTACATTTGATTAAAGATCTTATTCTAAAAAGAAGACATGTCTAGTCAACTGCTTTCCTAATTTGTTTTGGTTTGTTTTTGGGGATTAAATATCTTATTCTAAAAGGAAGACCTATCTATTTGATTGCTTTCTTGAACGGCACACGAGCTATGATCAAAGTAAAATGTCACACCACTGTTTGTTCTAGCCATAGTCAAGTAAAAACCTTCCTTGGTATAAAGGTGGCCCCACTCTATTAAAATTTGTAGTAAATCAGATAAAGAATCTATATATCTCAATTTATTAAAGTTCATTTTAACCTGTTTAGTACTGATATCAACACTGCAACAGCAAGTTTTGTACTGCCCATGCAGTGCGGCTGCCCCTGGCCCACCCACTACGCCAGCGGTTTCTAGCAGATCGATCGTTCAACATATATCGTTTTTACATATAGTTTTAATACATTTTTGTTAGACTCAATGTTTATATTGAATCATACTGATACAGTTAATTATAGAAGGGGTTTGTTGATCCTCGTAGTGACCTTGTACTCAGGAATACCCAGGTAAAGAGAGACTCAGAGCCCAATGGTGTAGTACCATTTATAAATGGGAAGTTGTTCCTCCAAAGGAGGATTTATCTAGATACTTGTAAGCATGGTGGCGCCCAAGTGTAAAAATTGTATAAACTTCTAATAGTTAAAATAAGAATGAGAGAATTTCTTACCTCTCCTTATGACAAAAACACCAGTAGTGTTGTGTATTGGCCTGAGGAAGTAAGCTAGTACCCATGAAAAAAGTTGCCTATTTTGTGTTTCAAATAAATACTTTTCCAGTACTACCGGAGTTTTTGTCATCACTCGTCAGGAGATGTAAGAGATTACCTCTCATTCTTATTTTAATTATTAGAAACACACACACACACACACACACACACACACACACACACACACACACACACACACACACACACACACACACACACACACACACACACACACACACACACACACACACACACACACACACACACACACACACACACACACACACACTTGATACAGTTAGTAGTGGGTAAAAACAATCTTGTTCCATCTTTTTCCCTGATTGCCACTCATTTATAGGCCAAAGTTGATCTTTCAGGTAAGCATCACTTAAAGAAAGTCTGAAACGAGAATAAATCTCGCTTCAGAGCTCATATTCAGCAGGGGCATGTGTGCCCCTGCTAAACCGCCGCTATCGCGCCGCACAACGGGGGTCCCTTACCCCCCCAAATCCCCTCAGTCCTCGCCGGGGATCTCTTCCGCATAGAGGCAGGGCTAACCGCCGCAGCCCTGCCTCACGCGCGTCTGTCAGCACGTATCTCCACCTCTCCCCCGCCCCTCTCAGTCTTTGTCTTTCTTCGCTGAGAGGGGCGGGGGAGAGGCGGCGATGCGCCGCTGATAGACGGCGCTGAGAGGCAGGGCTGCAGTCGTTAGCCCTGCCTTAACAGCAGCAAAATCTACGACCAAGTTGGTCGTAGATTTTGCAGGGGGGATTTGGGGGGGTAAGGGACCCCCGTTTAGCCGCGGGATAGCGGCGTTTTAGCAGGGGCACACATGCCCCTGCTGAATATAAGCACTGAAGCGAGATTTATTCTCGCTTCAGTGTCTCTTTAAAGCAAACCTGTAGACATTGGCTACTTACCTATAGAGAGGGAAGGTTCTGAATTCTATAGAGCTTTCCATGTCCTCTTTCTATGAAATAATTTCATGGCTGTCCCCTGTTAAAACATGCTACCTCTGAAAGCCCTCAGAAGCACTCATGTCACCGAATGCTCCCAAAGACTGGAGGCTCTGTACTGCGCATGCAAGAATGTGTTCAAGTGCGTACATGCTCATGCATGCACAGTATGGACCCGGCTTTGATAGCATTCGGGGATACAAGTACTTCCAAGTTCGGATTCCGCGGAAATGCAATTTCCGAAATTCCGATCGGAAATTCCGATCGGAAACCTTATAGTTTTTGAGAAAATCGATGTTAAAGTCGAGCGGAATTTCCGCGATTTCCGGCGGAAATTCCGCATCGGACTGCGGAAATTGGTAGCGGAAAGCGGAATCAGTATTTGACAATGGCGGAATGCGGATTTACCGCGGAATCGGATATTGGCATTTCCGACCATCCCTACTTCCAAGGGCTCTTGAAGGCGTATTCAATCAGTTGGTCGAATACCTGCAATGCTGGAATGAAGGGATTGAGAGGAGACAAGGAAGGTTCTGTAGGATCCAAAGCCTTCCCTCTCCAAAAGTGAGCATCTTTTTCAACTTTTCTTTTTTTTTAATAAAAATGTTGTTTCAGTGTTACTTTAAAATAACACTTGTATTTTTTATTTTTACTCCACCAGGAAGAGGTCATTACGAGCTCTGGTGGCGAGCTACTCATATTACCCTGTGGACAAGCACAGTTGCCACCTGACTACAGCGTATTGTTTGAGTGACAGTCTGCTATGCTGAAGCTTATGGCTACTTAGATAACTCCATTAATGTTTTAGCATGAAAGTACATTAAAGGACATTACTGATTCTTGAAGATTATCAACAGCCTCAGATTTAAGAATGTAGTTTCTTGGAATAATTTTTATCATTTTAATACGTGTTCAAAATATTCTGCATTAAACAAAATCTCTCTATATATACCTTATATAGTTTTATGCAAATATCACTGTCATGTGCATTTCCATTATTCAGCATCAGCCCCATATCAATCTGCAGATCTGTAATTTATAAACTCATAAGAGATATCTAAAGTGACATACAAATTCAATTCATATTTATGAATTTGTTACCCATAGATGTGAAGAAGCTCATTGTAGAATTCAATCTTCAAAAATGTATGACGTCAAAGGTATATTTCAACTTATAAATATGAAATAATGTTAACTTTATCAAAGCCAACTTTGGAAACTCCCATGGCTTTGATATGTATTATATTTTTGATTCAGTATGTAATTAAAGTAGGACATGTATGATCATAGCAGACGACTGATCTATTTAAAGTTCACTGGTAAAGAGGCATGTGAATGTTGTCTAATTTCACAAATCTGGTAGTTCCGGGGAAATGGATATTTCTTGCTCTGTCCATGCAGATTTAATTTATCTTTCAGGACAGATAAGGTGTTAGTGGTTTAATGCTCCAGACAAATACATTTTCATATACAAGGATGCATACAAATATGAGATTTTCCATGTTTCTACAAAGATCCACAGTAAAGGATTTATGTAGGTGGTTGGATGTTTGCTTTGGCTTGATTCTAATTACCCCAGCATTACTGCTGGCACAAATTCTGTCACTATAAAGAGCCCTTGGTAAGCCAAAAACATTTAAATGAAATATTATTTGCACTTTCTGTTATGTAGAACAGATGAAAGAGAGCATTAGGGTGCATCAACTTTACTGAATTAGACAAATATTGATAGTTGAATAAATTAATGAGTGTTAGTTGTTGTTTCAGCTAACATAAATCTTTTACTTACAAGAATCTATGTCTTCTTCTGACTTAATCCTTCTGTAAAGTCTTGTACATACATACTAGGAATGTCACTAGTGGGGATCAGTGTCCAATCCCTTAGGCTACATCTGTTGCTATGTGAACGGTGTGGGGGCTAATTGAAGCAGTGCAGTTTTGTCTCACGTTGGCTAGGGTAAGAGGGGAGAACAAAGCTTTCAGCCAGGAATTGACCAAATCGATCCGCCCAGCTGATCACCAAGCCAAGGTATCTGGGGCTGCTGTACACACATCAGATTCTTGGCAGGGGCAGTCATTATCGACTGCTTCGGGCAAGTTTTATCCAGTGTGTGTATAATGATTTATGCTACTTTCTTCTTTTTCTTTTGGAACTGCCCAGTCACCCCACTTGAGCCCAGCATAGGATCTGATCTGAACAGGGAGTGCAATAAGACTGGAGATCTGATACATTTCAATTGGATAGCCCAGAGGCTTCCCCAAGCTGCTAGCTGATACCTTCTTCACATTCGTGGCCATGCTCTCATCTGTGTATGAATGAGGCTGTACTGTATCAGAAGGATTTATGCTTATGCAGTAGCATGAAGCCACTCATTCATGTATGGATGACAAAGCTGTGTACAAGTGGCTTCATGCTACTGAGCAGATGCTTACCCCACTGGTGCCTGCACAGTATGGCCATGTAAAGAGATAGGTAAAGTCTCTGAACTATCCAAAGGCTTCCCACTGCAGAGGTAGAGATGGCCCGAACATCAGATTTTGTGTTCGCGAAACCGCGAGCGCAAACTTCCTCAAAAGTTTGAGTTCGCGCGAACCGGACAAGCCGTCATAGACTTCAATGGGCAGGCAAATTTTAAAACATACAGGGGCTATTTCTGGCCACAAAAGTGATGGAAAAGTTGTTTCAAGGGGGCTAACACCTGGAGGGGGCATGGTGGAGGGAGTTACATGGCAAAAGTCCTTCATAAATTATGCGTTTGATGCAAAGTAGGGTTTTATTCCCTAAAGGGCAGAAATCACATTGCATTCCTAAATTGAAAGCATTAACTGCTTTAAAACATCTTGCGTGTGTATACCTCGATCATGTAGTGCACTGCTTCACACTGACACAGACCAAACTCACTGTTTTTTTCCAATATATTAGCACACCACTTTAGTTGGGATCACGCTCTTTTATTGAGCCATCAGTATCCACGATCAAATAGACGACAATTGTTTTGGGGGCCTCGCAGGGTCCCCCTTTATCAAGGCGTGTGGTTACCATCGTGATACCAACTAAACTGGTGTGCTGATATATTGGAAAAAGACTTTGCTGAGTGACTGCCTTGGTCACAATATCAAGCACCCAACTCTGCACTGAGGTGTGCCCATTCACAGCTTCAAAAACGTCCAAACTCACTGTTTAACGCACCGCAAACAGCTGTTTGTGTAGTGATGGCTGTGCTAGTGCGCACGCTGGCGAGAGTGCAGGCGATGGCAGTTTTCCAGCCCACATTGTCGGGCTGAGGTAGCTCAATGACAGAACAACAGTGACTGTCCAACTGATCGAACTTTGTCTATCCACAATGAAGCAACGACCTTATTATCTTTGGTGGTGCCCCAATACACTCATATATGTCATTGCTTCAGTGTGAAATGCAAGCCCCTCCACTGCGGCAAGGTAACGATCACAAGGGGAAATTGACACATGTGCATGCCTTTTGATTTGTTGTTGTTGCAGCCACAGTGCAGCCAGAAAAATTAGGCATGTACACATACCAGCTGCCTTAAACGTTCAGGAATTCACCTGGAACCCTGGATCCTGTTGGTGGTGGCGGAGACGGCAGTCAAGTGGCCTGCAGGCAGAGATGCCGTGTGGGGACTGACTTGGTCTTCAGGCAGGAAGTTACACGGTGTGCAGGCAGCGATGCCGTGTGGGGACTGATTTAGTTTTCGGGCAAGCAAGCCCTCTGGGATCCATGCCTCATTCATTTTAATAAAGGTTAGGTGCTGAACACTTTGACCTAGTTGACTTCTTGTCAGTGACAATGCTTTCTGCTGCGCTGAAGGTCCTTTCTGAAAGGACGCTTGAGGCGGGGCTAGCCAGAAGTTTAATGGCAAATTGTGACAGCTCTGGCCACAGGTCAAGCCTGCACACCCAGTAGTCCAGGGGTTCATCGCTACTCATAGTGTCTATATCAGCTTTGAAGGCCAGGTAGTCAGCTATCTGCTGGTCGATGCATTATCAGAGGGTGGATCCCGAAGGGCTGAGGCGAGGTGTTGGACTAAAAAAAGTCCACATGTCCGACATCACCATCAGATTGCTAGAGCGTCCTGTCCTGCCTGCATGGATATGGGAGTAGAAGGGGAGGAGCAGTGGTGCTCAGCAGAGCTCGAATATTCGAGTAGCTCGAATATTCGAGCTCTTTTCCAGCTATTCGAGCTCGGTATTCGAGCTCCGAATAGCTGCAGCTATTCGAATGGGCTATTCGAGTAAACGCGAATAGCCCATTCACTATTCGAGCTATTCGAGCAAACGGCGCTATTCGAGCTCGAATACCGAGCTCGAATAGCGTCATAGCCCAGATTGATGTCCTTAGAGCCAATCAGAGGGCTCCCAGGCCCTCTGACGGCAGCCAATCACAGAGGGGGACCCTGGCCAGCCCCTACCCTATAAATAGCGGCCGCCATGTTCCGTTTCTCCGTCCTTGCCTGAGACTTGCATAGAGAGAGAGTTGCTCCTTTGTGCTTTGGCTTAGCAAGAGCTCTATTGTGGTCATTTACCTAGCGTTTTTGCTCACATACACCTCCTATACACACCTATATTGTTGTTAGTTAGATAGACATTGTATTTTAGTTAGTAGCTTTTGTGTTACATAGAGAGAGACTCAGACAGCAGCTGCAGGCTTACAGCTTTAGGCCTCAGGGCCTTGCCTGTGTGGGCAGCTGTCCTCCTGTCCTCTGTTATTTTATTTCTCATTAGTATTTAGACAGTATTAGACAGTATTAGATAGTATTAGACAGTATTTCTGCTGTCCTTTACTACTTAGTGATTGTATTTTGTATTGTAGTTATATACTGTAACTGTACTAGGACACTCACTGACTGTAACTGTTCATAGGCTAGCTCCTGCGTGTGCTTGCACTCACTGTCTGTGTACACACACTCTATTTCCTTCTGAATAGTTATATACTGTAACTGTACTAGGACACTCACTGACTGTCACTGTTCATAGGCTAGCTCCTGCGTGTGCTTGCACTCACTGTCTGTGTACACACACTCTATTTCCTTCTGAATAGTTATATACTGTAACTGTACTAGGACACTCACTGTCACTGTTCATAGGCTACTAGCTCCTGCGTGTGTGTGTGCACTCACTGTCTGTGTACTGTACACACACTTTATTTCCTTCTGAATAGTTATACACTGTAACTGTACTAGGACACTCACTGACTGTCACTGTTCATAGGCTAGCTCCTGCGTGTGCTTGCACTCACTGTCTGTGTACACACACTCTATTTTCTTCTGAATAGTTATATACTGTAACTGTACTAGGACACTCACTGTCACTGTTCATAGGCTACTAGCTCCTGCGTGTGTGTGTGTGCACTCACTGTCTGTGTACTGTACACACACTCTATTTCCTTCTGAATAGTTATATACTGTAACTGTACTAGGACACTCACTGACTGTCACTGTTCATAGGCTAGCTCCTGCGTGTGCTTGCACTCACTGTCTGTGTACACACACTCTATTTCGTTCTGAATAGTTATATACTGTAACTGTACTAGGACACTCACTGTCACTGTTCATAGGCTACTAGCTCCTGCGTGTGTGTGTGCACTCACTGTCTGTGTACTGTACACACACTCTATTTCCTTCTGAATAGTTATATACTGTAACTGTACTAGGACACTCACTGACTGTCACTGTTCATAGGCTAGCTCCTGCGTGTGCTTGCACTCACTGTCTGTGTACACACACTCTATTTCCTTCTGAATAGTTATATACTGTAACTGTACTAGGACACTCACTGTCACTGTTAATAGGCTACTAGCTCCTGCGTGTGTGTGTGCACTCACTGTCTGTGTACTGTACACACACTCTATTTCCTTCTGAATAGTTATATACTGTAACTGTACTAGGACACTCACTGACTGTCACTGTTCATAGGCTAGCTCCTGCGTGTGTTTGCACTCACTGTCTGTGTACACACACTCTATTTCCTTCTGTATAGTTATATACTGTAACTGTACTAGGACACTCACTGTCACTGTTCATAGGCTACTAGCTCCTGCGTGTGTGTGTGCACTCACTGTCTGTGTACTGTACACAGACTCTATTTCCTTCTGATTACTGATTGATTATTGTAAATTCTACTTCCTGACAGTTACTACTTACTTACTGTAGTAGGGACACTCACTCAGTCACTGTTCATAGGCTAGCTCCTGCACGTGTGTGCGCGTGCGTGCACTCACTGTCTGTAGTGTACACACACTCTATTTCCTTGTGATTACTACTGATTATTGTAACTTCTAGTTGTACTTCCTGACTGTTACTACTTACTTACTGTACTAGGGACACTCACTCACTCTCTGTTCATAGGCCAGCTCCTGCGCGTGTTTGCGCGTGCGTGCACTCACTGTCTGTAGTGTACACACACTCTATATCCTTGTGATTACTACTGATTATTGTAACTGCTAGTTGTACTTCCTGACTGTTACTACTTACTTACTGTACTAGGGAGTCGGGACACTCACTCAGTCACCTCACCCACCAACCCACTCCATTAAAGTACCCCACTTTTCACCCGCCCTTTTCAAAAACTTTTGTGTTTACGCCCAAAACATCAAAGATGTCTGGAAGTGGCAGCCAGCGCGGTTTGGGCAAGGGGAAGGGCAGCAAGGGAATCAGGAGGAGAGGGAGCAGCATTGTGGCAAGCCGCGGGCGCGGCCGCGCCACCATGCACAGTTCCGCAGCAGCAGCAGCGTCAGTGGCTAACATTCCTCCCATAGCCACTGGCCGTGGACGCCTTGGGCGCCGCCCAGCAGGAGCATCTGCAACTCACGCTGCAGAGACACAGCAGCAGCAGCAGCGTGTAGCACCTGCTCCGATGTTCCTCCAGCCGGGTCGGAAACGTCCCATTGAGGAAAAGGATGCAGACACTGTGGTGCAACTGATGACGGAGGATGAGCAGCCTGCCATCAGCTCTGCATCCGAGGCCTCCACCCTCACCACCACCACCACCACCCCTGTTCGCAGCAGCCACCCAGCAGGGCCTGGGGAGGAGGCCAGTTCACCGTCAGTCGCCGACCTGTCACTCAGCACTCTTTTGAGCCCAGGCATGATGCGTCAATTGTCTGCTGTTGTTGGCGATTTGGAGGAGGAGATGCTGATGGGCACTTTGGGGGATGAGGGATTGGACAGCAAGACTGTGGCGACAGTCAAGCAGCCCATCCATGCATCAGGAGAGGAGTTTGGGGGGTCATCATCCCAGCAGGACATGTTTCAGGAGGGGGAGGCTGATGATGACACGGTGACAGACAGACACTGGGTGCCACCACCTCCAGGGGATGTCGTCCTCAGCAGCTCTGAGGAGGAGGAGGAGGATGCGCTTGTGGGCCTTGCAAGGAGGCGCATCATTGCAAGCATTGGCAGCAGTAGGCAGGTCCCACAGCCTGCTGGTGTCTCAGGCTCAGCAGCAGCAGCAGCAGCAGCATCTGCCAGTACCACCACCAGCCGCACCCAAGCCCCCCCCCCCCCCAACCACCACAGGGAGACAGGCAGCAGCGGTTCCATGCTGTAGAGGGTCGTTTTTGTCACCAATCTGGCGTTTTTTCACCATGCCCACAGTGTACAGCAAGTACACCACTTGCAACCACTGTCAGCGGAAGTTGAGCAGAGGTGCAGACCCCTTAAAGTTCAGCACCAGCTTGCTCATCAACCACCTTGCTGCGAAACATTTCCACCAGCATGAGGAGTTCCAGAGGCTGAAGGCATCTGGTGCTGGCAGTGGCACCACACCCATCACTGCACAGCCTTCAGCAGCAGCAGCAACAGCAGCCACCCGCCCTCCTGCTCCTCCAGCAGCACCAGCAGGAGTGCGGAAACGCACTGCTCCTCCCCCCTCTGCAACTCCTGCCGTCGACACTGAGGCCTGTTCTGGCAGCCAGTCCTCAGTGGCCTCCTCTGCTGTGTCTGCTGATTCCCGTGCCAGCAAAAGGCCACGCCAGAGCCTTTTGAGCGAGTCCTTCCAGGGGGTGGTTAGGGCTCTGCCTCCCAGCAGCCGTCGCGTGCGGCAGCTGAACGGCTTGCTGGCACGGGCCATGTGCTCCCAACTCCTGCCGTACACGCTTGTGCAGGAGGGGAGCGACATGCGTGCGCTGCTTGCTTGTGCAGCCCCAGACTGGCAGCTCCCCAGCAGACACTTCTTCGCCCGCAAGGCCATTCCTGCACTGCACCGCTTTGTGATGGCCAATGTGGAGCGAGGGCTGGAGCACGCGGTTGGTGAAAGGGTCCACGTCACCATGGACTCCTGGAGCAGCCGCTTCGGGACAGGCCGCTACCTGTCTTTCACTGTCCACTGGGTCAGCTTGGTGGAAGGGGGTGAGGATGGGAGAGCAGCAGCGGGCACAGCAGCAGCAACACAGTGGGTGGTGCCCCCCCGCAGGGTCAGGGGAACTGCAGCAGGTTCCTCCGATCCTCTGCCATCCTCCGGCACACCTGGCCAAACCCCCCGCCTCAGCAGCAGCGTGAAGGCCCGCCACTGCCAAGCGCTGCTGCACTTGGTCAGCCTTGGGAAGACCAAGCTGATGGCAACCCATGTGTTGGCCAAACTCCAGGAGCAGGAGAGGATTTGGCTGACCCCCAGAGGCCTCAGAGTCGGAGAGGTAGTGGCCGACAATGGGGCCAATCTGGTTGCCGCAATAGACAGGGGAAACCTGACCCACATCCCCTGTCTTGCCCACGTGCTGAACCTGGTGGTGCAAAAGTTCTTGCGCACCTACCAGGGGATGGGCGAACTGCTGGAAACGGCAAGGAACGTTGTGCGTCACTTCCGGCGCTCGGCTGCAGCCTGTGCGAGCCTGGAAGACGTGCAAAAGGAGCTGGAGCTGCCACGCCATCGGCTGATCCTTGACGTTCCGACTCGCTGGAACTCCACCCTGGCGATGTTGGAGCGTCTGGTTGAACAGAAGCACGCTGTCAACCAGTACCTTGCCCTGGCCACTGTTTCCGCCGCTCGGAGAAGGGACAAGACCAGCAACATCCCGTCCATCGTCCCCGATGATGACTGGAGGCACATGCAGCAGGTGTGCTTAGTGCTGGCTCCCTTTCTGCAGGCCACTAACATGGTGAGCAGGGACCATGCTATGGTGTGCGAGTGGGTGCCCCTGGTTTGTCTGCTGAACAGGGCCCTCGATGCTTTGCTGGAACAGGGAGCGGCAGCCTTGGACCAGCAGGAGCGGCAAGCAGCTGCACAGTCCACCTCTGAGGGGGAGGAGGAGGAGGACTTGGTGGAGGTCCCTGACCTTGCTGCTGATGAGGGGGATCAGCACAGCGCAGCTGAGTTGGTGCGGGGGTGGAGAGAGGATGAGGCGGCAGAGGAGGAGGATGAGGAGGACAGCACTGCCGTCGATGTGCCAGCACACATGGCTCGCCTCTTCCCAATGGCAGCGCACATGCTGGCGTGCCTGCGCAAGGACCCCAGGGTGATCCAGATGAAGCAGAGGGAGGACATCTGGATCAGCATGATGTTGGACCCACGCCTCAAGGGGAAGTTGAGCCAGTTCCTGCCGCCTGCAGGAGGAGACCCAGCGCAACAAATAAGGAGCTTGCAGCAGGCCCTTGTTGAGCACTTGGAGGAAGCCTTCCCCCAGCCTTCCACCCCCACTGTCCAGCAGCCAGCACAGAGGCAGCAGCAGGTGCCTGCATCCAGCAGCAAGCGCCCCACAGACCTGCTGTCTCTCAGCCACGAGCTCTACAGGACTGTAGAGGCTCCGGCAGCAGTGATTAGAGAGGAGGTGCATGATGCAGCAGCATCCTCCTCCGGTCACAGCCAGCGCCTGACCCGCATGGTGGCTGACTACATGGGGTCCTACAGCGGGCTTGACAGCAATGCCCCTGTTGATCCCATGGAGTATTGGGTCAAGCGCCTGGAGATCTGGAGCGAGCTGGCGCAGTACGCCCTGGAAGTGCTGTCCTGCCCCCCTTCCAGCGTGCTGTCCGAGCGCTGCTTCAGTGCAGCTGGTGGCGTGGTCACCGAGAAACGCTCACGTCTGTCTCACAAGTCTGTGGACAGACTGACGTTTCTCAAGATGAACCAGGCGTGGGTGGAAGGCGAATTCCTGGCCCCTGTTGTCGGCGAGAGGGGGACATGAACTGGCTAAGAACCATCGTTAATGTGCCTTACCACCCTTTACCACCTCCTGGCTCCTGCTCACTAAGCCAGCATGGTTCAGTTTGACTATTACGTCGCCTGCAGCCACACATTTTACACCTACAGTGGGCTGCTGTGTACTGGCCTTCTGCTGTCTGTCTGTGTTTCCCACTGTCAGGGTACACAGAATTACATTCTGCTGCCACTCTGCCACCAGCTATTACGTCAAACAATAGCTATATATCTGTGTAATTGGTTGTACAAACAAAACCAAAAAACCATTAAAAAAAAAAAAAAAAGGTTTAATTTTTCTGAGGTGCCCGGGTTGAAAACTGTGTTGTCCCAGTTGTGTATTGGGCACGATGTGGGCTGCACGACCGCTGTCTGGGACCTCCTGTTGTGTTTATTTACAGCCCTGGTATCACCGCTAGGTACCAGGGCTATTATGTCACGCTGCCTGCCTGCTGCCACACTCACACTACTCCTCCATTCCTCCTGCTGCTGCTGTCTGTCTGTGTTTCCCACTGCCAGGGTACACAGAATTACCTTCTGCTGCCACACTGCCACCAGCTATTACGTCAAACAATAGCTGCTCACATTACTCCTCCATTCCTCCTGCTGCTGCTGCTGTCGGTCTGTGTTTCTCACTGCCAGGGTACACAGAATTACATTCTGCTGCCACTCTGCCACCAGCTATTACGTCAAACAATAGCTATATATCCGTGTAATTGGTTGTACAAACAAAACCAAAAAAACATTAAAAAAAAAAAAAGGTTTAATTTTTCTGAGGTGCCCGGGTTGAAAACTGTGTTGTCCCAGTTGTGTATTGGACATGATGTGGGCTGCACGACCGCTGTCTGGGACCTCCTGTTGTGTTTATTTACAGCCCTGGTATCACCGCTAGGTACCAGGGCTATTATGTCACGCTGCCTGCCTGCTGCCACACTCACACTACTCCTCCATTCCTCCTGCTGCTGCTGTCTGTCTGTGTTTCCCACTGCCAGGGTACACAGAATTACCTTCTGCTGCCACACTGCCACCAGCTATTACGTCAAACAAAAGCTGCTCACATTACTCCTCCATTCCTCCTGCTGCTGCTGCTGTCGGTCTGTGTTTCCCACTGCCAGGGTACACAGAATTACATTCTGCTGCCACTCTGCCACCAGCTATTACGTCAAACAATAGCTATATATCTGTGTAATTGGTTGTACAAACAAAACCAAAAAACCATTAAAAAAAAAAAAAAGGTTTAATTTTTCTGAGGTGCCCGGGTTGAAAACTGTGTTGTCCCAGTTGTGTATTGGACACGATGTGGGCTGCACGACCGCTGTCTGGGACCTCCTGTTGTGTTTATTTACAGCCCTGGTATCACCGCTAGGTACCAGGGCTATTATGTCACGCTGCCTGCCTGCTGCCACACTCACACTACTCCTCCATTCCTCCTGCTGCTGCTGCTGTCGGTCTGTGTTTCCCACTGCCAGGGTACACAGAATTACATTCTGCTGCCACTCTGCCACCAGCTATTATGTCAAACAATAGCTATATATCTGTGTAATTGGTTGTACAAACAAAACCAAAAAACCATTAAAAAAAAAAAAAAAAGGTTTAATTTTTCTGAGGTGCCCGGGTTGAAAACTGTGTTGTCCCAGTTGTGTATTGGACACGATGTGGGCTGCACGACCGCTGTCTGGGACCTCCTGTTGTGTTTATTTACAGCCCTGGTATCACCGCTAGGTACCAGGGCTATTATGTCACGCTGCCTGCCTGCTGCCACACTCACACTACTCCTCCATTCCTCCTGCTGCTGCTGTCTGTCTGTGTTTCCCACTGCCAGGGTACACAGAATTACCTTCTGCTGCCACACTGCCACCAGCTATTACGTCAAACAATAGCTGCTCACATTACTCCTCCATTCCTCCTGCTGCTGCTGCTGTCGGTCTGTGTTTCCCACTGCCAGGGTACACAGAATTACATTCTGCTGCCACTCTGCCACCAGCTATTACGTCAAACAATAGCTATATATCTGTGTAATTGGTTGTACAAACAAAACCAAAAAACCATTAAAAAAAAAAAAAAGGTTTAATTTTTCTGAGGTGCCCGGGTTGAAAACTGTGTTGTCCCAGTTGTGTATTGGACACGATGTGGGCTGCACGACCACTGTCTGGGACCTCCTGTTGTGTTTATTTACAGCCCTGGTATCACCGCTAGGTACCAGGGCTATTATGTCACGCTGCCTGCCTGCCTGCTGCCACACTCACACTACTCCTCCATTCCTCCTGCTGCTGCTGCTGCTGTCGGTCTGTGTTTCCCACTGCCAGGGTACACAGAATTACATTCTGCTGCCACTCTGCCACCAGCTATTACGTCAAACAATAGCTATATATCTGTGTAATTGGTTGTACAAACAAAACCAAAAAACCATTAAAAAAAAAAAAAGGTTTAATTTTTCTGAGGTGCCCGGGTTGAAAACTGTGTTGTCCCAGTTGTGTATTGGACACGATGTGGGCTGCACGACCGCTGTCTGGGACCTCCTGTTGTGTTTATTTACAGCCCTGGTATCACCGCTAGGTACCAGGGCTATTATGTCACGCTGCCTGCCTAATTGACTGCCTGCTGCCACACACTCATCCTCCTCCTCCTGCTGCTGAATTTACCTCCTGCTGTCTGTGTGTTTCCACTGCCAGGGAGCACATACAATGGCGCTTCCAACATGCGTGCGCCACCAGCTATTTGTTACGCTCAAAAATAGCTGCATTTCTGTAAAAAAAAAAATTGAAAAGAGAAATAAGTGAAGAAGAAGACGATATAGAAGAAGATGAAGAAGATGAAGAAGAAGAAGATGAAGAAGAAGAAGAAGATGAAGAAGAAGAAGAAGAAGGAGAAGAAGATGAAGAAGAAGAAATTGAAGAAGAAGATGAAGAAGATGAAGAAGAAGAAGATAAGAAGAAGAAAAAGAAGGAGAAGAAGAAGAAGATGAAGAAGAAGAAGATGAAGAAGATGAAGAAGATGAAGAAGAAGATGAAGAAGAAGAAGATGAAGAAGAAGAAGAAGAAGATGATGATGATGATGAAGAAGATGAAGAAGATGATGATGAAGAAGATGAAGAAGAAGAAGAAGACAATATAGAAGAAGAAGAAGATATAGAAGAAAATATAGAAGAAGAAGATATAGAAGAAGAAGATATAGAAGAAGAAGAAGATAGAAGATAAAGAAGAAGAAGAAGAAGAAGAAGTATATACAGTACTGAACAAAATTCTGGACACAACTTCTCTTTTCACCTTTTTTTTTTTAAAGGAACATCCCCACATAATCACTTGCTGTTGTTACTTGGAAAAAAAGATGTTTCTTGCATCATTCACCCTCAAAACAAGTGTTGGAAGCTATTTAAGGCCAATTCGAATAGTCAGCTCGAATAATGAGCTCGAATACCGACTCGAATAGTGAGCTCGAAGTCCGAGGTCGAATCGAATAGTAAAAATTATTCGACTCGAATATTCGACTGACCTCGAATAATTTACTATTCGAATTCGACCAAACTCGAATTTTAAAAAGGGGTATTTGAGCACCACTAGGGAGGAGGATTACTGGCACCTCTTTCCCATTGAGATGGGACATCACCCAGTGTAGCGGCTGGTTCACATGGACGTCTGTGTGTCGTCTGTGTTTATGAGCGTTCAACCGCTAATCACTGAGCGACAGAAATCGACATGTCGTTTGGTCAAATAGTTTGTTGTAGTAGCGTTTGAGAAAGCTTTCGCATTTGAAAGCGTTTGATCGCTTAGACGCCTCTTAAAGAGGAAGTAGTCATAAAGGGACTGTACTATACTGTCCAAGGAAGAGGAAATTGGTCACAGCTTTGTACTTCCTGTACTCCCGAGTGATAGAGACATATTGGGCCATATGCAGTTGACTTTTTCTCTTGAGTTTTCTCCTAGGTGATAATTTTTCATTTTCACTTTAAAATAACTTTTCAGCATTTTTCAATTAAAAATGTACCAAGAGTAGTTGAAAAGGTACTTTCAAAACCATTTTGTGTATTTTCTTACATGCTGGTGGTTTAAAAGGCATTTATTGACAAGTTATGAAAATATCACCTAGGAGAAAACTCAGGAGAAAAAGTGAATTGCATATGACCCCTTGTCTTTAAAGGATACCCGAAGTGACATGTGACATTATGAGATAGACATGTGTATGTACAGTGCCTAGCACACAAAAAACTATGCTGTGTTCCTTTTAGAAATTCCCCTTTTTATCTCTGTCCTGCTCTCAGAAGCCATTTTTTACTAGGAAGGTGTTTTATAGTTGGAATGTATTATCAGTGAGGATCACACTGTAGTCACTTCCTGTCTGAGTCAGGACTGAGACAGCCACTTACATACTTGATATTTAACTCTTTCAGACAGAGAAAGAAAAAAAGGAACACAGCATAGTTATTTGTGTGTTAGGCAATGCTCATTAGAGATGGGCCCAACGGTTCGCCCGCGAACGGTTCCAGGCGAATTTTGGGTGGTTCGCATCCGCTGGCGAAAGGCAAACTTTTGCGGAAGTTCGGTTCGCCCCCATAATGCTCCATTAACAGTCAACTTTGACCCTCTACCACAGTCAGCAGGCACATTGTCACCTATCAGACTACACTCACTCCTGGAGCCCCCCCTTATAAAAGGCAAGGTTCTCCAGCAGTTTTACTCACTCGTCTGCCTACAGTAATTAGTGAAGGGACAGCTGCTGACAGACTCTGCTAGGGAAAGCTCTTGTAGGCATTGTTAGCTTGCTCCTAGCTGATTGTTATTTCTTATATAGCACCCCACAACAGCTTCCCTCCTTCTCCTCCGGAGGAGGATCTTGTCTTCCAGGGATTTGTAGGACATCAAAAGCACGCTCACATACATTGACCAGGAACCGAACCCAGGTCAACTGCTTGGAGGGCAGCTATGCTCACCACTATACCACCAACACTACGGGCTGATGCCAGCCTAGCTGGCCTGGGAAGGATGAAAAGCTAGGTGGCCATGCAACCATTCCTGCTAACCTAAAGCTTACTTGTTATGCAGGAGAACAGAGGCGCCAAAAGGATAAAAGGAAGCTAAATGACCTTAAAATCAAATTCTTGGTAAATAGAGGAGGTAGTGGTGGACTTACCTCCTCCAAGTAGACACACAACGACTGTAGTAAAGAAAGTCAATATTTTTTATTTATGAACTCCAAATATGCAACGCGTTTCGCAGGTTTGATCCCGCTTCATCAGGCAATAACAACGGAGCAATAGCATATGTGGTCAGTAGAAGAGTCAGACACCTCAGACAGAGGTGCCTGGCTCTTCTACTGACCACATATGCTATTGCTCCGTTATTGCCTGATGAAGCGGGATCAAACCTGCGAAACGCGTTGCATATTTGGAGTTCATAAATAAAATATATTGTGTTCTCCTGCATAATATTGAGACCACACTGGGTGGAGGGTTGAACCCCCTTTTTCTCATCTACAGAGAGCGACTTCTTATTCCTGAGTGGGGTCAGGAAAATCTCCCCACCTGCATTTACAGTGGTTGCCTAATGGTAACCCTGGTTTGTGAGTATTAATATTTACTCTATCTAGTAACCATTTACCAGTACATATTATACTATTGGGGCTCTTGGTGTTCCTTGTTTTTAAAGCTTACTTGTGTCTTACAACACATTGGCTTAAGACTTTAACAAATCCAATGCTCCAATATGGGGAAGCTTCTCTGTTTGCTATTTTTTTTTTTTTTGTGTGGTGTCACCGTTCACTAATCTCTTCAACTACAAGAACGGCCCAGGAGTAGTCTTAGCTACCGTAATATCTATGTTACGGCAGGGCCCTTATTACACTCTCTTACAGGGCTATGGAAACAGTTTTGCTCATGTGATAAAGCGAGGTGCAAAAATGAAATCATGCCTAGCAGAGGATGGTTTCGATCCATCAACCTCTGGGTTATGGGCCCAGCACACTTCCACTGTGCCACTCTGCTTACATTTGCATACAATCTTCAAGATTAAGAAGGGTACATTAGTTGAAATAGTTACACTACAATCTATGTTACAGCAAGGCCCTAATGACACTTTCTCTTAAGAGGCTATGGCCGCCGATTATTTTTTATTTATATAGCACCAACATATTCCGCAGCGCTTTACAAAGCACAATAAGATGACAAGGGGAACATAGATACAACTAACAAATGTACAGCAGAGTTCCAAACAGCACAAATATTGTTACAAAAACAGTAAACATTAGGAGGATGACCCTGCCCTTGCTAGCTTACAATCTAATGGGTAGACTGTAGGAGGCGCCCTTGTTGGTTTTATGGTGTTGCATAAGGTGCAGTATATAATAGTAACATAGATCGCCTACCTTATGAAACGACACTTCAGTCAGTAGGGATGATGAAAAACATTGGTAGAATACACTCTGGACAACGAGTTTCACGGCATAAACCGCTTCATCAAGTCTATATATGGTGCTTAAGAAAAAGAATATAGCAATAGTGGACACTCAGTACGCTGCCATACCATAAACATAATTAAAAAAAAGACAATCTTATTTAAAGTTCACAAAATATATGAGAAAATAAATACATAGCAAATACATTTGGTGTAAATAATAAGTTCAATCTCATATAAAATAATTCAACATAAATATAAATTTAAATATAGCTAAATTTAAGTCTCTATCTCGCCGGTAATAAACACCTATTAAAAGTATAAAAAAATGAGAACTACATAAAAGAGCCCGCTATATGTATCACTTGGTCCTTAGGGGACCATTAAACGGCTCTGCTTAAATAAAAAGATCCGAGAGATAGCCTGTATATAGCAGAGGGTATAAGGATAATAGGTAAAAGTTAAAATGTAGCCCCTATATGCTACTAACGTCCTAGTGACTGTATGGTGGAGTCACAATCCAGTGAAGAGCTGTATTAGAAACACTAACCTGGTAATTGATGTGGAAGGACTGGGCGCCAAGCCGAACTGAGGCAGAGCGCTCATAGATATAGTGAGTCCCTTTCCGTGCTGTGAGAGAGAGTAAATCGAGCGGCGTGAGCATGAGGGGGCGGGTACTCAGCAGAGTGAAGACTATAGTTGATTGACCGCATAGATAGTCAGTTGTAGTATGGATCTAGCCCATTTGGAGGCGTGCCTATGCGCATGTAATACGCCCATCACGTGCCGCAGTGGGCGGAAGTTTAAAGTAGCTCCATGCGGAAAGGTATGGCGTACCTTGCGCATGTGCAGGAGTTCGTCGCGGCCATTTTGTTAGTGGGCAGCTGTAAGATAGGGTCTATACACCGCCGTAGGAATGCGGAAGTGTCCAGTGGATCGCAGGGGGATGTATTATACGTGCTCTACGCTAGCATAGAAGGTGGATATGGCCATAGTAGTCATGGGCAGAAGTAGATAGAAAGTATGTTTACAAAAGAGATTATTAACTAGAGAAGTAGGTATATGATCGAAGGAGCTAAAATAGTATATTGAGAGGCCGATCTTGTAATGAAAAATATCTCCACTAGCGGTGAAAGATATATATAGATAGATAGAAACTAGTGCAGGTATACAGTAAGTCAGACCCAAGGGGTGACGGCTGCCATCCGGTGGTGATACAATATATTACACCATAGTTACATAGTTACATGGTTACATAGTTATTTTGGTTGAAAAAAGACATACGTCCATCGAGTTCAACCAGTATAAAGTACAACACCAGCCTGCTCCCTCACATATCCCTGTTGATCCAGAGGAAGGCGAAAAAACCCTTACAAGGCATGGTCCAATTAGCCCCTAAAGGGAAAAATTCCTTCCCGACTCCAGATGGCAATCAGATAAAATCCCTGGATCAACATCATTAGGCATTACCTAGTAATTGTAGCCATGGATGTCTTTCAACGCAAGGAAAGCATCTAAGCCCCCTTTAAATGCAGGTATAGAGTTTGCCATAACGACTTCCTGTGGCAATGCATTCCACATCTTAATCACTCTTACTGTAAAGAACCCTTTCCTAAATAAATGGCTAAAACGTTTTTCCTCCATGCGCAGATCATGTCCTCTAGTCCTTTGAGAAGGCCTAGGGACAAAAAGCTCATCCGCCAAGGTATTATATTGCCCTCTGATGTATTTATACATGTTAATTAGATCCCCTCTAAGGCGTCTTTTCTCTAGACTAAATAAACCCAGTTTATCTAACCTTTCTCGATAAGTGAGACCTTGCATCCCGCGCATCAATTTTGTTGCTCGTCTCTGCACCTGCTCTAAAACTGCAATATCTTTTTTGTAATGTGGTGCCCAGAACTGAATTCCATATTCCAGATGTGGCCTTACTAGAGAGTTAAACAGGGGCAATATTATGCTAGCATCTCGAGTTTTTATTTCCCTTTTAATGCATCCCAAAATTTTGTTAGCTTTAGCTGCAGCTGCTTGGCATTGAGTACGATTATTTAACTTGTTGTCAATGAGTACTCCTAAGTCCTTCTCCAAGTTTGATGTCTCCAACTGTATCCCATTTATTTTGTATGGTGCTAGACCATTAGTACGTCCAAAATGCATGACCTTACATTTGTCAACATTGAATTTCATCTGCCATGTATGTGCCCATATAGCCATCCTATCCAGATCCTGTTGCAATATGACACTATCTTCCTGAGAGTTAATGATTCTGCACAATTTTGTATCATCTGCAAAAATAGCAACATTGCTCACTACTGCATCTACTAGGTCATTAATAAATAAATTGAAGAGCACTGGACCCAGAACAGACCCCTGTGGGACCCCACTGCTAACAGTCTCCCATTTTGAGTATGATCCATTGACCACAACTCTTTGTTTTCTGTCCATTAGCCAGTTCCCTATCCATGAACACAGACTCTTCCCCAGTCCTTGCATCCTCAACTTTTGCACCAGACTTTTGTGGGGAACAGTGTCGAAGGCCTTTGCAAAGTCCAAGTATATCACATCTACAGCATTCCCAATATCCATATTAGCATTCACTACCTCATAAAAGCTGAGCATGTTAGTCAAACAGGACCTGTCTTTAGTAAACCCATGTTGATGCTGAGAAATAAGATTATTTTCTACTATGAAGTCATGTATAGTATCTCTTAGTAACCCCTCAAATAGTTTGCATACAACTGATGTTAAACTTACAGGTCTATAATTTCCTGGATCAGATTTTTTGCCCTTCTTAAATAATGGGAAAACGTGGGCTGTACGCCAATCCACTGGGACTCTGCCAGTTGCAAGAGAGTCACAAAAGATAAGATAAAGGGGTTTATCTATAACTGAACTTAATTCCCTTAGGACCCGAGGATGCATGCCATCCGGGCCAGGTGCCTTGTCTATTTTTAATTTATTTAGTCTTGCCTTCACTTCTTCCTGCGTTAAGTATTTAATATTACAGTTAGAAGATTGAGACTCTTCCGCCTCTGTAGTTTGCAACAGTGCTGTTTCTTTTGTGAAGACAGAAGCAAAGAAAGCATTTAATAACTCTGCCTTACCTTGGTCATCCACCATTGAGTTCCCATCCTCATCCTTTAGGAGTCCTATACAGTCAACCTTTCTTTTTTTAGAGTTAATGTACTTGTAAAACTTTTTTGGGTTAGATTTGATATCCTTAGCGATTTGTTTTTCAGCTTCAATCTTTGCCTGCCTAATTTCTTTTTTACAATTTTTATTGCACTCCTTATAATTGCTTAGTGCAGCCTCGGTCCCCTCCTGTTTTAAGACCTTATAGGCATTCTTTTTCCTCTTCATTTTATCTTTAACCTTTCTATTCATCCATAGAGGCCTTTTTTTATTCCTAGACATTTTGTTTCCATATGGGATATACATACTACAATATTGATTGAGTATAAGTTTAAAAGCTTGCCATTTCCCTTCAGTGTCTTCCCCTTGTAGTACATTATCCCAGTTCACCAAACTTAGTGCCTGCCTAATTTGAGTGAACTTTGCTTTTCTAAAGTTCATAGTTTTAGTGGTCCCGCTGCCCCTTGGCCTATCAGTCACCAGCTCAAACGTTATCATGTTGTGATCACTATCTCCCAAATGTTCTTGAACCTGCACATTTGATACATTATCTGGTCTATTAGAAATGATCAGATCCAGTAACGCATTCCCCCTAGTTGGTTCAGTTACCATTTGAGTCAAGTAATTGTCCTGTAGTGCTGCCAGAAATCTGCTGCTTTTACCAGAATGGGTAGCCTCAATACTCCAGTCAATGTCTGGAAAGTTGAAGTCGCCCATAATTATGACCTCATTTTTACCTGCAGCTTTTTCAATCTGCTGTAGTAATCGCAGTTCTGCAGCTTCATTAATAAGAGGTGGCCTGTAGCATACCCCAATAAGCAATTGGCAACTTTTATTTCCACCATGAATATTTACCCAAACGGACTCCACATCTTCGCAATCTTCCTCCATCTCATCGTTGAGGACAGCTGTAAGAGAATTCTTAACAAAGAGACAAACCCCTCCACCTTTTTTCCCTGTTCTATCCCTCCTAAACACATTGTATCCTTTTAAATTAGCTATCCAGTCATGGCTTTCATCCATCCATGTCTCGGTTATTCCCACAATGTCATAGCCTTTGTCATTCAGAATGAACTCTAGTTCGTCTATTTTATTTGCAAGGCTCCGAGCATTGGTTACCATGCACTTTATATTTTTACCACCACATTTACCAATTTTGTTTACATGAAATGGGCTACTTGAATTTTTACCAACCTCCTTAATCTTTACACTGTCCCCACCCCCCTCTCCACCCTCCATAATGATAGGTTCCCACTGTCTTTTTACCTCATTTTGTCTATGTATTGAGACTTTATCCTCCCGCCTCCCCCCAGATCCTAGTTTAAAATCTCCTCCAACCGTTTAGCCATCTTCTCCCCCAATGCAGCTGCACCCTCCCCATTAAGGTGCAGCCCATCCCTGCTGTAGAACCTGTAGCCGACTGCAAAGTCTGCCCAGTTCTCCAGGAACCCAAACCCTTCCTTCCTACACCAATTTCTCAGCCACTTATTTAACTCCCTAAGCTCCCTCTGTCTCTCAGATGTAGCACGTGGCACTGGCAGTATTTCAGAAAACACCACCTTGGAGGTCCTTGCTTTAAGTTTATCTCCAAGTACCTGAAAATCATTTTTGAGGACCTTCCATCTCCCACCAGAGCTACTGAAAGATTAAATATAATATATACATATGCTACCATATAAACTTGCATATACCACACTGCCCTCAATACACCGTACAGTGCGTCTCATTATCTGTTAATGATATTTGTACCCATATCTACGATATTGATAAATGCTTGCTTGATAGGATTGAAATGAAGTTTTAATAACTTCTAAATAAATGAATTAAGTGGTTATATACAAAAAGATTAAGAAACTTGTACCCATATTTGCGTCATAAACAATTACCCGCATAGATTAAATGAGAAGAAATTCACGAACTTCCATGTACATAAATATAGAGGTATCTGATTATAGGTTAGGGGGAACATGTGTACCTTAATATCCCTAATAGGAGATGGAACCGGCCTATTGCATAGGTGGGAATATATGGACACTGAATGACTCAATGTGTTCAATGTCAAATGCATAGAGGGGAGGTGTCCAGGAAAGGGAACGAGGAGGGGGTAAATTAGGGGGGGGGGGAGGAGGGGAGGAGAGGGGAAAGGGATAAGAAAGGGAGGGGGGTGGAAAGAGGGGGGAGGGGGGGAAGAAGGGAGTATGGGTAGAGGATGAGGAAAGTGTATAGACTGGAGAATACATATAGAATTGGCATGGTATGTGTGTGTTCAGTGTCCCCTCTAGACGCAACATTCATAGGTTATGTTCTAGGCATATGTTTAGTCCTTCAGGTTGGAGGGTTCTCAATTTTAACACCCAGAACATTTCTCTGGCCTTGAGTTTGTGATTCCTATTCTGCGTGTGGATGGGTGCCTGTTCTATCGGACATACTTTGATCTTTTCATGTTCCTTGTTATGTATTTCTTTGCAATGCCTGGATAGGCCGTGTTTAGTGTACCCTTTTTCTATGTTTCTTCTGTGTTGTCCCCATCTCGCTTTGAGTGTTTGGGTAGTTCGTCCCACGTATTGTAATCCACATATACATGTGAAGAGGTAAATAATAAATGTGGATTAGCAATCCATCCTATCCGTGATTTCAAATGTTTCTCCTGTAACAGTGGATGTGAAGGTCTTTTGTTCCATTACCATCTTCCGGCAACACAGGCAACCTCTCTGTTTGCATTTTAGGGTTCCTGGGGCTCCTACTAGTGCAGGTATACAGTAAGTCAGACCCAAGGGGTGATGGCTGCCATCCGGTGGTGATACAATACATTACACCAGAGCTACTGAAAGATTAAATATATACGTATGCTACCATATAAACTTGCATATACCACACTGCCCACAATACACCGTACAGTGCGTCTCATTATGTGTTAATGATATTTGTACCCATATCTACGATATTGATAAATGCTTGCTCGATATCTTTTACCGCTAGTGGAGATATTTTTCATTACAAGATAGTCCTCTCAATATACTATTTTAGCTCTTTCGATCATATACCTACTTCTCTAGTTAATATTCTCTTTTGTAAACATACTTTCTATCTACTTCTGCCCATGACTACTATGGCTATATCCACCTTCTAGGCTAGCGTAGGGCACGTATAATACGTCCCCCTGCGATCCACTGGACACTTCCGCATTCCTACTGCGGTGTATAGACCCTATCTTACAGCTGCCCACTAACAAAATGGCCGCGACAAACTCCTGCACATGCGCAAGGTACGCCATACCTTTCCGCATGGAGCTACGTTAAACTTCCGCCTACTGCGGCACGTGATTGGCGTATTACATGCGCATAGGCACGCCTTCGAATGGGCTAGATCCATACTACAACTGACTATCTATGCGGCCAATCAACTATAGTCTTCACTCTGCTGAGTACCCGCCCCCTCATGCTCACGCCGCTCGATTTACTCTCTCTCACAGCACGGAAAGGGACTCACTATATCTATGAGCGCTCTGCCTCAGTTCGGCTTGGCGCCCAGTCCTTCCACATCAATTACCAGGTTAGTATTTCTAATACAGCTCTTCACTGGATTGTGACTCCACCATACAGTCACTAGGACGTTAATAGCATATAGGGGCTACATTTTACCTTTTACCTATTATCCTTATACCCTCTGCTATATACAGGCTATCTCTCAGATCTTTTTATTTAAGCAGAGCCGTTTAATGGTCCCCTAAGGACCAAGTGATACATATAGCGGGCTCTTTTATGTAGTTCTCATTTTTTTATATTTTTAATAGGTGTTTATCACCGGCGAGATAGAGACTTGAATTTAGCTATATTTTATTATTATTATTATTATTATTATTATTTAGTATTTATATAGCGCCGACATATTACGCAGCGCTGTACACTGTATATATATATATATATATATATATATATATATATATCTTGCCACTAACTGTCCCTCAAAGGAGCTCACAATCTAATCCCTACCATTGCCATATGTCTATATTATGTAGTGTAAGTACTGTAGTCTAGGGCCAATTTTTAGGGGCAGCCAATTAACTTATCTGTATGTTTTTGGAATGTGGGAGGAAACCGGAGTGCCCGGAGGAAACCCACGCAGACACGGAGAGAACATACAAACTCTTTGCAGATAGTGCCCTGGCTGGGATTTGAACCGTATTTAAATGTATATTTATGTTGAATTATTTTATATGAGATTGAACTTATTATCTACACCAAATGTATTTGCTATGTATTTATTTTCTCATATATTTTGTGAACTTTAAATAAGATTGTCTTTTTTAATTATTTTTAATTATGTTTATGGTATGGCAGCGTACTGAGTGTCCACTATTGCTATATTCTTTTTCTTAAGCACCATATATAGACCTGATGAACGCGTTGTCCAGAGTGCATTCTACCAATAAATGTTTTTCATCATCCCTACTGAGTGAAGTGTCGTTTCATAAGGTAGGCGATCTATGTTACTATTATATACTGCACCTTATGCAACACCATAAAACCAACAACAAGGGCGCCTGCTACAGTCTTCCCGTTTACGTATAGCATCCCACATAGTGGGACTGCTATTTTTACCACAATCTAGTGGTGAGAAAATTTTTTCTAAAGGAGCTGCGACCATCTATCCTAAAGACCGAGTGGGGACGGGACTTCCCCACATGCCTACTTGAGTGGTTGCCTATCAGCAACCCACACTTGTGAGTAGTATTTCATCTTTTTCTATACCGGTTTACTAAGATAATACACTATAGGGGCTCCCAGTGTCTCTGTGGTTTTTTTCGTTTGTCTATCACAGCTCCCAATCTAATGGGTAGTGGGGGACACACTAGGTAAGGGGGTGGAGGATGGATGAGGCAATGACCATTTGCCTCTGATTACATTGTGACAGATAAGTAAATATCAACACTGCGTAATAGGTTGGCACTTTATAAATACAATAAATAATAATAATAATAATATTAATAATAAATAAGGGCTATAGAATGTTATAAGCTGGTTTGGAGCATGACGTACAGGCTGTGGAAGAGAGTTCCAGATAAGGGATGATGCTCGTGTAAAGTCCTGGATGTGTATATGAAAGGAGGTGATCAGCTTAGAGGCCAGGAGAATTTCTAGGGAGGAGCGAAGGTTGCGGGAGGGACAATATCTTGAGATTAGTGAGGAGATGTATGAAGGAGACAACTCGTGGAGGGCTTTGTATGTTAGAGTCAGGAGTTTGAACTGGATCCTCTGGGTAATTGGTAACCAGTGGAGAGAACGGCACAGTGGGGCTGCATCGGAAGAGCATATGGAAAGGTGAATGAGGTGGGCCGCTGAATTTAGAAGGGATTGGAGAGGTGCAAGCCTGTTTTTTGGTAGACCACAGAGCAGGGTGTTGCAGTAGTCTAGGCGGGAGATGATTAAAGCATGAACAAGCATTTTGGTGGCCTCTTGTGTAAGGAAGGGACAGATACGGAATACATTTTTGAGCTGGAAATAGCAGGCGGTGGTTAATGAGGCAATGTGAGGTTTAAAGGAGAGCTCTGAGTCAGGTATAACCCCCAAGCACCGGTCCTTAGTGGTTGAGGTTATTGGGGTGTTGTCTACAGTTATGGTTGCAATTGGTTGGGGTGTAGATAGCGATGGTGGAAATAAAAATCACAATTTCCGTTTTACTCATGCTGAGTTTGAGGAAGCAGGAGGACATGAATGCAGAAACAGCACATAGACAGTCGGGGACTCTAGATAGTAGTGATGACAGATCAGGAGCTGAGAGATAGATTTGGGTGTCATCCACATAGAGGTGATACTGGAAGCCAAAAGAGTTAATTAGTTGTCCCAGGCCACGAGTGTAGATTGAGAAAAGAAGCGGCCCAAGAACAGAGCCTTGAGGTACACCAACAGACAGTGGGTGTGAGGAGGAATTGGTGTTAGAGAAGGACACAGTGTAAGAGCGTCCAGAGAGATAAGAGGAGATCCAGGAATGTGCTTGTCCCTTGATTCCTACAGATGACAGTGTCTGCAAATGCAGAGCATGATCAACCGTGTCAAAGGCAGAGGAAAGGTCAAGGAGTATTAGAATGGAGAACTGGCCTTTGGATTTAGCTACCAGTAGGTCATTAGCAACTTTTGTGAGGACAGATTCAGTGGAATGGTGTGTTGCGGAATCCAGATTGAAAGGGGTCAAGTAAGGAGTTGGTAGAGAAAAAGGCAGACAATTCTGAATGGCTGTGACGTTCCAGCAGTTTAGAAGCAAAGGTGAGGAGCGAGACAGGACGGTAATTGGATAGAGAAGTTGGATCAAGAGAGGGTTTTTTGATAAGTGGTGTTATGATAGCTTGTTTGAATAAGGAAGGAAAAGTGCCAGTGGAGATAGAAAGGTTGAATAGAGTTGTTAGAGCAGGATTAAAGGAGGAGGAAAGCTGGGGGATTAGATGAGAGGGAATGGGGTCCAGGGCACAGGTAGTGAGATGTGCTTTGGAGATTAGTGAGGAAAGACACTGTTCAGTGAGTGTAGTGAAAGAGGTTAGAGTGGGAGAGTGGTCTTGTGGAGTGGGGGGGAAGGCAGTTAGTAGTGAGCGACGGTGCAGGCGGACAGAAGGAATTTATAGGTGATGGTTGAGCTGGTAAAAATGGTTGAGTGTTGAAGCCATTACATATTGTATCAGTCTTGCTTGTAAAGTATGATGCAAAGTCCTCGGCTGACAGACATGTGGTAGGGGGAGGAGGTGGGGGATGAAGTAGGGAGTTAAAGGTGTTGAATAATTGTTTTGGGTTGTGGGACTGTGAGGAAATGAGCGAGGAGAAATAAGACTGCTTAGTGGAGGTGAGGGCATCTCCGAGCTCCTGCATAGTTTGTTTATAGTGATTGAAGTCCTCTACAGAAGTGCTCTTTCTCCAGCACCTTTCTGCCACCCTGGGGCACCTTTTAAGCTGTTTGATTTGTTCAGTGAGCCAGGGCTGCCGGTTAGTTTGGCGGGGGCAGGTGGTGGTGAGTGGAGCAGCTGAATTCATGGCAGAGGAGACTACACTAAGTAAGTAACTGGATGCTGCCTCAGGATCAGTGTAGGAAGACAGAGTACTTAGAGGTTGCAAGACTTCAGTCAGGGAATTCAGATCCAGGTTGCGGTAATTCCTGTGCGTGACTGTATGGTGTAGTGTTGGAGGAGTTGACGGTAGTGAAGAATTGATTGAGAAGGTAAGAAGGTTGTGATCTGAGAGGGGAAGCGGAGTGTTATAGAAGCTTGAAATAGAACAGAGATGGGTAAAGACAAGGTCAAGACTGTGGCCGTCTTTGTGGGTGGAAGTGGAGGACCATTGGGCGAGTTCAAAAGAGGAGGTGAGAGAGAGCAGTTTGGTGGCAGTAGGGCAATTAGTATCGATGGGTATATTAAAATCTCCAATGATGATAGAGGGTATATCAGTGGAGAGGAACTGGAAAAGCCATGCTGAAAAATGATCAATGAAAGTAGAGGCTGGACCGGGCGGGCGGTAGATAACAGCAATCTGGATGTGGTATGGAGAATAGAGACGGACAGCATGAACTTCGAAGGATGAGAGTGCGGGGAGTGGGGTGAGTGGTTTAAAGGAACAGTGTTCAGAGAGGAGGCTCCCCACCCCGCCTCCATGTTTGTGGCCAGGTATAGGGGCATGACTAAATTTTAGACCACCATATAATAGAGCAGCTGGAGACACCGTGTCTGATGGAGTTAGCCATGTCTCAGTGAGCGCCAGGAAGGTGAGAGTGTTGGAGATAAACATATCATGAATAAAGGCCAGTTTATTACAAACGGAGCGGGAGTTCCATAGAGCCCCAGATATGGGGAGGGGAGAGCTGGGAAGAAAGGGGATGTCCATAAGGTTGTAGGTGTTCTGGGAGGGGAGTTGGTGAGGTTTGTTATTGGTGGAATGAGTTGTAGTCTGAGCAGTGTGAGGTCTAGGAGTGGGCCCTGGGTTTGGTGATATGTCCCCAGAAGCCAGGAGGAGTAGTAGGCAGAGCAGAGAGATGTGGGGGTGGGACTTGTGTGTATGCAAGTTAGGTTTAGTGAGAGCAGAGGAGGGGTAGTGTGAGCAGAGAAATAGGAATAGTTTGTGGCTAGAGAGAAGGGGAGACGATCGCAGAGAGGGAGCAGGATGAAGTGACATGTGAATTTTCAGGAACAGAAGGCAAAAAGAAGTGGTTGAGAGAAACATTATAAACATTCTGAAGTGGTCTATAGGGAGATCGATAGCTGACAGCAGGAGGGTGGAGTGTGTTTAGATACAGGAATTGCAGAAACAAACAAACATATGATGAAACAGATAAAAAACAGTTAAGTAGCAAACCATGTGACCGAAGTGCAGAGTATCCTGCCAGTTCCCTCTGTTCCAATTCTGGTCTAATTTGGGTCTTTTGCTGTGCACTTTAAATTATGCACTTAAGATTAATGCACATCTGACCAAGTCATATCCGACTTAGAAACTAGATTAAATAGACAGCAGAAGAGATGGAGATGTGTGCTGGAATGAGGATCAGGTGTGAATGGCCAGGCATGGGCTGTGGGAGGCTGGGTCAGTCTACAGACATGCTAATTATGACTAATTAATTAAGCACACATTGCAGCATAAGGTCTGGCACTAGGAAATGGTCACAATTATGTATGCGTACCATAAAGTTAAAAGCAATACAGGTAAAAGTTGAACATAAGTGAGAATTGTTTGATTGCAGAGAGAAATTGCATGAAGACAGATATGAAACCAGATGCAGATGCAGATCATATGCATTCCATAAAGTTAAAAGCATGTGGTAAAGCAAGGTGTAAAAAATAAAGTACACCTAGCAGAAGATGGTGTCGATCCATCAACCTCTGGGTTATGGGCCCAGCACACTTCTGCAGCGCCACTCTGCAGTCTGCTTACATTTGTATACAATCTTCAAGTTTAAGAAGGGTACATTAGTTGAAATAGTTACACTACAATCTATGTTACAGCAAAGCCCTAATGACACTTTCTCTTAAGGGGCTATGGCGGTCATAGCCCCTTAAGAGAAAGTGTCATTAGGGCCTTGCTGGAACATAGATTGTAGTGTAACTATTTCAACTTATGTACCCTTCTTAAACTTGAAGATTGTGTCTAAATGTAAGCCGACTGCAGAGTGGCGCAGTGGAAGTGTGCTGGGCCCATAACCCAAAGGTTGATGGATCGAAACCAACCTCTGCTAGGAATTATTTCATTTTTGCACCTCGCTTTATCGCATGGGCAAAACGGTTTCCATAGCCCTGTAAGTGAAAGTGTAATAAGGGCCCTGCCGTAACATAGATATTACGTATCTTGTAGTTGAAGAGATGAGTAAACTGTGACACCACACTTAAAAAAAAAGAAGAAAAAAAAAAAAAGCAAATAGAGAAGCTTCCCCATATTGGAGCATTGGATTTGGCAAAGTCTTAAGCCAATGTGTTGTAAGACACAAGTAAGCTTTAGGTTAGCAGGAATGGTTGCATGGCCACCTAGCTTTTCATCCTTCCCAGGCCAGCTAGGCTGGCTTCCGCCTGTAGTGTTGGTGGTATAGTGATGAGCATAGCTGCCCTCCAAGCAGTTGATCTGGGTTTGATTCCTGGCCAATGTATGTGAGTGTGCTTTTGACATCCTACAAATCCCTAGAAGACAAGATCCTCCTCCGGAGGAGGAGGAATTACACTTCCTGATAGATGTATACACATGCAAGATGTTGTAAAGCAGTTTAGGCCTGCAATTCAACATTCAGTGTGATTTGCGTCAAATCTAGGTTTTTTATTGAGACTTTTGATGTGTATCCCACTCAACCATGTCTCCGTCCAGGTATTAGACCGCTTGAAACATCTTTTCCATCATTTTTCTACCCAGCATAATTTTTTTCTAAATGTCCAAGTTCACCTCTCCATTGAAGTCTATTGCCGTTCCTAAAATCGGAGGTTCGGCCCAACTCTACTTATCTTGTGAGAATTACAGACTAACCAACAAGCTCATGGTGAACCAGAACACATTGGAGTGTGTGAGGAGCTACAATGGTCTTAAAAGCCCCCTTACTAAAATACTAAGAAAAATAAAAGTTTGCTCTCTTAAAACAGAAAGAATTTGCAATAATTCAAGTTGGAGTGGGCTTGAGATGTCACCTCCAGAACCACTGGAATTAACAAGCTGACACATCATTGCATTCCAGCGGTTCTGGAGGTGTGTTTAGCTTCTAAGGGTAACAATGGTTCATTTGCATATATTGAGCAGTGATGCACTGGGAGACATCTCAAGCCCACTCCAACCTGAATTATCGCAAATTCTTTCTGTTTTAAGAAAGCAAACTTTTGTTTTTCCTTTTGTGAGAATTAATGTCATTTGGAATGTCTATACATTCTGGCATTTGATATCGGGTCATATTTTAAGTCTTTAATTAAAAATGGACGTCACCAGCTATCTTGTCTGTTGGTTGACTTCTTTGCCCCTGACATTTGGACTTTCAAACATTAAACAATGTCATTTATGATACATTTCTCTTGGTCAGGTTGAAACTAACACAGACCTGTAAGAGTCTTCAGCAATTTAATGCTTATTGAAACATACATGGCTTCTAATATACTTATTTAAATATAAAGATTATTATAGAATTCTTCTTAAAACAATTAATCATATAATATATAATTGCACAATAAAATTTAATAATATAAAATCATGTTCCATATATTTGTCTCTTATGAAGATATACCTATATTTTCCACCGGCAGAGGTCACCATTTAATCATGTAAATAACAAGCCGTATTAATAATATTAATTTTATAAGACTATGAAACTGCCAGGTAGCATAATTGTCCTAAATACGGGACAATAAAAAAAAACCTTGTAAAGTTTTATTGACATTTTATTGACATTCCAGAATTTTTTATAACACTTCCTAACCCAAACATCCACGTGGATCACATCTAAAATATTTTGAAACTTTTACTGGCAGAATCCAGCATTTAAATGTATTTCAAAGTATTAAATTATATTATATGTAATTAAAGGGTGTAACAATAATTATTTTGTTCTTTAGAAGGACTGTATTAAATATTATTAATCTAAATATTAATAATCATCATGTGTAATAGTTGAGAAAATGTATATATATGACTGCTGCAGTAATTTGACTTTTAAACTTGTTTCTTTTCTTCACATACTGCACTGTCTAACCTTGACATTTGATGCTTGTAACATCAAAAAAATGTTTTAGCTTCTGTAACTAAAATAATCTTATAAGTTTCACAGCCAGGAATATGCTAAGAGGTCTCAGAGCAATATTTTAAAGAAACACCCCAACTTTACAGTTTACAATAAAAGTTTGCATAGAACATTAAAGAGACTCTGTAACAACAAAAAGATCCCCTGGGGGGTACTCACCTCGGGTGGGGGAAGCCTCCGGATCCTAATGAGGCTTCCCACGCCATCCTCTGTCCCACGGGGGTCTCGCCGCAGCCCTCCGAACAGCCGGCGACTGTGCCGACTGTCAGTTCAATATTTACCTTTGCTGGCTCCAGCGGGGGCGCTGTGGCGACTTTCGCTACGGAAATAGACGGAAATACCCGATCTCCGTCGGGTCCGCTCTACTGCGCAGGCGCCGGAAACTTGCGCCTGCGCAGTAGAGCAGACCCGACGGCGATCGGGTATTTCCGCCTACTTCGGCGCCGACAGCCATCAGAGCGCCTGCGCAGGAGCCAGGAAGGTAAATATTGCGTCACGGCTGTACGGAGGGCTACAGCGAGACCCCCGAGGGACGCAGGGCGGCGTGGGAAGCCTCATTAGGATCCTGAGGCTTCCCCCACCCGAGGTGAGTACCCCCCAGGGGCCGTTTTGTCGTTACAGTTCCTCTTTAAAACTTAAAAAGCTTAAAACATCTGACAGCTTTTCCTGCGTAAATAAACCACTAGAATTCTGACATGATTGAGGTCTGAGTGAGATCTGAGTGACATTTAATCATCTGTGCACGGTTTATGGACATCTGATCACCTGTCACCAGCTCTGTTTGAGCTTTGATCATCTCTGATTGCCCTGTGATTGATCTCTGTTTACATTAATTGGCATCTGACAGCTGTACTGTGATTGACATCTGGTCGTCTGTCCCCAGCTCTGATTGAGGTCTAAAGTTAAATTGATTGAGATATGAGTGACATCTAATCATCTGTGCACCGTTGATTGACATGTGATCGCCTGTCACCAGCTCTGATTGGCGTTTGATCATCTCTGATTGCCCTGTGATTGATCTCGGTTTACATTGCTTGACATCTGAAAGCTGCAGTGTGATTGACCTCTGGTCACCCGTCACCAGCTCTGATTGAGCTCTGAGTGACATTGATTGAGCTCTGAGTGACATCTAATCATCTGTGCACTGTTGATTGACATCCAATCACCTGTTTTCACTCTGATCGGCCTCTTGAATGCCCTGTGATTGGCTCTGATTGACCTCTGCCTGTTTCTAATTGCATTTGATTGCGTTTGATTGCATTTGATTGCCACTGATTGCATTTGATTGTTTTTGATTGCCATCTGATTGCCTCCGATTGTATCTAGGCCCCTTTGTTAGGTAGTTAGCGTCAGTTAGCGCCCAGCCCACTACACCGCAGTCACTAATTAGTCACTGATTAGCATCATCACTGTCGCTAATCTGCATTGGTACTGTATAGTATCTGTAAGTGATCAGTACTGACCGCAGTCAGATCTATAGAAGTATGTTAGGGTCACCTTAGAGTAGGCTTCACTAAAAACGCAGTGTTTTCCTGATCAGGCCTGATCGTTCGGCCGCTCTTGCGTTCAGCCCACCCCACCCCAATGACAGAATTTTTTTTCCTGATCACTGCAAAAACACAACCCAATAGCTGTGGTCCACTAAAGATCAGTTTTGATATTTTTTGATCAAAACTGAGTGATCGCAGCTTTATGACTTCACCAGTACTCCCGTTTAGTGATGGCCTGAACCTCAGATTTTAAATTTGCGAACCGCGAATGCGAAGTTCGCGAACCGCAATAGACTTCAATGGGCAGGCAAACTTAAAAAACTACAAACACTGTTTCTGGCCACAAAGGTGATGGTAAAGATGTTTCAAGGGGTCAAACACCTGGAGGGGGCATGGCGGAGTGGAATACACACCAAAAGTTCTGGGGAAAATTACAGATTTGACGCACAGCAGGGTTTTAAGGGCAGAAATCACATTGCATTGCTAAATTGGAGGAATAAAGTGCTTGAAAACATCTTGCGTGTGTAGACATAGATCAGCAGGTAGTGTAAGTAGTGTACTGCTTCACACTGACAGACCAAACTCACTGTGTAACGCACCACAAACAGCTGTTTGTGTAGTGTGCTGGACTGGTGTGCACCATGGCGAGAGTGCAGGCGATTTTGGTTTTCAAGCCCATATGGTGGGGCTGAGGTAGCTCAATGACAGAACAGTGACTGTCCGGCTGATCGAATTTGGTCTGTCCACAAAGAAGCAACGACCTTATTATCTTGGGTGTGTCCCCCAGCAGTGGCTGGATAGTGTAATGGTTAAGGGCTCTGCCTCTGACACGGAAGACCTGGGTTCAAATCTCGGCTCTGCCTGTTCAGTAAGCCAGCACCAATTTCAGTAAGGAGTTTCTTGGGCAAGTCTCCTTAACACTGCTACTGCCTACTGAGTGCGCTCTAGTGGCTGCCTCGCAAGCGCTTTGAGTCCGACAGGAGAAAGGCGCTATACAAATACTGCAATTATGTACATGCCTTTTGTTTTGTTGTTGCAGCCGCAGTGCAGCCAGAAATATTAGGCATGTACATGCACCAGAAAATTATTCTTTTTGTTAGTGGCCACTGCTAGCAGCGACCTTAAAAATTCAGGAATCCACCTGGAGTCCTGGACCCTGTTGGTGGTGTAGAAGGCAGTCAAGTGGCCTGCAGGCAGAGATACTGTGTGGGGACTGACTTAGTCTTTCGGGCAGGCAGTCACACGGCGTGCAGGCAGAGTTGCTGTGTGTGGGGACTGACTTAGTCTTTGGGCAGGCAGTAGCCCTCCGGGATTCATGCCTCATTCATTTTGATAAAGGTAAGGTACTGAGCACTTTTTTGATCTAGGTGACTTTTCTTCTCACTGACAATGCCTCCAGCTGCGCTGAAGGTCCTTTATGACAGAACGCTTGAGGCAGGGCAAGCCAGACGTTGGATGACAAATTGTGACAGCTCTGGCCACAGGTCAAGCCTGTGCACCCAGTATTCCAGGGGTTCATCACTGCTCAGAGTGTCTATATCCGCACTTAAGGCCAGGTAGTCAGCTACCTGCTGGTCGAGGCGTTGGTGGAGGGTGGATCTGGAAGGGCTAAGGCGAGGCATTGGACTAAAGAATGTCCGCATGTCCGAAATCACCATGAGTTTGGTAGAGTATACTGTCCTTGCCTGCGTGGACATGGGAGGAGTAGGAAGATTATTGGCAGTGGCACCTTTATTCCGTTGTGTTGTGACATCACCCTTAAATGCACTGTAAAGCATACTTGCCAGCTTGTTGTGCAAGTGCTGCATCCTTTCTGCCATCTGGTAATTTGGTAACATCTCCTCCACTTTTTGCTTATTCCAAGGGTCTAGTAGCGTTGCCACCAAGTACAGGTCATTCCCCTTGGGTCCCTCAACAGGCTGGACAGCATGAAAGACCCCATCTGTACAAAGTCGGATGCCGACCTACAAGCCATCTCCTCATGCTCTTCCTCAGTGATGTCAGGTAAGTTCTCCTCCTCCCCCCAGCCACGAACAATACCACGGGAAAGGTGAACAGCACAAGCCCACTGCGATGCCTTCTGTGGTTTTTCTTCCGCCTCCTCCTCAAAAAAAAAAAAAAAAAAAACCTTCCTCATCTGACTCCTCTTCCCCAGACGACTCCTCCTCCTCCTCCCCCCTTCTCTGTGCTGCCGCAGGTGTTGATAAAACATCTGGTTCAGGACGTGATGGCTCCCACAACTCACACGGCATGCTCCAAAGAAGAAAGCATATGAGATCAAGTCGCTGATGATGCTTCACTGCGACTAACCAGGTTTGTTACCTCCTCAAATGGACAAATGAGCCTGCAGGCATTACTCATGAGTGTCCAGTACTTTGGCTAGAAAATGCCCAGCTCCCCAGAGCCTGACCTTCCAGCCAGTCGGGCTATCACAAATCAAGCGCCTCACCAGTAAGTTGTTTCTCTGCTGAATATCGGCCAAGGGTGCCATGGCCATGTAGGAACACCTGAAATGCCCACACACCTTCCTGGACTGCTTCAGGACCTCCTGTAAGCCTGGGTACTTACACACAAATCTTTGGATTATAAGATTGATTCAGCACATGTGCAATGCAGGGTACATATGTCAAGCTGCCCAAACTCAAAGCCGAAATGAGATTGCTGCCGTTGTCACACACCACATTGTCGATCTCCAGTTGGTGCAGGGTCAGCCACTGATCCACCTATTTGTTTAGAACAGCCAGAAGAGCTGCCCCGGTGTGACTCTCCGCTTTGAGGCAAGACATGTCCAAGATGACGTGACACCGTCGTACCTGGCATGCAGCATAGGCCCTAGGAAGCTGGGGGTGTGTAGTTGGAGAGGAGATCACAGCACGAGAAGAGTAGCACTGCCACTCAGCCGAGGAGGAGGACAACGACAGCAAAGATGATGTAGCAGGAGGAGTAGGAGGAGAAGGAGAGGAGGTGGTAGCAGGCCTGCCTGCAAGCCATGGAGGTTTCACAACTAGGTCCGCTGCACAGTCACGTACTCCCTGCTTGCCAGCAATCACCAGGTTGACCCAATGTGCTGTATAAGTAATGTACCTGCCCTGACCCTGCTTTGCAGACCAGGCATCCGTGGTCAGATGGACCCTTGACCCAACGCTGTGTGCCAGAGATGACACCACTTGCCTTTTTACTTCATGGTACAGTTTGGGTATCGCCTTTGTAGAAAAATAATTGCAGCCTGGTATCTTCCACTGCAGTGTCCCAATCACCATATACAGTGGTGTGAAAACCTATTTGCCCCCTTCCTGATTTCTTATTCTTTTGCATGTTTGTCACACTTAAATGTTTCTGCTCATCAAAAACCGTTAACTATTTGTCAAAGATAACATAATTGAACACAAAATGCAGTTTTAAATGATGTTTTTTATTATTTAGTGAGAAAAAAAAACCTCAAAACCTACATGGCCCTGTGTGAAAAAGAAATTGCCTCCTGAACCTAATAACTGGTTGGGCCACTCTTAGCAGCAATAACTGCAATCAAGCATTTGCTATAACTTGCAACGAGTCTTTTATAGCGCTCTGGAGGAATTTTGGCCCACTCATCTTTGCAGAATTGTTGTAATTCAGCTTTGAGGGTTTTCTAGCATGAACCGCCTTTTTAAGGTCATGCCACAACATCTCAATAGGATTCAGGTTAGGACTTTGACTAGGCCTCTCCAAAGTCTTCATTTTGTTTTTCTTCAGCCATTCAGAGGTGAATTTGCTGGTGTGTTTTGGGTCATTGTCCTGCTGCAGCACCCAAGATCGCTTCAGCTTGAGTTGACGAACAGATGGCCGGACATTCTCCTTCAGGATTTTTTGGCAGACAGTAGAATTCATGGTTCCATCTATCACAGCATTCCAGGTCCTGAAGCAGCAAAACAACCCCAGACCATCACACTACCACCACCATATTTTACTGTTGGTATGATGTTCTTCTGCTGAAATGCTGTGTTACTTCTACGCTAGATGTAACGGGACACGCACCTTCCACAAAGTTCAACTTTTGTCTCGTCGGACCACAAGGTATTTTCCCAAAAGTCTTGGCAATCGAGATGTTTTTTTTAGCAAAATTGAGACGAGCCTTAATGTTCTATTTGCTTAAAAGTGGTTTGTGCCTTGCATATCTTGCATGCAGGCCGTTTTTGCCCAGTCTCTTTCTTATGGTGGAGTCGTAAACACTGACCTTAATTGAGGCAAGTGAGGCCTGCAGTTCTTTAGATGTTGTCCTGGGGTCTTTTGTGGCCTCTCGGATGAGTTTTCTCTGCGCTCTTGGGGTAATTTTGGTCGGCCGGCCACTCCTGGGAAGGTTCATCACTGTTCCATGTTTTTGCCATTTGTGGATAATGGCTCTCACTGTGGTTTGCTGGAGTCCCAAAGCTTTGGAAATGGCTTTATAACCTTTACCAGACTGATAGATTTCAATTACAGTACTTTTGTTCTCATTTGTTCCTGAATTTCTTTGGATCTTGGCATGATGTCTAGCTTTTGAGGTGCTTTTGGTCTACCTCTGTGTCAGATAGCTCCTATTTAAGTGATTTCTTGATTAAAACAGGTGTGGCAGTAATCAGGCCTGGGGGTGACTACAGAAATTGAACTCAGGTGTAATAAACCACCTTTAAGTTATTTTTTAACAAGGGGGGGGGGGGATCACTTTTTCACACAGGGTCATGTAGATTTGGAGGTTTTTTTTCTCACTAAATAATAAAAACCATCATTTAAAACTGCATTTTGTGTTCAATTAGGTTATCTTTGACTAATAGTTAACGGTTTTTGATGAGCAGAAACATTTAAGTGTAACAAACATGCAAAAGAATAAGAAATCAGGAAGGGGGCAAGTAGTTTTTCACACCACTGTATTTTCGGAAGGCCTCAGAGTCCACCAGCTGATATGGTAACAGCTGGCGAGCTAACAGTTCCGCCAAGCCAGCTGTCAGATGCTGGGCAAGGGGGTGACTGGCAGACATTGGCTTCTTCCACTCAAAGATTTCCTTCACAGACACCTGGCTGCTGCTGTGGGCTGAAGAGCAGGAACCGCTCAAGGTGAGAGGTGGAGTGAGGAGGTTGGCTGTGAAGGTGCAAGGGATAAAGCAGTTGAAGATGCTGCACCTGAAGGAGGAAGAGGAGGCGGAGGGTTGCTTTGCATTTGTGTGCTGCTTTTTCTCAGGTGGTCATCCCATTGCTGTTTGTGCTTTTTCATCATGTGCCTTCGTAAGGCAGTTGTCCCTATGTGGGTCTTGGTCTTTCCATGACTCAATTTTTGGTGGTAGAGAGTATAGATGGCATTGCTCTCATCTGAGGCAGACACACAAAAAAATTTCCACACCGCTGAGCCCTGGGATGATGGCATTTCGGTGGTGGCGGCAGCAGCTGACCTTGAAGAGCATGTTGGCTGGCTGTCCATAGGTGGCGATACATGCCGCCGGACACTGCCACGAGCTGTTTCTGACGTCAAGCTCCCCTGCTTCTTACAGCAACTCGTCTCCTCCTACTCCTCTCTGACTCCCCCTCTGAACTTTCCCCCTCTTCATCTTGTCTATTGGGAACCCACGTAACATCAATGGCAGTATCATCATCTTCATTATCCTCCACAGCTTCGCTTGTATCAGACACCTCCAAAACTACACCAACAACAAGTTCTTTATCATCCTCACACCTTACGTCCATACTGACGTCTAACTCAAATATATGGAGGTGGTGTAACATTTATTATTATTATTATTTATTTGTTGTATTTATAAAGCGCCAACATATTACACAGCGCTGGACATTAATTTAGGTTACAGACAATATTTAGGGGTGACAAACAGCAATATGACAATACAGGAATACAAGAAAACCAGATCACACAGCACAGTATGAGTACAAGGTAATGCTTAGTCAGTCACTGGATGGGAGCATGGAGTTAGGCAAGTTAGGTTCACTCAAATGCATAGCATGGGTGCACAGTAATAGATGTGCATGATCAGGTAGGACACAAAAGGAGTGAGGACCCTGCCCAAAGGCTTACAATCTAGAGGGAGAGGTAGGGACACGAGAGGTAGGGGACCAGAGTTCGGCTGTGGGTTTAGAGCAATTGTGAGGGGTGGTAGGCAAGAGTGAAAAGGTGAGTTTTGAGGGCCTTCTTGAAGGTGTTGAAGGAGGGGGCTGCCCTAATGGGTGGAGGTAGGGAGTTCCATAGTGTCGGAGCGGCTCTTGAGAAGTCTTGGAGGCGTGCATGGGACTGGGTGATGCGGGGGACGGTCAGGCGAAGTTCATTGGAGGAGCGGAGTGAGCGGCTTGGTGTGTATCTCTGAGTAAGATCAGAAATGTAGGTTGGACAGGTTTTGTGGATGGATTTGTACGTCAGACACAATATCTTGAATCTGATTCTGGACTGGATAGGAAGCCAGTGGAGGGATTCACGGAGGGGAGCCGCCCTGGTGGAGCGATGGGAGGAGTGGATAATTCTGGCAGCCGCATTCATGATGGACTGCAGTGGGGTTATTCGGGTCTTAGGGAGTCCAGACAGAAGGGCATTGCAGTAGTCGAGGCGGGAAATTATGAGGGAATGGATGAGGAGTTTGGTGGTGGCAGGGGTCAGGAAAGGGCGAATCTTACAGATGTTACGAAGGTGGAAGTTGCAGGACTTTGTGAGGTTTTGGATGTGGTGAGTGAAGGAGAGTGCGGAGTCCAGGGTGACACCCAGACAGCGGGCTTGAGAGGTAGGGTGAATAGTAGTGTAGTTAACAGTGACCTGCACATCTGGGAGGTCCAGGGATGACCGGGGTGGGAAGATCATAAATTCCGTTTTGTCTAGATTTAGTTTTAGGAACCTAGCGGACATCCAGGAGGAGATGGCAGATAGGCAGGAGGAGACCTTGTCCATGGTAGTGGTGGATATGTCAGGGGTGTGGAGGTAGATCTGTGTGTCATCTGCATACAGATGATAGTTAAAACCCATGGAGGAGATAACCTTGCCAATGGAGGATGTGTATAGGGAGAACAGTAGGGGGCCAAGGACCGAGCCTTGGGGACTCCCACTGAGAGGTGGTTGGGGGTGGACGAGGACTCATTGAAGGAGGTCGTGAAGGAGCGGTTGGAGAGGTAGGATGAAAGCCAGGTCAGGGCGAGATCGTGAATGCCCATGGATTGGAGGGACTGGAGGAGTAGGGGATGATCTACTGTATCAAAAGCTGCTGAAAGGTCAAGGAGGAGGAGAATGGTGTATTTACCTTCAGCTTTAGCTAAGGCAAGGTCATTGACCACTTTGGTGAGAGCCGTTTCGGTTGAGTGGGCAGGCCGAAATCCAGATTGCAGTGGGTCTAGTAGTGAGTTGGCATTGAGGTACTGGGTCAGGCGTTTGTGAACCAGACGCTCAAGGAGTTTTGAGGCGAAGGGGAGGAGGGAGATCGGGCGGTAGTTGGAGGGTAGCGAGGGGTCGAGGGAGGGTTTCTTGAGCAGAGGCAGTACAGTGGCCTGCTTGAAGTCTGAGGGGAAGGTGCCTGTGGATAGGGAGAGGTTAAACATGGTAGTGAGGACTGGGGCCAGATCCGTGAAGTGAGGCTGAAGTAGATCAGAAGGGATAGGGTCAAGGGGGGAGGTAGTTGTATGGGAAGTCTGCAGTAGGTGGTTGACCTCCTCAGTGGTAGTAGGAGTGAAGGAGGTGAGGGGAGGATAGGGTGGAGAAGGAGTAGGTTGTGAGCAGGTGGGAGGTGAAGATTGAAGATTGGATATTTCCTGATGGATGGAGACTATTTTGTTGGTGAAGTGGGTGGCTAAATCTGTGGCAGAGAGGGAGGAAACAGAAGGTGGGGGGGTGGGTTTAAGCAGGGAGTTGAAGGTGCTAAAAAGACGCCGGGGATTGGAAGCTTGTGCTCCGATGAGCTTGGTAAAGTATTCCTGCTTCGCATGAGCAAGGGCAGTGTGGAACTGCTGCAGGTTAGTCTTGTACTGTAGGAAATCCTGGTTTAGTCGAGTTTTCCGCCATTTTCGTTCAGTGGCGCGTGTTTCCCTCTGGAGGTTGCGAGTATGGGTAGTGCGCCAGGGCTGGGGGTTAGGGGGTCGGTTGCGGCGGAATATTGGTGGAGCAGCTTTCTCTAGGGCTGATGAGAGAATTTGGTGATACTGAGCTGCAGCAAGATTAGGACAGGTTAGGGTGGGGAGAGTGGAGGATAGGCCATGGAGGGAGTCAGCAAGGACGCCAGGGTTGAGCTTGCGTAGGTCTCGCTGCCATCGACCAGGTGGGTGGGCGGGTAGTTTGGAGGTGCCTTCCGTGAGGAGGTTGAAGGCGAGAAGGTAATGGTCTGAGGGTGGAAATGGTGCGATGTCGAGGTCTGCAATGGTGGTGGATTTAGTGAATATAAGGTCGAGAGTGTGACGTGCAGTGTGAGTGGGGGCGTTGGTGTGTTGTACTAGGCCATGTGAGTTGGCTATGGTGAGTAGCCGGGTCGCAACAGAGTTCTTGGGTTCTCTGATGGGTATATTGAAATGACCGAGGATGATGGTGGGGAGGTCAGAGGAGAGGATGTGTGGGAGCCAGGAGGCAAGGTTGTCGAGAAATTGTCGTGTGGAGCCCGGAGGGCGGTATAAGACTGCAACAATGGCTGGGAGGGGATTGTAGAGGCGGATAGTGTGGGCCTCAAATGATGTGAATTGTAGGGAGGAAGGTGGAGTGAGGACACGGAATGTGCAGGATGGGGAGAGGAGCAGACCCACCCCTCCCCCGGTCCTGTTGTCTGGTCTGGGGGTGTGGCTGAGGTGAACCCCCCCGTATGAGAGGGCAGCCTCTGCGGCAGAGTCAGAGGGGGTGAGCCATGTCTCAGTGAGTGCGAGGATGGTGAGGGATTTGGAGAGGAAGAGGTTGTGGACCTCTGTAAGTTTATTGCGGACGGATCTGGCATTCCAGAGACCGCAGGGTAGGGGGAGCATGTGCTTGTGAGTGGGATGGATGGAAATGAGGTTGGGGCGAGGATGGGTGTTGAAGTTATTTGTGGACAGAGAGCTGTGAAGCGGGTCAGCAGGGGATGCTTGTCTGGCAGCAGGCTGTGGCCCAGGGTTAGGCGATATATCACCAGCAGCAAGTAAGAGTAGGAGGGAGAGAGTAAGCAAATGTGAATGGGATTTAAATGTTTGTGAGGTTTTTGAGCTGCTGGAGGGAGAGAGAGATTTCAGGAGAGCTAACAGTTCATGAGAAGCTGAGTAAGGTGAGCAGAGCAGAGCAGATGAAATGAATATGGAGTGAGGTACACTGGGAGGATGCATATTGCAATGCAACTTGTAGATGTTTGCAGACAGGCAGAACATAAGAAAAAGTGCAGTAAACATGGTAAGTGTCAATGATTATCAGCAGGAAATTTCCAACTTCTAAACAGTTTATATGAGTATGCAGTTAGTGCAAGCAAACCTGTGTACATAAAGAGTCTACTTGGTAGTGCAACATATGTCCAGCAGTGGCATTTTGAGCAACAGCATTGGAGGCAGTAGTGGATGCAGAGTAGTAGTTTCCAGCAGAGTCCTTTGGCTGTTGATTCCTGTTTGAATTCCTGGGTGAATTCTTGGTAAATTCTTGGTAAGTTGTTGCAAAGCACTTTGTAATAAATGGCACTTAGGAATTAAATGGCACCAAATGACCTAGGCCACAAGTGACCTTCTTGCAGTGTTTAAATAGGTATGATAGCTGCCATGGCTGAAATGGAAGTGATTCTCAATTAGAAATTGAGAAAACAGTTCAGCTGGGGATGGGAGTGGCTACCAAAAAACAGGCCTGTAATAAATAATTGGTGGTCACTGGGCTGGAACACAAGGATTCACAGGATGTAATATGGGAATTTACAAACACTGCTGAACTACTTAAATTTATATTAAACAATCTTAGTAGCAATGTATGCAGCAAGCATACCAATTAAACGGGAAGATAACGATTGCAGTCCCAAATTGTAAGGCAGACTTTTGCAAGGAATCAGCAAGCATACCTGATGAGGAAGATGAAAATAATGCAGGTTAGGTGATGCAAGAAGCAGCTTGTAGATATAGCAGTACTACAATTCTTGGTAAATTCTTGGTAAGTTGTTGCAAAGCACTTTGTAATAAATGGCACTTAGGAATTAAATGGCACCAAATGACCTAGGCCACAAGTGACCTTCTTGCAGTGTTTAAATAGGTATGATAGCTGCCATGGCTGAAATGGAAGTGATTCTCAATTAGAAATTGAGAAAACAGTTCAGCTGGGGATGGGAGTGGCTACCAAAAAACAGGCCTGTAATAAATAATTGGTGGTCACTGGGCTGGAACACAAGGATTCACAGGATGTAATATGGGAATTTACAAACACTGCTGAACTACTTAAATTTATATTAAACAATCTTAGTAGCAATGTATGCAGCAAGCATACCAATTAAACGGGAAGATAACGATTGCAGTCCCAAATTGTAAGGCAGACTTTTGCAAGGAATCAGCAAGCATACCTGATGAGGAAGATGAAAATAATGCAGGTTAGGTGATGCAAGAAGCAGCTTGTAGATATAGCAGTACTACAATTCTTGGTAAATTCTTGGTAAGTTGTTGCAAAGCACTTTGTAATAAATGGCACTTAGGAATTAAATGGCACCAAATGACCTAGGCCACAAGTGACCTTCTTGCAGTGTTTAAATAGGTATGATAGCTGCCATGGCTGAAATGGAAGTGATTCTCAATTAGAAATTGAGAAAACAGTTCAGCTGGGGATGGGAGTGGCTACCAAAAACAGGCCTGTAATAAATAATTGGTGGTCACTGGGCTGGAACACAAGGATTCACAGGATGTAATATGGGAATTTACAAACACTGCTGAACTACTTAAATTTATATTAAACAATCTTAGTAGCAATGTATGCAGCAAGCATACCAATTAAACGGGAAGATAAAGATTGCAGTCCCAAATTGTAAGGCAGACTTTTGCAAGGAATCAGCAAGCATACCTTATGAGCAAGATGAAAATAATGCAGGTTAGGTGATGCAAGAAGCAGCTTGTAGATATAGCAGTACTACAATTCTTGGTAAATTCTTGGTAAGTTGTTGCAAAGCACTTTGTAATAAATGGCACTTAGGAATTAAATGGCACCAAATGACCTAGGCCACAAGTGACCTTCTTGCAGTGTTTAAATAGGTATGATAGCTGCCATGGCTGAAATGGAAGTGATTCTCAATTAGAAATTGAGAAAACAGTTCAGCTGGGGATGGGAGTGGCTACCAAAAAACAGGCCTGTAATAAATAATTGGTGGTCACTGGGCTGGAACACAAGGATTCACAGGATGTAATATGGGAATTTACAAACACTGCTGAACTACTTAAATTTATATTAAACAATCTTAGTAGCAATGTATGCAGCAAGCATACCAATTAAACGGGAAGATAACGATTGCAGTCCCAAATTGTAAGGCAGACTTTTGCAAGGAATCAGCAAGCATACCTGATGAGGAAGATGAAAATAATGCAGGTTAGGTGATGCAAGAAGCAGCTTGTAGATATAGCAGTACTACAATTCTTGGTAAATTCTTGGTAAGTTGTTGCAAAGCACTTTGTAATAAATGGCACTTAGGAATTAAATGGCACCAAATGACCTAGGCCACAAGTGACCTTCTTGCAGTGTTTAAATAGGTATGATAGCTGCCATGGCTGAAATGGAAGTGATTCTCAATTAGAAATTGAGAAAACAGTTCAGCTGGGGATGGGAGTGGCTACCAAAAAACAGGCCTGTAATAAATAATTGGTGGTCACTGGGCTGGAACACAAGGATTCACAGGATGTAATATGGGAATTTACAAACACTGCTGAACTACTTAAATTTATATTAAACAATCTTAGTAGCAATGTATGCAGCAAGCATACCAATTAAACGGGAAGATAACGATTGCAGTCCCAAATTGTAAGGCAGACTTTTGCAAGGAATCAGCAAGCATACCAATTAAACGGGAAGATAACGATTGCAGTCCCAAATTGTAAGGCAGACTTTTGCAAGGAATCAGCAAGCATACCAATTAAACGGGAAGATAACGATTGCAGTCCCAAATTGTAAGGCAGACTTTTGCAAGGAATCAGCAAGCATACCTGATGAGGAAGATGAAAATAATGCAGGTTAGGTGATGCAAGAAGCAGCTTGTAGATATAGCAGTACTACAATTCTTGGTAAATTCTTGGTAAGTTGTTGCAAAGCACTTTGTAATAAATGGCACTTAGGAATTAAATGGCACCAAATGACCTAGGCCACAAGTGACCTTCTTGCAGTGTTTAAATAGGTATGATAGCTGCCATGGCTGAAATGGAAGTGATTCTCAATTAGAAATTGAGAAAACAGTTCAGCTGGGGATGGGAGTGGCTACCAAAAAACAGGCCTGTAATAAATAATTGGTGGTCACTGGGCTGGAACACAAGGATTCACAGGATGTAATATGGGAATTTACAAACACTGCTGAACTACTTAAATTTATATTAAACAATCTTAGTAGCAATGTATGCAGCAAGCATACCAATTAAACGGGAAGATAACGATTGCAGTCCCAAATTGTAAGGCAGACTTTTGCAAGGAATCAGCAAGCATACCTGATGAGGAAGATGAAAATAATGCAGGTTAGGTGATGCAAGAAGCAGCTTGTAGATATAGCAGTACTACAATTCTTGGTAAATTCTTGGTAAGTTGTTGCAAAGCACTTTGTAATAAATGGCACTTAGGAATTAAATGGCACCAAATGACCTAGGCCACAAGTGACCTTCTTGCAGTGTTTAAATAGGTATGATAGCTGCCATGGCTGAAATGGAAGTGATTCTCAATTAGAAATTGAGAAAACAGTTCAGCTGGGGATGGGAGTGGCTACCAAAAAACAGGCCTGTAATAAATAATTGGTGGTCACTGGGCTGGAACACAAGGATTCACAGGATGTAATATGGGAATTTACAAACACTGCTGAACTACTTAAATTTATATTAAACAATCTTAGTAGCAATGTATGCAGCAAGCATACCAATTAAACGGGAAGATAACGATTGCAGTCCCAAATTGTAAGGCAGACTTTTGCAAGGAATCAGCAAGCATACCTGATGAGGAAGATGAAAATAATGCAGGTTAGGTGATGCAAGAAGCAGCTTGTAGATATAGCAGTACTACAATTCTTGGTAAATTCTTGGTAAGTTGTTGCAAAGCACTTTGTAATAAATGGCACTTAGGAATTAAATGGCACCAAATGACCTAGGCCACAAGTGACCTTCTTGCAGTGTTTAAATAGGTATGATAGCTGCCATGGCTGAAATGGAAGTGATTCTCAATTAGAAATTGAGAAAACAGTTCAGCTGGGGATGGGAGTGGCTACCAAAAAACAGGCCTGTAATAAATAATTGGTGGTCACTGGGCTGGAACACAAGGATTCACAGGATGTAATATGGGAATTTACAAACACTGCTGAACTACTTAAATTTATATTAAACAATCTTAGTAGCAATGTATGCAGCAAGCATACCAATTAAACGGGAAGATAACGATTGCAGTCCCAAATTGTAAGGCAGACTTTTGCAAGGAATCAGCAAGCATACCTGATGAGGAAGATGAAAATAATGCAGGTTAGGTGATGCAAGAAGCAGCTTGTAGATATAGCAGTACTACAATTCTTGGTAAATTCTTGGTAAGTTGTTGCAAAGCACTTTGTAATAAATGGCACTTAGGAATTAAATGGCACCAAATGACCTAGGCCACAAGTGACCTTCTTGCAGTGTTTAAATAGGTATGATAGCTGCCATGGCTGAAATGGAAGTGATTCTCAATTAGAAATTGAGAAAACAGTTCAGCTGGGGATGGGAGTGGCTACCAAAAACAGGCCTGTAATAAATAATTGGTGGTCACTGGGCTGGAACACAAGGATTCACAGGATGTAATATGGGAATTTACAAACACTGCTGAACTACTTAAATTTATATTAAACAATCTTAGTAGCAATGTATGCAGCAAGCATACCAATTAAACGGGAAGATAAAGATTGCAGTCCCAAATTGTAAGGCAGACTTTTGCAAGGAATCAGCAAGCATACCTTATGAGCAAGATGAAAATAATGCAGGTTAGGTGATGCAAGAAGCAGCTTGTAGATATAGCAGTACTACAATTCTTGGTAAATTCTTGGTAAGTTGTTGCAAAGCACTTTGTAATAAATGGCACTTAGGAATTAAATGGCACCAAATGACCTAGGCCACAAGTGACCTTCTTGCAGTGTTTAAATAGGTATGATAGCTGCCATGGCTGAAATGGAAGTGATTCTCAATTAGAAATTGAGAAAACAGTTCAGCTGGGGATGGGAGTGGCTACCAAAAAACAGGCCTGTAATAAATAATTGGTGGTCACTGGGCTGGAACACAAGGATTCACAGGATGTAATATGGGAATTTACAAACACTGCTGAACTACTTAAATTTATATTAAACAATCTTAGTAGCAATGTATGCAGCAAGCATACCAATTAAACGGGAAGATAACGATTGCAGTCCCAAATTGTAAGGCAGACTTTTGCAAGGAATCAGCAAGCATACCTGATGAGGAAGATGAAAATAATGCAGGTTAGGTGATGCAAGAAGCAGCTTGTAGATATAGCAGTACTACAATTCTTGGTAAATTCTTGGTAAGTTGTTGCAAAGCACTTTGTAATAAATGGCACTTAGGAATTAAATGGCACCAAATGACCTAGGCCACAAGTGACCTTCTTGCAGTGTTTAAATAGGTATGATAGCTGCCATGGCTGAAATGGAAGTGATTCTCAATTAGAAATTGAGAAAACAGTTCAGCTGGGGATGGGAGTGGCTACCAAAAAACAGGCCTGTAATAAATAATTGGTGGTCACTGGGCTGGAACACAAGGATTCACAGGATGTAATATGGGAATTTACAAACACTGCTGAACTACTTAAATTTATATTAAACAATCTTAGTAGCAATGTATGCAGCAAGCATACCAATTAAACGGGAAGATAACGATTGCAGTCCCAAATTGTAAGGCAGACTTTTGCAAGGAATCAGCAAGCATACCAATTAAACGGGAAGATAACGATTGCAGTCCCAAATTGTAAGGCAGACTTTTGCAAGGAATCAGCAAGCATACCAATTAAACGGGAAGATAACGATTGCAGTCCCAAATTGTAAGGCAGACTTTTGCAAGGAATCAGCAAGCATACCTGATGAGGAAGATGAAAATAATGCAGGTTAGGTGATGCAAGAAGCAGCTTGTAGATATAGCAGTACTACAATTCTTGGTAAATTCTTGGTAAGTTGTTGCAAAGCACTTTGTAATAAATGGCACTTAGGAATTAAATGGCACCAAATGACCTAGGCCACAAGTGACCTTCTTGCAGTGTTTAAATAGGTATGATAGCTGCCATGGCTGAAATGGAAGTGATTCTCAATTAGAAATTGAGAAAACAGTTCAGCTGGGGATGGGAGTGGCTACCAAAAAACAGGCCTGTAATAAATAATTGGTGGTCACTGGGCTGGAACACAAGGATTCACAGGATGTAATATGGGAATTTACAAACACTGCTGAACTACTTAAATTTATATTAAACAATCTTAGTAGCAATGTATGCAGCAAGCATACCAATTAAACGGGAAGATAACGATTGCAGTCCCAAATTGTAAGGCAGACTTTTGCAAGGAATCAGCAAGCATACCAATTAAACGGGAAGATAACGATTGCAGTCCCAAATTGTAAGGCAGACTTTTGCAAGGAATCAGCAAGCATACCAATTAAACGGGAAGATAACGATTGCAGTCCCAAATTGTAAGGCAGACTTTTGCAAGGAATCAGCAAGCATACCTGATGAGGAAGATGAAAATAATGCAGGTTAGGTGATGCAAGAAGCAGCTTGTAGATATAGCAGTACTACAATTCTTGGTAAATTCTTGGTAAGTTGTTGCAAAGCACTTTGTAATAAATGGCACTTAGGAATTAAATGGCACCAAATGACCTAGGCCACAAGTGACCTTCTTGCAGTGTTTAAATAGGTATGATAGCTGCCATGGCTGAAATGGAAGTGATTCTCAATTAGAAATTGAGAAAACAGTTCAGCTGGGGATGGGAGTGGCTACCAAAAAACAGGCCTGTAATAAATAATTGGTGGTCACTGGGCTGGAACACAAGGATTCACAGGATGTAATATGGGAATTTACAAACACTGCTGAACTACTTAAATTTATATTAAACAATCTTAGTAGCAATGTATGCAGCAAGCATACCAATTAAACGGGAAGATAACGATTGCAGTCCCAAATTGTAAGGCAGACTTTTGCAAGGAATCAACAAGCATACCAATTAAACGGGAAGATAACGATTGCAGTCCCAAATTGTAAGGCAGACTTTTGCAAGGAATCAGCAAGCATACCAATTAAACGGGAAGATAACGATTGCAGTCCCAAATTGTAAGGCAGACTTTTGCAAGGAATCAGCAAGCATACCTGATGAGGAAGATGAAAATAATGCAGGTTAGGTGATGCAAGAAGCAGCTTGTAGATATAGCAGTACTACAATTCTTGGTAAATTCTTGGTAAGTTGTTGCAAAGCACTTTGTAATAAATGGCACTTAGGAATTAAATGGCACCAAATGACCTAGGCCACAAGTGACCTTCTTGCAGTGTTTAAATAGATATGATAGCTGCCATGGCTGAAATGGAAGTGATTCTCAATTAGAAATTGAGAAAACAGTTCAGCTGGGGATGGGAGTGGCTACCAAAAAACAGGCCTGTAATAAATAATTGGTGGTCACTGGGCTGGAACACAAGGATTCACAGGATGTAATATGGGAATTTACAAACACTGCTGAACTACTTAAATTTATATTAAACAATCTTAGTAGCAATGTATGCAGCAAGCATACCAATTAAACGGGAAGATAACGATTGCAGTCCCAAATTGTAAGGCAGACTTTTGCAAGGAATCAGCAAGCATACCTGATGAGGAAGATGAAAATAATGCAGGTTAGGTGATGCAAGAAGCAGCTTGTAGATATAGCAGTACTACAATTCTTGGTAAATTCTTGGTAAGTTGTTGCAAAGCACTTTGTAATAAATGGCACTTAGGAATTAAATGGCACCAAATGACCTAGGCCACAAGTGACCTTCTTGCAGTGTTTAAATAGGTATGATAGCTGCCATGGCTGAAATGGAAGTGATTCTCAATTAGAAATTGAGAAAACAGTTCAGCTGGGGATGGGAGTGGCTACCAAAAAACAGGCCTGTAATAAATAATTGGTGGTCACTGGGCTGGAACACAAGGATTCACAGGATGTAATATGGGAATTTACAAACACTGCTGAACTACTTAAATTTATATTAAACAATCTTAGTAGCAATGTATGCAGCAAGCATACCAATTAAACGGGAAGATAACGATTGCAGTCCCAAATTGTAAGGCAGACTTTTGCAAGGAATCAGCAAGCATACCAATTAAACGGGAAGATAACGATTGCAGTCCCAAATTGTAAGGCAGACTTTTGCAAGGAATCAGCAAGCATACCAATTAAACGGGAAGATAACGATTGCAGTCCCAAATTGTAAGGCAGACTTTTGCAAGGAATCAGCAAGCATACCTGATGAGGAAGATGAAAATAATGCAGGTTAGGTGATGCAAGAAGCAGCTTGTAGATATAGCAGTACTACAATTCTTGGTAAATTCTTGGTAAGTTGTTGCAAAGCACTTTGTAATAAATGGCACTTAGGAATTAAATGGCACCAAATGACCTAGGCCACAAGTGACCTTCTTGCAGTGTTTAAATAGGTATGATAGCTGCCATGGCTGAAATGGAAGTGATTCTCAATTAGAAATTGAGAAAACAGTTCAGCTGGGGATGGGAGTGGCTACCAAAAAACAGGCCTGTAATAAATAATTGGTGGTCACTGGGCTGGAACACAAGGATTCACAGGATGTAATATGGGAATTTACAAACACTGCTGAACTACTTAAATTTATATTAAACAATCTTAGTAGCAATGTATGCAGCAAGCATACCAATTAAACGGGAAGATAACGATTGCAGTCCCAAATTGTAAGGCAGACTTTTGCAAGGAATCAGCAAGCATACCTGATGAGGAAGATGAAAATAATGCAGGTTAGGTGATGCAAGAAGCAGCTTGTAGATATAGCAGTACTACAATTCTTGGTAAATTCTTGGTAAGTTGTTGCAAAGCACTTTGTAATAAATGGCACTTAGGAATTAAATGGCACCAAATGACCTAGGCCACAAGCGACCTTCTTGCAGTGTTTAAATAGGTATGATAGCTGCCATGGCTGAAATGGAAGTGATTCTCAATTAGAAATTGAGAAAACAGTTCAGCTGGGGATGGGAGTGGCTACCAAAAAACAGGCCTGTAATAAATAATTGGTGGTCACTGGGCTGGAACACAAGGATTCACAGGATGTAATATGGGAATTTACAAACACTGCTGAACTACTTAAATTTATATTAAACAATCTTAGTAGCAATGTATGCAGCAAGCATACCAATTAAACGGGAAGATAACGATTGCAGTCCCAAATTGTAAGGCAGACTTTTGCAAGGAATCAGCAAGCATACCTGATGAGGAAGATGAAAATAATGCAGGTTAGGTGATGCAAGAAGCAGCTTGTAGATATAGCAGTACTACAATTCTTGGTAAATTCTTGGTAAGTTGTTGCAAAGCACTTTGTAATAAATGGCACTTAGGAATTAAATGGCACCAAATGACCTAGGCCACAAGTGACCTTCTTGCAGTGTTTAAATAGGTATGATAGCTGCCATGGCTGAAATGGAAGTGATTCTCAATTAGAAATTGAGAAAACAGTTCAGCTGGGGATGGGAGTGGCTACCAAAAAACAGGCCTGTAATAAATAATTGGTGGTCACTGGGCTGGAACACAAGGATTCACAGGATGTAATATGGGAATTTACAAACACTGCTGAACTACTTAAATTTATATTAAACAATCTTAGTAGCAATGTATGCAGCAAGCATACCAATTAAACGGGAAGATAACGATTGCAGTCCCAAATTGTAAGGCAGACTTTTGCAAGGAATCAGCAAGCATACCTGATGAGGAAGATGAAAATAATGCAGGTTAGGTGATGCAAGAAGCAGCTTGTAGATATAGCAGTACTACAATTCTTGGTAAATTCTTGGTAAGTTGTTGCAAAGCACTTTGTAATAAATGGCACTTAGGAATTAAATGGCACCAAATGACCTAGGCCACAAGTGACCTTCTTGCAGTGTTTAAATAGGTATGATAGCTGCCATGGCTGAAATGGAAGTGATTCTCAATTAGAAATTGAGAAAACAGTTCAGCTGGGGATGGGAGTGGCTACCAAAAAACAGGCCTGTAATAAATAATTGGTGGTCACTGGGCTGGAACACAAGGATTCACAGGATGTAATATGGGAATTTACAAACACTGCTGAACTACTTAAATTTATATTAAACAATCTTAGTAGCAATGTATGCAACAAGCATACCAATTAAACGGGAAGATAACGATTGCAGTCCCAAATTGTAAGGCAGACTTTTGCAAGGAATCAGCAAGCATACCAATTAAACGGGAAGATAACGATTGCAGTCCCAAATTGTAAGGCAGACTTTTGCAAGGAATCAGCAAGCATACCAATTAAACGGGAAGATAACGATTGCAGTCCCAAATTGTAAGGCAGACTTTTGCAAGGAATCAGCAAGCATACCTGATGAGGAAGATGAAAATAATGCAGGTTAGGTGATGCAAGAAGCAGCTTGTAGATATAGCAGTACTACAATTCTTGGTAAATTCTTGGTAAGTTGTTGCAAAGCACTTTGTAATAAATGGCACTTAGGAATTAAATGGCACCAAATGACCTAGGCCACAAGTGACCTTCTTGCAGTGTTTAAATAGGTATGATAGCTGCCATGGCTGAAATGGAAGTGATTCTCAATTAGAAATTGAGAAAACAGTTCAGCTGGGGATGGGAGTGGCTACCAAAAAACAGGCCTGTAATAAATAATTGGTGGTCACTGGGCTGGAACACAAGGATTCACAGGATGTAATATGGGAATTTACAAACACTGCTGAACTACTTAAATTTATATTAAACAATCTTAGTAGCAATGTATGCAGCAAGCATACCAATTAAACGGGAAGATAACGATTGCAGTCCCAAATTGTAAGGCAGACTTTTGCAAGGAATCAGCAAGCATACCTGATGAGGAAGATGAAAATAATGCAGGTTAGGTGATGCAAGAAGCAGCTTGTAGATATAGCAGTACTACAATTCTTGGTAAATTCTTGGTAAGTTGTTGCAAAGCACTTTGTAATAAATGGCACTTAGGAATTAAATGGCACCAAATGACCTAGGCCACAAGCGACCTTCTTGCAGTGTTTAAATAGGTATGATAGCTGCCATGGCTGAAATGGAAGTGATTCTCAATTAGAAATTGAGAAAACAGTTCAGCTGGGGATGGGAGTGGCTACCAAAAAACAGGCCTGTAATAAATAATTGGTGGTCACTGGGCTGGAACACAAGGATTCACAGGATGTAATATGGGAATTTACAAACACTGCTGAACTACTTAAATTTATATTAAACAATCTTAGTAGCAATGTATGCAGCAAGCATACCAATTAAACGGGAAGATAACGATTGCAGTCCCAAATTGTAAGGCAGACTTTTGCAAGGAATCAGCAAGCATACCTGATGAGGAAGATGAAAATAATGCAGGTTAGGTGATGCAAGAAGCAGCTTGTAGATATAGCAGTACTACAATTCTTGGTAAATTCTTGGTAAGTTGTTGCAAAGCACTTTGTAATAAATGGCACTTAGGAATTAAATGGCACCAAATGACCTAGGCCACAAGTGACCTTCTTGCAGTGTTTAAATAGGTATGATAGCTGCCATGGCTGAAATGGAAGTGATTCTCAATTAGAAATTGAGAAAACAGTTCAGCTGGGGATGGGAGTGGCTACCAAAAAACAGGCCTGTAATAAATAATTGGTGGTCACTGGGCTGGAACACAAGGATTCACAGGATGTAATATGGGAATTTACAAACACTGCTGAACTACTTAAATTTATATTAAACAATCTTAGTAGCAATGTATGCAGCAAGCATACCAATTAAACGGGAAGATAACGATTGCAGTCCCAAATTGTAAGGCAGACTTTTGCAAGGAATCAGCAAGCATACCAATTAAACGGGAAGATAACGATTGCAGTCCCAAATTGTAAGGCAGACTTTTGCAAGGAATCAGCAAGCATACCAATTAAACGGGAAGATAACGATTGCAGTCCCAAATTGTAAGGCAGACTTTTGCAAGGAATCAGCAAGCATACCTGATGAGGAAGATGAAAATAATGCAGGTTAGGTGATGCAAGAAGCAGCTTGTAGATATAGCAGTACTACAATTCTTGGTAAATTCTTGGTAAGTTGTTGCAAAGCACTTTGTAATAAATGGCACTTAGGAATTAAATGGCACCAAATGACCTAGGCCACAAGTGACCTTCTTGCAGTGTTTAAATAGGTATGATAGCTGCCATGGCTGAAATGGAAGTGATTCTCAATTAGAAATTGAGAAAACAGTTCAGCTGGGGATGGGAGTGGCTACCAAAAAACAGGCCTGTAATAAATAATTGGTGGTCACTGGGCTGGAACACAAGGATTCACAGGATGTAATATGGGAATTTACAAACACTGCTGAACTACTTAAATTTATATTAAACAATCTTAGTAGCAATGTATGCAGCAAGCATACCAATTAAACGGGAAGATAACGATTGCAGTCCCAAATTGTAAGGCAGACTTTTGCAAGGAATCAACAAGCATACCAATTAAACGGGAAGATAACGATTGCAGTCCCAAATTGTAAGGCAGACTTTTGCAAGGAATCAGCAAGCATACCAATTAAACGGGAAGATAACGATTGCAGTCCCAAATTGTAAGGCAGACTTTTGCAAGGAATCAGCAAGCATACCTGATGAGGAAGATGAAAATAATGCAGGTTAGGTGATGCAAGAAGCAGCTTGTAGATATAGCAGTACTACAATTCTTGGTAAATTCTTGGTAAGTTGTTGCAAAGCACTTTGTAATAAATGGCACTTAGGAATTAAATGGCACCAAATGACCTAGGCCACAAGTGACCTTCTTGCAGTGTTTAAATAGGTATGATAGCTGCCATGGCTGAAATGGAAGTGATTCTCAATTAGAAATTGAGAAAACAGTTCAGCTGGGGATGGGAGTGGCTACCAAAAAACAGGCCTGTAATAAATAATTGGTGGTCACTGGGCTGGAACACAAGGATTCACAGGATGTAATATGGGAATTTACAAACACTGCTGAACTACTTAAATTTATATTAAACAATCTTAGTAGCAATGTATGCAGCAAGCATACCAATTAAACGGGAAGATAACGATTGCAGTCCCAAATTGTAAGGCAGACTTTTGCAAGGAATCAGCAAGCATACCTGATGAGGAAGATGAAAATAATGCAGGTTAGGTGATGCAAGAAGCAGCTTGTAGATATAGCAGTACTACAATTCTTGGTAAATTCTTGGTAAGTTGTTGCAAAGCACTTTGTAATAAATGGCACTTAGGAATTAAATGGCACCAAATGACCTAGGCCACAAGTGACCTTCTTGCAGTGTTTAAATAGGTATGATAGCTGCCATGGCTGAAATGGAAGTGATTCTCAATTAGAAATTGAGAAAACAGTTCAGCTGGGGATGGGAGTGGCTACCAAAAAACAGGCCTGTAATAAATAATTGGTGGTCACTGGGCTGGAACACAAGGATTCACAGGATGTAATATGGGAATTTACAAACACTGCTGAACTACTTAAATTTATATTAAACAATCTTAGTAGCAATGTATGCAGCAAGCATACCAATTAAACGGGAAGATAACGATTGCAGTCCCAAATTGTAAGGCAGACTTTTGCAAGGAATCAGCAAGCATACCAATTAAACGGGAAGATAACGATTGCAGTCCCAAATTGTAAGGCAGACTTTTGCAAGGAATCAGCAAGCATACCAATTAAACGGGAAGATAACGATTGCAGTCCCAAATTGTAAGGCAGACTTTTGCAAGGAATCAGCAAGCATACCTGATGAGGAAGATGAAAATAATGCAGGTTAGGTGATGCAAGAAGCAGCTTGTAGATATAGCAGTACTACAATTCTTGGTAAATTCTTGGTAAGTTGTTGCAAAGCACTTTGTAATAAATGGCACTTAGGAATTAAATGGCACCAAATGACCTAGGCCACAAGTGACCTTCTTGCAGTGTTTAAATAGGTATGATAGCTGCCATGGCTGAAATGGAAGTGATTCTCAATTAGAAATTGAGAAAACAGTTCAGCTGGGGATGGGAGTGGCTACCAAAAAACAGGCCTGTAATAAATAATTGGTGGTCACTGGGCTGGAACACAAGGATTCACAGGATGTAATATGGGAATTTACAAACACTGCTGAACTACTTAAATTTATATTAAACAATCTTAGTAGCAATGTATGCAGCAAGCATACCAATTAAACGGGAAGATAACGATTGCAGTCCCAAATTGTAAGGCAGACTTTTGCAAGGAATCAGCAAGCATACCTGATGAGGAAGATGAAAATAATGCAGGTTAGGTGATGCAAGAAGCAGCTTGTAGATATAGCAGTACTACAATTCTTGGTAAATTCTTGGTAAGTTGTTGCAAAGCACTTTGTAATAAATGGCACTTAGGAATTAAATGGCACCAAATGACCTAGGCCACAAGCGACCTTCTTGCAGTGTTTAAATAGGTATGATAGCTGCCATGGCTGAAATGGAAGTGATTCTCAATTAGAAATTGAGAAAACAGTTCAGCTGGGGATGGGAGTGGCTACCAAAAAACAGGCCTGTAATAAATAATTGGTGGTCACTGGGCTGGAACACAAGGATTCACAGGATGTAATATGGGAATTTACAAACACTGCTGAACTACTTAAATTTATATTAAACAATCTTAGTAGCAATGTATGCAGCAAGCATACCAATTAAACGGGAAGATAACGATTGCAGTCCCAAATTGTAAGGCAGACTTTTGCAAGGAATCAGCAAGCATACCTGATGAGGAAGATGAAAATAATGCAGGTTAGGTGATGCAAGAAGCAGCTTGTAGATATAGCAGTACTACAATTCTTGGTAAATTCTTGGTAAGTTGTTGCAAAGCACTTTGTAATAAATGGCACTTAGGAATTAAATGGCACCAAATGACCTAGGCCACAAGTGACCTTCTTGCAGTGTTTAAATAGGTATGATAGCTGCCATGGCTGAAATGGAAGTGATTCTCAATTAGAAATTGAGAAAACAGTTCAGCTGGGGATGGGAGTGGCTACCAAAAAACAGGCCTGTAATAAATAATTGGTGGTCACTGGGCTGGAACACAAGGATTCACAGGATGTAATATGGGAATTTACAAACACTGCTGAACTACTTAAATTTATATTAAACAATCTTAGTAGCAATGTATGCAGCAAGCATACCAATTAAACGGGAAGATAACGATTGCAGTCCCAAATTGTAAGGCAGACTTTTGCAAGGAATCAGCAAGCATACCAATTAAACGGGAAGATAACGATTGCAGTCCCAAATTGTAAGGCAGACTTTTGCAAGGAATCAGCAAGCATACCAATTAAACGGGAAGATAACGATTGCAGTCCCAAATTGTAAGGCAGACTTTTGCAAGGAATCAGCAAGCATACCAATTAAACGGGAAGATAACGATTGCAGTCCCAAATTGTAAGGCAGACTTTTGCAAGGAATCAGCAAGCATACCTGATGAGGAAGATGAAAATAATGCAGGTTAGGTGATGCAAGAAGCAGCTTGTAGATATAGCAGTACTACAATTCTTGGTAAATTCTTGGTAAGTTGTTGCAAAGCACTTTGTAATAAATGGCACTTAGGAATTAAATGGCACCAAATGACCTAGGCCACAAGTGACCTTCTTGCAGTGTTTAAATAGGTATGATAGCTGCCATGGCTGAAATGGAAGTGATTCTCAATTAGAAATTGAGAAAACAGTTCAGCTGGGGATGGGAGTGGCTACCAAAAAACAGGCCTGTAATAAATAATTGGTGGTCACTGGGCTGGAACACAAGGATTCACAGGATGTAATATGGGAATTTACAAACACTGCTGAACTACTTAAATTTATATTAAACAATCTTAGTAGCAATGTATGCAGCAAGCATACCAATTAAACGGGAAGATAACGATTGCAGTCCCAAATTGTAAGGCAGACTTTTGCAAGGAATCAGCAAGCATACCAATTAAACGGGAAGATAACGATTGCAGTCCCAAATTGTAAGGCAGACTTTTGCAAGGAATCAGCAAGCATACCAATTAAACAAGGAAGATAACGATTGCAGTCCCAAATTGTAAGGCAGACTTTTGCAAGGAATCAGCAAGCATACCAATTAAACGGGAAGATAACGATTGCAGTCCCAAATTGTAAGGCAGACTTTTGCAAGGAATCTGCAAGCATACCAATTAAATGGGAAGATAACGATTGCAGTCCCAAATTGTAAGGCAGACTTTTGCAAGGAATCAGCAAGCATACCAATTAAACGGGAAGATAACGATTGCAGTCCCAAATTGTAAGGCAGACTTTTGCAAGGAATCAGCAAGCATACCAATTAAACGGGAAGATAACGATTGCAGTCCCAAATTGTAAGGCAGACTTTTGCAAGGAATCAGCAAGCATACCAATTAAACGGGAAGATAACGATTGCAGTCCCAAATTGTAAGGCAGACTTTTGCAAGGAATCAGCAAGCATACCTGATGAGGAAGATGAAAATAATGCAGGTTAGGTGATGCAAGAAGCAGCTTGTAGATATAGCAGTACTACAATTCTTGGTAAATTCTTGGTAAGTTGTTGCAAAGCACTTTGTAATAAATGGCACTTAGGAATTAAATGGCACCAAATGACCTAGGCCACAAGTGACCTTCTTGCAGTGTTTAAATAGGTATGATAGCTGCCATGGCTGAAACATGCTAGCGCCTTCATCTTGTAACAATAATGGCTGTAAATCAGTTAATTAATTCCCTACCAAATAACTCCTGCAAACTCTCAAACGGAGCGGATGTGGTGCTAGTAGTAGCAGTGGTGGCTGCAGGCTGAGTGGGGTGCCAGAATCAGAACAGGAGTGTGATAGAACGCGAAAAAGCCGCCGCGTGTACTGGCGGCAAGGCAGCTGATTCCGCGTCTGGTGTGGCTTGGTCTGTTAGTTCACACAGGTTGAGTAGTGTTGGGCGAACAGTGTTCGCCACTGTCCGGGTTCTGCAGAACATCACCCTGTTCGGGTGATGTTTGCGTTCGGCCGAACACCTAATGGTGTTCGGCCAAACTGTTCGCGTTCGCCCGAACGGCTCAATTCCTGGCCGAACCTGGCCGAACAGGGCCCCTGTTCGGCCGAACAGGGCCCTGTTCGGCCGAATACGGCCCCCCTATGGGGTCGCAGGCATAAGGGGCGAGCATGCCCCGATCGTGGGGGGGGGGGCGGAAATTCCCCCCACCCCCTCCGCTAGCGCTCCCCCCTCTGCCCGCTTCCCCATACAAAAGTTTAAGGAAAGTACCGGTGGTAGTGGATGGCCTGGCAGTGGCACTGTGGAGTGAGGAGGAGGAGTCCGGAGAGTGACGCGTTGAGGGAGGCCGGGCAGCGGGCGTGAGGTCAGAGAAAGGGCGGAAGTACCACAAGGGTACTACCGCTGAACCGCCCGCTGCCCGGCATCCCTCAACGCGTCACTCTCCGGACTCCTCCTCCTCACTCCACAGTGCCACTGCCAGGCCATCCACTACCACCGGTACTTTCCTTAAACTTTTGTATGGGGAAGCGGGCAGAGGGGGGAGCGCTAGCGGAGGGAGTGGGGGGAATTTCCGATCCCCCCCCCGCGATCGGGGCATGCTCCCCCCTTATGCCTGCGACCCCATAGGGTCCCCAAAAGCGGGATGTTCGGGGAGTTCGGGGTAGGGCCCCTGTTCGGCCGAATACGGCCCCCCTATGGGGTCGCAGGCATAAGGGGGGAGCATGCCCCGATCGCGCGGGGGGGGGTTCGGAAATTCCAACCACCCCCTCTGCTAGCGCTCCCCCCTCTGCCCGCTTCCCCATAAAGAAAGTTTAATGCAAGTTAAATAGTACCGGAGGCTGGCAGTGGAGTGAGGAGGAGGAGTCCGAGTAGGAGAGTGACGTGTTGAGGCCGGGCAGCGGGCGGTTCAGCGGTAGTACCCTTGTGGTACTTCCGCCCTTTCTCTGACCTCACATCCTCTACGTGATGACGCATACGAGGGTACGCATGACGCGTACCCTCGTATGCAGAGGGCGTGAGGTCAGAGAAAGGGCGGAAGTACCACAAGGGTACTACCGCTGAACCGCCCGCTGCCCGGCCTCAACGCGTCACTCTCCTACTCGGACTCCTCCTCCTCACTCCACTGCCAGCTACCGGTACTATTTAACTTGCATTAAACTTTTTTTATGGGGAAGCGGGCAGAGGGGGGAGCGCTAGCGGAGAGGGTGGGGGGAATTTCCGCCCCCCCCCCCGCGATCGGGGCATGCTCCCCCCTTATGCCTGCGACCCCATAGGGCCCCCAAAATGGGCATGTTCGGGGGTCCCATTGACTTCCATTGAGTTCGGGGTTTGGGCCGAACATGCCGAACATCTGGCCCATGTTCGGCCTGTTTGGCCCGAACCCGAACATCCAGGTGTTCGCCCAACACTAAGGTTGAGGAATACGCGCGCGTGCTGAGAGGCAGAACCTTTATGACAAACGAGGAGGGATCAGCTGACCAGGTTGGTCAGCTGACCTCAAGGCAAGTGGCTATTGGTTGATCACTGATGGGTGGTGCCGGAGAGCGCAGCGCTATATATATATATATATATATATATATATATATATATATATATATATATATATATATATATATATAGTCACTGCTGGTCACTTTCAGGTTTTCTGCCATTGCGAACACTTACGTGGAAGCACTCAGACCTTAGTCATATCCAACAGTGTGTTAGAACCAGGAGGACCTGGGAATTCACACTGAGCCAGATTACCTATGTTATTATTGTGTTATACCTCAGACTAGTTCCAGGGTGTCGAGACTACAGACCTCACACCCAAGACTAGGAATACTCTGTACCATCATATTATACTCCAGACTAGTTCGAGGGTGTAGAGACCACGGACCTCACACCCAAGACTAGGCATTGTTGATATTTGTTATGACCTATTTGCATTCCTGACTATCCCTCTGCTTTCTGATTCGGTACCTAAGAATATCTGATTACCTGTTGCCAAACCCTGCTTGCCTTGGATACCGAATCAGTCTTCTACCTTTGTACCTTATCTGTCTGTGTGTTGCCGACCTGTCTCGCCCGACCCAGAGAGCTATCTCCCTCCTTAGGAGATAGTCTCCAGACCTGCTAGTGACATTCACCTGTCAGGTGTCACTCACAGGTCCTTCCTACCTTCAGCCTGGGACTCCACCCCTTTGGAGGTCTCAGGCTGCTGGAAGGTTTTTGTGTTCCCAAAAAGGCAGTATCGCCCGTACTGCCAAAGACCACCTGCTCCTCGGGTGGTCTTACTCAAAGTTATTACTGTTGCACCAAACACTCACACTATATAGGTTTCCAGAGGTTAGTTATACTTGGATTATCGGTGATTCTGCAGATCATCGATAATCAGGTATAGTCTGTATTCTTGGTGATACTGCAGATCACCAACAATCAGATTCTCTCTGTGTGCTGACGCCGATCGTTGCAAGGAGGAGAAAGATATGTTACGGTAATGTGCGGAAGCTGAGAAAGATAAGGTGTTCTGTGTTAAATTGTCAACTACATCCTGACAATCTTAGGGGTTGATGGTACGTGCATTCTGAACACTGTACTTTGGTCGAGGGCCACATGAAATCACTCCAGCATGACCTCGAACACACCTGCTGGGTGGCCTGCCTCTGGCTCTACCTCTGCCTGTTGTTTTGTCCATATTGGGGGAGGGGGGTGGGGGTGAAATGGAAGGTATGCACTGACTGGACTAATACAGTGGTCAGTAACAGATGCAGTGAAAGGTATGCACTGACTGCTATAATACAATGTGCAGTCATAGAGATGCATTGAAAGGTATGCACTGACTGGTATAATAAAATGTGCAGTCACAGAGATGCAGTGAAAGGTATGCACTGGTATAATACAGTGTGCAGTCACAAATATGCAGTGAAAGTTATGCACTGACTGGTATAATACAATGTACTGTCACGCAGATGCAGTGAAAGATATGCAGTGACTGGTATAATACAGTGTACCGTCACACAGATGCAGTGAAAGGTATGCAGTGACTGGTACAATGTGCAGTTACAGAGATGCAGTGAAAGGTATGCACTGGTATAATACAGTGTGCAGTCACACAGATGCAGTGAAAGGTATGCACTGACTGGTATAATACAGTGTGCAGTCACAGAGAAGCAGAGAAAGGTATGCACTGACTGGTATAATACAATGTGCAGTCACACAGATGCAGTGAACAGTGATGAGCAAAAATGCAAATATTCTTTTGCCAAATTTTCGCCGAAATAAGTACAATTTTCGCTTCGACAAGCAAAAATTCGCCCAAATATTTTAGCATTTATTTTCGCCTAATGTCCGCGATTTTCGCGGTAAATTGCAAAGCCCCCTAACAAGCTAGCATCACCAAATTAGCAGAGTATGTTAAAGGGACACTTAAGCCAAACAAAAAAAATGAGTTTTACTCGCCTGGGGCTTCCAATAGCCCCTTGCAGCTGTCCGGTGCCCTCGCCGTCTCCCTCCAATCCTCCTGGCCCTGCCGGCAGCCACTTCCTGTTTCGGTGACAGGAACTGACAGGCTGGGGAAGTGAGTGATTCTTCACGTTCCCAGACACATTAGCACCCTCTATGCTGCTATATGGTATATGATATATGCTGTAGCAGCATAGATGGCGCTATTGTGGCCAGGAACGCGAAAAATCACTCGCGTCCCCAGCCTGTCAGCTCCTGTCACCGAAACAGGAAGTGGCTGCCGGTGGGGCCAGGAGGATCGGAGGGAGACGGCGAGGGCACTGGACAGCTACAGGGGGCTATTGGAAGCCCCAGGTGAGTAAAACTCACTTTTTTTGTTTGACTTAAGTGTCCCTTTAAGGAGAACAGTGGGTATAAGGGGCAAAAATAATTTTTCAAAAAGACCTAATAGTTTTGGAGAAAATCAATTTTAAAGTTACGATAGGAAAAAAGTATACGGTACATTTATATTATTTTTTTTTTGTTAAACGCCTCAATATACATAGTGATTTGAATAAAAAATAAATATTATATGAAGTGCACGTGTCAGTATTATTATAGTGCCAGGGGAGCAGCGGCTCGGTCAGAGTGACCATCACCCCCATAAGTCAGGTCCAGGAGAAGCAGGCAATGTACACATCCCATAAAATGACAGTGGTGGGGGAAGAAGCAGCTCGATCAAAGTGACCATCACCCCATAAGTCAGGAGAAGCTGGCAGTGTAAAAAAAAACAAAAAAACATCGGAACATCAGCTTGGACACAGCGACCATGCTTGAGGCCCCATTCACACTAGAGTGTTTTGCCAGCGATTTCGGAAAAATGCTCAAACGCTAGCGCTTTTGAAAGCGCTAGTGTAATTAAACCCTATGGGTCCGTTCTTACTTGGGCGATTTGCGCTAATCGCCGTTAATTGCCAAAATCGCAAAGCGCAAACGTGTCGCCTGCACAATTTTCAGGCGATTTCCCGGTGATCGTGTTTCAGTGCTATAGAAGCGCCGGAAAAAAAAAAAAAGCTGCAGGGTTCAGTGATTTTTTTCGCTGAAAAATCACTCACGCAAAACGCCGGTGTTTTGCGCTTTCAAGTGTGAATGGACAGCTGTAGTGGGGGAAATGGAGGCTGCCAAATGTATTTCTTTTAAAACAAAACCAGTTGCTTGGCAGCCCTGCTGGTCTATTTGGCTGCAGTAGTATTTGAATCAAACCAGAAACAAGCATGCAGCTAATCTTGTCAGAAATCAGAAACACCTGATCTGCTGCATGCTTGTTCAGGGTCTATGGCTAAAAGTGTTAACTACCTGGGCGTTATGGACGAGCTCAGCTCGTCCAGTAACACCGCGGTGGATTGCTCAGGCCCTGGTGGGCCGATTTGCATACATTTTTTTATAACCAATCGTCTTACCCAATCGCTGCCGCTAACCCGCCACGAAAGAGGGCCCCCCCCCCCGCAGACCCCTTGCGCAGCCTGGCCAATCACCGCCAGGCTGCGCTATGGGTGGATCGGGACTCCCTTTGACAACACAATGTCGATGACATCATTCCATGCATCTCCATGGCGACGGGGGAAGCCCTGCAGGAAATCCCGTTCAGAATGGGATTTCCTGATAGGTATTCACGCCGGCGGCAATCGGAAGGATGGGAGAGAGAGCAGGGAGAGGGGAAACATGTAGCTAGCGATAGGCTAGCTACATTAAAAAAAAAAACAAAAGTAAAAAAAACCCTCCCGCGGCCATGTGCCGCACAGAATCAAAATGCATGGCAGAGGATCAGCAAGATAGCCAGGGAACTGGTATTGCTTAAAGGATACCCGAACTGAAATGTGACATCATGAGATAGACATGTGTATGTACAGTGCCTAGCACACAAATAACTATGCTGTGTTCCTTTTTTCTTTCTCTGCCTGAAAGAGTTAAATATCAGGTATGTAAGTGGCTGACTCAGTCCTGGCTAAGACAGGAAGTGACTACAGTGTGACCCTCACTGATAAGAAATTCCCTTTTTTACCTCTTTCTTGCTCTCAGAAGCCATTTTCTGCTAGGAAATTGATTTATAGTTGGAATTTCTTATCAGTGAGGGTAACAGTGTAGGCACTTCCTGTCTGAGTCAGGACTGAGTCAGCCACTTACATACCTGATATTTAACTCTTTCAGGCAGAGAAAGAAAAAAGGAACACAGCATAGTTATTTGTGTGCTAGGCACTGTACATACACATGCCTATCTCATTATGTCACATTTCAGTTCGGGTATCCTTTAAAAGGAAATAAACATGGCAGCCTCCATATACCTCTCAATACAGTTGTCCTGTAAAGGACAATTATAGCGAGATGAATATGGAGGCTGTCATATTTATTTCCTTTGAAACAATACCAAATGCCTGGCTATCTTGCTAATCCTCTGCCTCTAATACTTTTAGCCATAGACCCAGAACAAACATGCAGCAGATCAGGTGTTTCTGACATTATTTTCAGATCTGACAAGATTAGCTGCATGCATGTTTCTGGGGTGATTCAGACACTACTGCAGCCACATTGATCTGCAGGACAGCCGAGCAACTGGTATTGTTTAAATGGAAATAAATATGGCAGCCTCCATATACCTCTCACTACAGTTCTCCTTTAAAAAATACTTTTGTTTTAGAATACAACTACAACCCAGCCTGCTGTAGCTTGTATTTGTGGAGATTTTCAAACCACAAACACACAGTAGACTGCAAATAAATGAGCAGTAGCTAGCCGTGGCGCAGCTAAGAAGCTGTGGGCCCCAGTGCAAGTTTTGCATTGGGCCCCCCAAGCTCTCTATACATAACAATTGATACGCCACACCAAAACCAATCAAGGACAACCACAGTGTCAGGTGCAAGAAAGGGATAGGAAACAGTGTCTTAATGATCACTGCTATTCTAATCATCTATAGAAGTGAATATTATCAGTGTTTCAACTTGTGTCTTATGGAGTGGCCCGGTTTCTGACGGTTTAGTATTTATTTGAGATTTTTTACAAAGGTCTGAGATGTTTTTGAAGTTCTACTAATATCCTTTGGAGTGATTGCTCCATGTGAAGACAGAATTCCGGACGTTGTGTTTTTGGGTGTTGAGGCGTTTTGTACCTCATTATGATCAATATTATGTCTGATTGGTGATCTCCCATTTTCGCTGGTTACAGAGAAACCAAAGTTGTTAAGGCCCTTTTCTTTTTCACCTAGATGCCCTTTTGTTTGTTTACGCGTTCCTGTAGCCATGTCTCTGTCAGCAGTATTTTTAGGTGATGTAATTTTGGCCACGTGTACGGACAATAGTTAAACTAGCTAGCAGCCCTACAAGTTATCACGGGTGCTATTATTTTTTTCTGATGCCCAATGTTTACAAAATAAGGTTTATCAACAAACAACAGAGGAGAAAAAAAAATATATAACTTTTGCACTGGTTTCAACCAGATCTCGCAGACCTTAATATGGTTCAGTAACTGCAGGTAAAAACGAACAAAGCAAAACCAAAAAAAAAAAAAAGAAAAAAGAAAAACAGTACTTACTACCTCCTTGAAGATGAGGTATGACACAGGGGGGATTTGGCTGTGTTCTCGGTGAGACTAAGAAAAAAGAGACTACTCACTTAATTGATGTTGTGGATTCCAGAGCACCATGCATAAAGCGGTCAAGTTACCGCATGAGTCATCAAGGATCAGCTGTTGCTGTACAATCGACTGTATTATAGCTGGCAGAAGCAAGCACAGTAATAAGTTAATAGCGAGTAACAGCTAGCAGCTAGTGTGGAAAAACACACAGATATGATACATTCATATCATAGCCTATAACCAGCCAAACTAGTTGGATAATAGTGTTAGTTAACAGTGGTTACCAGTAATAGATGGTAGTTGGCAGTGGTTGACGGTAGCATGCGCGAAGTTAGGATGCGGCAGAACAGGACACCGAGTGAGCAAAGTTAATTCTAGAGCAGACATATGACAAACTGCTGTGGTTACGAAGCAAATTAGTGAAGACTCTCAAGCCGGTAGCAAATCATAGCTAATCGCAATGTAAATAGCGCTGATATGTCAGATCACACCAGAGAGCAGATGGAAGTTGCTAGTAGCAGCTAGTGGTCAAGAATATCTTGTATCTAGAGGTTGATTGTAATCAGCAGAATTTGCAGTAGTAATGATGTTAGCAGCTATTGAAAGCAATCATGCTGGGCTATACAGCAGTAGCAGCGACAGTAAAAGTTTGCAACGAAAGATCGAGTCAAGAAGGTCAGCCTGTAGTGCCAGCCAGTTAGCAAAGGTCAGGTGTCAATTACAGCCAGATGAGAGACAATGCCGAGGTTACTCGCAGCAGACCTTGTCGGGTGTTTATTGGGGAAAGGATACACTACGACAGTATGCAGTCACTGTGCATTCATTGTGCACACTATGTCACTATGGACGCTGTGCAGACAGCCTGGGAATTCTGTGGTATCTAAGATCAGCGTACCTTCCTTTTCAAGTTTTCCACAGGCCAGCGGATTGACAGGGAGGCAGATGGGGGCTGCAGGGGCAAGGCTGAACGTAATGAAAAATAGGCTGCAGGCTCTTCTTGATCAACTGTCAGCTAAATGTTACTTAGTTGCTCTTTTCCTCTTTCTTGCGGAGCTAGCTACTCGGGTCCACAAATGTGTAAATATGTATACTTATACTTCTGAGCCATTCAGACCACCCGACCGAAGGCTGTAGCAGACTTTGACAGGCTTTGACAGGCTAACGGCAGACAGACAGCAAAAGCACAGTGGAGAGAGCAGCAATGCGAGTTTCAGTGTTTCAGTGTCTCAGCGCCAGATGACATCTCCTACCACATCCAAAACATCAAAACAGTTTAGGGGATGGTGAGGCAGTAAAGAGACGGCAGCAAATGGCAGCAGCAACGGAGCTAGATGACAGCAGAGCCGGCATATGCAAGCTGACCCTGCCGGTATACACGGGACACGAGAACGCTCATAGGATTCCTGAACCTTTGCCTCCGGAAGCAGACCTCCCACGTCTCACGTCATCGTCAGCCTCTCACTTTGCTGCATATCACTCACTCTCTGACCTGCATATCACTTGAAACACTGACAATGGATCCAATAGTAGATACAGATAAAAGATCAGAGGAAAATAGTCAAGACTTTAAAATGAGACAGATGATGGAGGATTTCACAAATAAAATAAAAGAAACGGTGGTAGAGACGGTACAGGTAGCTATTAAAGAGGCGGTCAGCAATGAACTCAAATCAATTAAGGAGGAATTATCTGAGCTTTCAAATAGAGTTGATAAATTAGAAAAATGCTCATCCAAATGCATGACGACCGTAGAGAGCTGTACAAAGGAAGCAACAAAACAAAAAACTACACTAAGGACACTAGTAAATAAAATTGATGATTTAGAGAATCGAAGTCGGAGAAATAATATAAAAATACGCGGAATACCTTCTAACATTCCATCTAAGGACCTGCGGGAAGTAGCTCAAAATCTGTTTAAGGAAATCTTGGGCAATGAAATCAAAAATGATATTACAATCGACAGAATACATAGAATTGGTAGAGAAAGAACTTACCAGGAACAAAAAAGTACTGATATTCTATGTAGGATACATTTCTTTCAAGAAAAGGATTTAATACTTTCCAAAACACGCTTTTCAGGCCCTCTGAAATTTAAAAGCTGGAACATTGAAATGTTTCCAGACCTATCTAAAAGAATGAATAATCGTAGACGCCTTCTTAAACCCCTGTTAGAAGAAATTAAAAAGAAACAAGGCTCCTATAAGTGGGGTTATCCGTTCTCTCTAAGGGCTACAGTAGATGGGAAAACAGCCATCTTGAATGATGGTGACCCATTAGAAACGTTTATCTCTGACTTGGGATTGCCTACCACCCAAATTTCTGGTTGGGAGGAGTTGTAAAGCTGAAAAGATGATATATAAAGCTTTTTGACCTGAACCATCCCTCCGGTCTTTGTCCCGAAGTTACCTTTTTTTTTTTAACTCTGGGATTAAAGAAGTCTGATGCAAAATGTCGCCATTATGGAGACAAATCAGACAGGACCCTTTGGTGTGAGTGTGTGGAAAAGATGAGTGTGGTGTGTGTACGTGGAAGAGATGAGTGCGTGTGGATGATGACAGTACGTGAGTTTGTATGTTTGTCTGTATGGACCCCTGGGTGTGTCCCCACCTCCCTCAATCCCTTTCTCCACAGATACATCTGGGTGCGTTCCATTACATCACCTCCTTCAGCACATAACCCAATTTAACAAAAATGAATAATTTTAAAATCCTCACTCTTAATGTGAAGGGAGCGAACTCAGGGTGCAAACGAAAAAGAATAATAGAACTAATAAAGAATAAAATTGATATTGCTTTCCTACAAGAAACGCATTTTAAATTAGGGAAATCTCCAACTTTTTTTGATAAGAGATACAAAAACTGGATTATTAACTATAACAAGGAGAGGAAAACATGTGGTGTGGCAATTGTGGTAAGGACAGATTTGGACTTTATAGTTGATAGAATCTATAAAGATGAGGCTGCTAGGGAACTCATTGTGCTGGGGAGGGTCAATGGGACGCATATTACATTGGCAAATGTTTACACTCCAAATAAAGGTCAAGTCCCCTTCTTAATAAATTTCATCCACAATGTTAGCAAAAAATCAAAGGGTATAGTCATTGTCGGAGGAGATTTGAACCTCACGATCGATCCTAAATATGACACCTTGAAAGGCAACTCTAAGATTCCCAAAATAGATATTAGTCTCTTTAAAGAAGCCCTAATAAAACTTAATCTAGTGGATATCTGGAGAATTAAAAACATTGGAGACAATGACTATACCTTTTATTCACACGCTCATCACTCATATTCAAGACTCGACTACTTTTTAGTATCTCAAAACCTTATCTCATCAGTAAAAGAGGCATCCATTGGACGCATAACGTTTTCTGATCACGCACCTGTTATATTATCACTGACATTGGGCCCCAAGTTTACAACTAAACTGTGGAGACTTGACGCATCACTGTTGGAAGAAGAAGGAGTGAGGCAGCAGATAGAGGCCGCAATCAACGAGTTTATACATATAAATCAATTATCAGTAAGCTCCCCAATTATTCTATGGGATGCTTTAAAATGCGTCATTAGAGGGGTTCTGATTAATATCCAAAGTAGAAAAAGGAAAGAAAAAGAAAAAAAAAATCAACGACCTTCTATCTGATCTTCACTCCGCTGAATCCCAACACAAATCTTCCTTATCCCCCACAGCACTATTAAGGGTGACTAAAATAAGGGCCGAATTAAATGATATTTTAAATAGTAAATGTGACAAAGAATATAAAAAATTAAAGAAAAAATATACACAAGAGAAAAATAAATCAGGGAAAATACTTGCAGACCTACTGAAAAGTAATTGAAAAAGCAATTTTATACACCAAATTAAAAACAAAGAGGGGATTATTCTACACGATACCACCAGCATTTCAAGCACATTTAAATCTTTCTTTGAAAACTTGTATAACCTGGATAAACCCAAATTTTCGAATCCAGAAGACTTTTTGCAAACTATTGACTTACCCCTGCTAAACAACGCTGATAGAGTAATGTTAGAGTCCCCCATTTCAGAACAAGAATTTAAAGAAATGACCTCCAAGCTGCCAAAGGGCAAGAGTCCTGGCCCTGATGGCTTTAATAGTGAATTTTATCAGTTATTCGCCCCAGTACTGGCTCCTCTGTTTTGTAACCTAGTCAATTATAAAAACGAAGAGAGAATCTTCTCAGATGAGACCAATAAAGCAATAATTACATTAATTCCAAAAGAAGGGAAATCTGGGCTGGAATGTTCAGACTACAGGCCAATCTCCCTCATAAACTGTGATGTTAAAATATATGCCAAAATTTTGTCAAATAGACTAAGTAGAGTTGCTGGAAAGATAATTGGGAAACAACAAACAGGTTTTATGAAAAACAAACAAATCCAGGATAATATATATACGGCAGTAAATCTTATCTATAGATGCAAAAAAGAAAGAGAGGAGGCAGTGCTTATCGCGGTCGATGCCGAGAAAGCATTTGACCGCTTATCAAGAACTTTCATATATGCAACCCTAGAAAAAGTAGGACTTGGCGAGATATTTATTGAGAGAATTGTGAAACTGTATAAAAACCAGAGCACAGGAATTAGGATTATTGGCGATATAACAAAACCCTTCAGAATTGGCAACGGAGTCAGGCAGGGCTGCCCTCTATCATCATGGCTTTTTAACGTCAGTATAGAAGCAATAATTCAGGCAATACAACAGAATGCAGAAATCAAGGGAATTAAAATTGGGGGAGAGGAAATCAAAATTCTTGCATATGTTGATGATTTATTGCTTACACTTACCGACCCTGCTGATTCCGTCGTTAAGTGCAAGGAACTTTTTGAAGAGGCGGAAGGTTACTCTAATTTCAAGCTTAACAAGAACAAAACTACCATTTTAAATATAGGTCGCTCCACACAAGTAAAATCAAATATCCAAAAACACAATGACTTTAAATGGACCAATCAATAAATTAGATATTTAGGTATAAATCTTTCCAGTAATCCTGATAATCTCTTTAATATAAATTTTCCACAGATCATGAAAGAATGTAAGAAGAAGCTTAAGATGTGGGATCGTCCTTGCTTCAATGTATTGGGCAGAGTTAATATAATTAAAATGCTGATTCTCCCGAGACTTATCTTTCTAATACGGTGTCTCCCGGTGGCCCTCCCCAGCACATGGTCACAAAACTGACATAGGATTTTTCAGAATTTGATATGGAGCAGATCCAAACGTAGTATAAATTACAAACTTTTAACAAGAGGGAAGGAGATGGGTGGATTGGCTGCACCAGATGTGAATAATTACTATGAGTGTGCATTTAACTAGAGTCCTGGACTGGAAAGCTGAAACCTTTAAAGAACATGCAGGGGAAATATGGCCCCTGATAGAGAAGGAGGAGTGTAGTCTTCATTTGATTTTTACATGGATTCCTTGCAATATTTATAAACAATATATTATGTGCTCACACCCCCTAGTTAAACCAACCTTAAAAACATTTCATTGGATTATCATGAAATGGCATAGATTGACTGGCACTTCCCCTTTGACCTCGCTGGCTGACAACCCTGGTTTCCTTCCTGGTAAACACATTGGCTGGTTTATTAAAAACCAGTTAAATAGTGACCTACGTATTATAAATCTTAAAGGTGACCATACATTAGGGATTCCCTGTCTAATCACTCATGCAAAGGGCAAAAGGACATGGGCTATGATACAAGCACAAAGCTACTTGCATAAATTACACTCTAAAGATGTACTGTTAAGAGATAGTCTAAACATTTTTGAAAAACTTTTTTTTCTAAATAGAATAATTCCTAAAGCATTATCAAAACTCTACGAATTTATAAGATCTACAATATACCATGCCGCCCTCCCTTTATACTGTGCGAAATGGGAAGCAGATCTGGATCAAGCTCAATCCTAAAATAAATTGGCCAACTATATGGTTAAACAACTGGAAGGTCCAGGACTCCGGATTACAATTGACCCAATTTAAAACAATTACCAGGTGGTACTTAACACCAGAAACGCTATACAAAATCTACCATCAGGGAAAGACATGTTGGAGGTGCGGTGTAGAAGGAGGAAGTGAAATACACATGTGGTGGACATGCCCTATAGTAAAACAATTTTGGGATAAGGTGATAGTCTTCTCACAGAATGTTTTAGGGGAGGAATTTAGCCTCACAGCCACAGAAGCTATTCTCAGTTATTCAGACAAGTATCATAGCCCAGGCTGCAACCTCATTAAAGAAATAGGGACCATCATTGCCAAAAATCTGATTGTAATAAACTGGAAAAATTCAACTCCCCCTACATTGGAAGAATGGGTCAGTAAGATGGCGATGTATTGTGAAGATAGATGGCATGACAGTGAGGGAAATATATGGAATAATCTAGTAGAGAACTGCATCAATAGATCACACAACATTTAAACAACCACCAGGGGGGGCGAGGGGGGAGCGGGACATACGCAGGGGGACTGATTGAAGTTTGGGTGAGAGTGTCTACATGTTATAGGGAAGGAAAAGAAAAGAAAAGAAAATAAAGGAAAAAAAATCATATCTCAGTGGGCTGTTTGTGGTTTGGCCCCTTTTCTGTGTTTGGGCCCCGGTCGCCCGGTGGCCGACTGTTCCGGGTTTGGGGCGTCTGCTGTCGACAGTTTTAGGAATGCCAAACTATGATGCCAACCTTATACCCACCGCCAACCAACATGGTGATGCTGTCTGTACAGCTGGGGTCAATACTACGCTGAAGTTTGGTAAGAAGAAGAAGAAAAAAAAAACAAAAAGAAAAAAGAAGTGAATATTATCAGCATAGGACCAATAAAGACCTAATACTGTGGTTGAAGGTGGGCCCCTCGGGACCCCTCTAGCCCAAGGGCCCCGATGCGGTGGCTACCTCTGCACCCCCTATTGCTACGCCCCTGGAGCTAGCTAAGCTATCTCCTATCACATCCACTAACTCTTCCCAACAGAGTACAGAAGCTTTCCAGAGGCGCCAATAGAATAAAAGTCACTTAAACGAGCTTAAAACCGATGGGTCAGTGGTGGGCCTATCCCATTCATGCAGACAAAGCAAACAAAGGAAGGACTGTGGCATCAACAGTCAAACAACAATTTTATTTATACTCCACAGTAAAAATAGGCAACGCGTTTCACGGACTCAATCCCGCTTCATCAGGCCAATCAAAAAGGAGCATACAGCTGAAAACAAAGTATCAGAGGACATAGTGTAAGGCAGGTTTTGTGAGTATCACTCATGTTCACAAAAAATTCAATGTCAAAACATAACTATATGATCAAAACATATTCAGAGGTACTTATTATGCAACACTCTTAAAGTGGACCTGACCTCTGAATATCAAAATAAACCATTGCACACCTTGTTTAAAACTGTAGGCAAAAACATTAATATATATGGCAACAAATATTTCAATAAACTCTATAATATAACATACATGAATTCCCCCTCCTCTCTATGACGTTCATTGCCGCGGCACTGAAGTTGTTACATTCCGGCAGGCGCACAGTACACTGGGATACTTTGTTTTGGGCTGTTTACAGCCTGTTCTCCCCTCCCTCCTGTATGAGCTCTCTGCTTCCCCGGAGCTGATTACACGCTGATACACTCAGTGTGAAGAGGAATGTCAGTCTCCGCCCCCCTTCCTCCGGGAGACTGAAGACAGACTGAAGACGCTGGAGAGAAAAGGAGAGAGGTGGATGACAGGAAATGCTGCTGAGTCCTGACTACTGCTAAAGGAGAGAGAGGTGCTGTGTTTGTGTGTGGATGCAGTGTGTGTATATGTATGTGTGTATGTATGTATGTTTGTGATAGAGTGTGAGTGTGTGTCAGTGCTGGTCGTAATGAAAAAATCTACGCTTACGGGTCGTTACGCGTAATTTTACGCTACTACGCATTACGCAATTACGGTTACGGCGTAAGAAAGTATCTACGGGGCAGTACCGTAATTACGCGTTGACGCTACGCAGTTACGCGTAAGGATACCGTAATTCAGTTGCTTACGTTACGATATTACGCTTGCTGCCGTAACGTCCACGCGTACGTTTTGACGCATGTTTAGCATATGTACGCAATAGCTGTCACTCACTAGGCGCCGCCTACTACGCGTACGTTTTGACGCATGCAAGGCTGATATGTACGCAGTAGGCGGCGCCTTGTGAGTGACAGCTATTGCGTACATATGTTCCGCATGCGTCAAAACGTACGCGTGCGCACGCATTCCGGGCACGCTCAGCCTCTAAGCCTGTGATTGGCTAATGCGTACAGAACAACAGGAAGTTCAAAAAAACAGGCCAGACGCGTGGAAGAGACCTGGAGAGAGACACAGACTTCCTCTGCAGGGCACCAGAATCCACAGCCAGCCAGAATGCCTCCAAAGAATTGCCCTAAATTGAAAAGGATGGTGATTGAGGTAAGTGATCTATTGAACAAAATGCATATATGTTTGGTACTGTTTCTGTGCATTTATTTATATTTGACATTAAAAAGTGTATCAGGTGTTTGTGAGAGTTTTTTATTTTATTTGTCACTGTAACTTTGCTTGTACCACTACTGTTAAAGGGACTCCGAGCTACGCGTCATGACGGTGGTCGGCGTGACAGTCCTGCGCATATGCGGGTTTACTGCGCATGCGCAGGACTGTCACGCCGGCCGCCGTCATGACGCGTATCGGCCGGCATAATGACGTGCCTCTTCCTATACCAGCAAGTGTCGGGCCGACACTCGTCTGAGTGTCGCGGCTGTGTGCTCGGAGTCCCTTTAATAGTAGGGACACATTCACACTGTATTTTGCTAAATGGTAGCTATTTTTTTTTGAGCAGTTTTCAAGCGGTTGTTTAGCGGTTTGCGTTTACCTCTTTTTGCGCGGTTTGCGTTTTTTGTATGGGAGTTCCTAGCGTCTACAGCATTTTGCGAATAGTGATTAGTGTTCTGATTTTTTTTTTTTTTTTTTTTTTTTCTGGACCAAAAATGCAATAGCAGCATAGGGGGCAATATTGTGGCTGGGAACGCGAAGAATCACTTGCGTTCCCAGCCTGACGGACGGTGACGGCGAAACCGGAAGTAAACGCCGGCGGGGACGGGAGGATCGGAGGGACACGGCAAGGGCACCGATCAGCTGTAGGGGGCTGAGGGAAGCCCCAGGTTAGTAAAACTTTTTTTTTCCGGGTTAACCCCTTGAGGACCACAGTCTTTCTACCCCTTAAGGACCAGACCCTTTTTTTTCCATTCAGACCACTGCAGCTTTCACGGTTTATTGCTCGGTCATACAACCTACCATCTAAATGAATTTTACCTCCTTTTCTTGTCACTAATACAGCTTTCTTTCGGTGCAATTTGATTTCTGCTGTGATTTTTAGTTTTTATTATATTCATCAAAAAAGACATGAATTTTGGCAAAAAAAATGATTTTTTTAACTTTCTGTGCTGACAGTTTTCAAATAAAGTAAAATTTCTGTATACATGCAGCGCGAAAAATGTGCACAAACATGTTTTTGATAAAAAAAAAACCCATTCAGTGTATATTTATTGGTTTGGGTAAAAGTTATAGCGTTTACAAACTATGGTGCAAAAAGTGAATTTTGTCAAAAGAATGATTTTTTTTTAACTTTCTGTGCTGACATTTTTGAAATAATATAAAATTTCAATATACATTTTTGTCCAGATTTATTCTGCTACATGTCTTTGATAAAAAAAACAACAATAAGTGTATATTTACTGGTTTGGTTAATAGTTATAGCGTTTACAAAGTATGGTGCCAAAATTATATTTTCCCATTTTGAAGCATCGCTGACTTTTCGGAGCACCTGTCAGGTTTTATGAGGTGGCAAAATTCCATGATTAAATACCCCCCAAATGACCCTATTGTGGAAAGAAGACATCCCAAAGTATTCACTAGGGACTGTTCAGATCACAAATGCGGATGGCCATGCGTGCGGAACGCGTGTGGACCGCAACGAATACGAACGCATGGCCATCCGCGTTTGTGTGCGTTGCGTGGCTGATCCCATCACTGAAAAGTGAATGGGACAGCCACGCGTTTTGTCAAAATCTGCGTGCAGCATGCGTTCCCGGACCGCACAGGTCCGGAACGCATGCAGTGTGAACATCAGACAGTGCACTCTATGCACTGTCTGATGTCATGCGTGTCAGCCTCCTTTCCAAAACGCGGCTGGAAACGCGTGCAGTGTGAACGGGCCCTAAGAGGCATGGTGAGTTCATAGAAGATTTTTTTGTCACAAGTTAGCGGAAAATGACACTTTGAAACAAAAATAAAACAAAAAAAAGTTTCCATTTCTGCTAACTTGTTAAAAAAAAAAAAAAATCTGCCACGGACTCACCATGCCCCTCTCTGAATACCTTGGGGTGTCTACTTTCCAAAATGGGGTCATTTGTGGGGTGTGTTTACTGTCCTGGCATTTTGGGGGGTGCTAAATTGTAAGCACCCCTGTAAACCCTAAAGGTGCTCATAGGACGTTGGGCCCCTTAGCGCACCTAGGCTGCAAAAAGGGGTCACACATGTGGTATTGCCGTACTCAGGAGAAGTAGTATAATGTGTTTTGGGGTGTATTTTTAAACATACCCATGCTGGGTGGGATAAATATCTTTCTAAATGAGATTTTTTTGATTTTTTTTTTTACACATAATTGTCCATTTACATAGAGATTTCTCCCACCCAGCATGGGCATGTGTAAAAATACAACCCAAAACACATTATACTACTTCTCCTGAGTACGGCGATACCACATGTGTAACACTTTTTTCTAGCCTAGGTGCGCTAAGGGGCCCAACGTCCTTTGAGTACCTTTAGGATTTCACAGATCATTTTCATGAATTTAGTTTCTAGACTACTCCTCATGCTTTAGGGCCCCTAAAATGCCAGGGCAGTATAGAAACCCCACAAATGACCCCATTTTAGAAAGAAGACACCCCAAGGTATTCTGTTAGGAGTATGGTGAGTTCATAGAAGATTTTATTTTTTGTCACAAGTTAGCAGAAATATATATATTTTTTTCCCCCCAAAGTGTCATTTTCCGCTAACGTGACAAAAAGTAAAATCCACTTTATGTAATTATAGATGGCAAGCAATATCTGTCAGAAGTTAAAGGTGGCCACTTATATCTTCTTGTAGTCATCATTATTCCATAAGTATCTGCCCGCTGTCATAGTTGGTTGAACTTGGTTCCCAAAAATTTTTGACACTGTCATATAATTGTTATAATGTTGAAACATGATTAAAGTAAAGTTTATCCTAATTAATAAATAATTAATCTATACAATGGTCATGAATACTGTAAAAAATGTTTGCAGGAATTTACTAAAGGCCGATATGACCTGTCGGTGGGCGAGGCAAAGAAGCGGGTGGTCCGGAAGGTCCAGTTCCTGTTGAGGAAAAACTTCAACAGGAACTTGAAGGTGAAGCAGGTCCAGATGTGGAGCGACCTGAAGAGGAGGGACAAAGAGCTCGTCAAGAGCATTCAGGAAGCCCTGTCATGTAAGTCAGCAAACTACTAGTTTATGTATGTGTATCTTGGGGTCTAATTATCCTATAAAAATACCATGTGCAGTGAATATTATAATAGAGTTGTGTAGTATATACAGTTAAAGTATCCGTTCAATATTCACAGCTCATCACTTTTCCCACCTTTTTTTTTTCTTTTTTTTGGGACGGATTTATTCCAAAATGGGTTACCTAAACTATTTTTTGTGCTCCTGTGTGGGCATAGTGATGATATTTGTGCAGTATTTGCTGAGTGTTCGTTTTTGATAACCACTGATGATCACCGGGTACTCTCCATGCCCTTGGCAACTGCCAAGGTTTGCCTTGTGGATGATCCAGCTCTGGTGCACAGCCATTTTAAGATCTCTCCAGAGTTATTAAATTTGATTGATGCCTATGTTCATGTTTGGCCTCTCAAGGGCATACACAGACTTGGCTCAAAGCCACTCCTTTGATATATTTGCTGTGTGTGTAGGGTCTTATTCCTAATAAAGATGAACCATTGCCCCAGGGCCCAGTCTACGTTCAAGAGCGCTCTTTATAGCCTATCCTATTTATATTTTACTATATTTAAGAGTCATATTCTTTCATGTCCAATAAAGAAATAAAAGGTATTAGAATATAACTTTAAAGAAAAAAAAATTACTTTCAGTAAAAACGTAATACTTTTTACCAATTTCATGACATATTTTGTTCTCATTATATTATTTATTATTGTTTATTACAGCTGGATCTGCTTCTCGTCCACCGGCACCACCTGCACAGCAACGCCCAGCCCACTGACAGGACAGGAGGACCCCCCCGTCTGCGCAGCCCCAGGACCTGCAGGAAGGAGATGCCCCTGGACCCAGCACCTCCCGGTCTTCCTCCCCAGGCCCCAGGCCCCTCCTTTCACAGCCAGCGAGTGGCCAGGCGATTTGCCGGATGCCTCCAGACAGGTAAAAATCTTGCAGTCTATAATTAAGAGGTTTTGGATCAGGATCAGGGGTCGAGTCCTGCGTGAATGCGGGTGGACGACGTACACTTACTTTTATTGGAGACTGGACGTCATCCATCCTTGCACCCTGGAGGGGAGCAGCGCAGTGGAGAGGAGCATTGGGCAGAGCAATGGGGAAGGGCGGACGTTTCCCCCCCCCTTCCCTCACCTTGGCTGTTAGTGGCAGCGGGCCTCAGTGGGCGGGATTTACCTCCTCCTGTTCCGGAGAGTTGACGTTGTGTGTGCAGCTAGTCTGGTCTAGTCAAGACCAGAGCAGCGGCACAGCTTCAACTCGCCGGAATGAGGAGGAGGTAAGTCCCGCCCACTGATGCCTGCTGCCACTACCAGCCACCACCGCAATCGTTCTGTAGGGGAGAGCCAGAAAGAGTAGCCCAAGGTGAGGGAAGGGTGGGGGGGACGTCCACCCTTCCCCGCTGCTCTGCCCAATGCTCCTCTCCACTGCGCTGCTCCCCTTCAGCTGTGTGGACACCTGGCTACATATGCTGGTGCCACTATACACCTGGCTACATATACTGGGGCCACTATACACCTGGCTACATATACTGGGGCCACTATACACCTGGCTACATATACTGGGGCCACTATACACCTGGCTACATATACTGGGGCCACTATACACCTGGCTACATATACTGGGGCCACTATACACCTGGCTACATATACTGGGGCCACTATACACCTGGCTACATATACTGGGGCCACTATACACCTGGCTACATATACTGGGGCCACTATACACCTGGCTACATATACTGGGGCCACTATACACCTGGCTACATATACTAGGGACACCTATACACCTGGCTACATATACTGGGGCCACTATACACCTGGCTACATATACTGGGGCCACTATACACCTGGCTACATATACTGGGGACACCTATACACCTGGCAACATATACTGGGGACACCTATACACCTGGCTATACTGGGGCCACTATACACCTGGCTACATATACTGGGGACACCTATACACCTGGCTATACTGGGGCCACTATACAACTGGCTACATATACTGTGGACACCTATACACCTGGCTATACTGGGTACACCTATAAACCTGGCTACCTATTCTGGGGACATCTATAAACCTGGCCACCTATTCTGGGAATATCTATACACCTGGCCACCTATTCTGGGAATATCTATACACCTGGCCACCTATTCTGAGGACATCTATACACCTGGCTACCTATTCTGGTTACATCTCTACATCTGGCCACCTATTCTGGGGACAACTATACACAAGACTACTTATACTGGGGACACCTATAGACCTGGCTAGCTATACTGGGGGTACCTATTTTGGGGGAACTGCTGTCAGATCTGTATTTATGGTGAACCGATGATGCCAGATTACGTGTATTTTGGGGAACCTCTGCCAGATTTTGTATGTTCGTGAACCACTGCTGACAGATTACATGTATTTTGGGTGTTACGTGTATTTTGGGTGATCCACTGACAGGTTTCGCGTATTTTGGGGAACTGCTTCCAGATTATGTGTATGTTGGGGGAACTGCTGCTGGCAGATTGTCTATTTTGGGGTAACCACTGCCATATTATCTGTATTTTGGAGGAACCTCTGCCAGATTATGTGTATTTTTGGTGAAATGCTGTCAGACTACATCTACTTTTTGGGGATACACTACGACAGAGCTCAAACTTCCCCTGGCAGACCTTTTATACCACTGCTAAGGACATGTATATTTGGCCCCACCCATGACCATGCCCACGCTATGCTTAAACAAACCCATTTTTTGGCGCACCACACTATGCGCGGCGCAGAGATTTTTAGGGTGAGTCCACTCCCCTCTTTTTCAAGGACTACACCCCTGATCAGGATGATACCATTTATTGGCTAACTTAAACGAATAGAAGCATGCAAGCTTTACACTGTAGAGACTTTGTCGAGGTACATTTCCATTACATGCGGTACGATGTGGCACACCACGGGTGTCCTGAAACCATTGCATGGCAGTGGTATAGTTTGTATTGCGTTCAGGTTATGCGGAGCCCATGCTGCAGATTCTTGCAGGGCTGCATCTGCGTCCCATCTCCTCTAATCACTTCTGCATTGGGAGATGCGGAAGTGATGCGGCGAGGTGGCACTTCTATGGTGGAACAGGGCCCTAAATGTTATTGTATAAGCTTTACATTAAAAAAATTTTTTTTTTCCTTGATACAATGATTTTATATTTTACAATCAGGGTAACTTATTTTCCCTATTCTTTCCACAGTTCCACGGTCTACACACTTAAAATTGAGGAGGGACCATAGGAGGCTGAAGGCAAGTGTGAGGCGGCATCAGAGAGGAGTGCCGGTCCGGGACTTCCTTATTCTGAAGCAGCAGGTCCTGGAGCTGCGCCAAAAAATGGCCCAGCAGGACGAGCTCATCGCCCGATTAATGGGCACCGGGGGGCAGGCGTGATGCCTAACTTTTTTTTTTTTGTGTGTGTTTTTTTTTTGGGGGGGGGGGGGGGATAGTTTTGTTGGGCCATTGTAGCCCCTGACACACTCCAATGAGTTGTGGTTCACCATGAGCTTGCTGGTTAGTTTGAACCTCTCGGTCAGCCCCGTTAGTATGGGCGTGCGATCCGTGCAATCGCCCGGGGCGCTGGATTGCAGGAGGGGAAACAGAGGTGGTGGGAGTGAGTACAATAGTAAGAACTCACCTTCGTTCAGTAGAGTAGCCGATCCCACGCTGCTTCAATGTACTTCCTTTCCCGGCATCTGTCTCTCAGTAACAGCGCCTCCCTGTGATGATGTTCCGCATGTCAACACAGGGGGGCGCTGTTACTGAGACAGATGCCGTGAAAGGAAGAACATTGAAGCAGCGTGGGATCGGCTATTCTGCTGAACGAAGGTGAGTTATTACTATTATGCCCGCTCTTACCAAGCTGCAGCGCCTACCTATCTAAACTATACTGCAGTACCTACCTACCTAGCTAATCTAAACTGCAGAACCTACCTACCTACCTAATCTATACTGCAGTGCCTACCTACCTGCCTAATCTATACTGCAGCACCTACCTACGGTAGCTGTACTGCAGCAACTACCTACCTACCTGCCTAATCTATACTGCAGCACCTACCTACCTACCTACCTAATCTATACTGCAGTGCCTACCTACCTGCCTAATCTATACTGCAGCACCTACCTACAGGGCCGGCGCTACCATTAAGGCAAAGGAGGCAGCTGCCCCAGGGCCCCAGAGCTTGTAGGGGCCCCCAGTGGCTACAAGAGGAAAAAAATTTTTCAAATCGGCCTTATAGTTTTTGAGAAAATCGATTTTAAAGTTTCAAAGGAAAAAAAAAACACATTTAAAAACCTGCCAACTTTAATGGTTAATAGCAAATCCACCTTAAATGCTAGAAATCTTAAATTTGCAGGATATGTTAAGGAGATCATTACGAATAAGAGGAAAAAACAATTGTTCAAAAAGACCTTATAGTTTTTGAGAAAATCGATTTTAAAGTTTAGAAGGAAAAAAGTATAGTTTTAAATGCGTTAAATGTCACTTTTAGTAGCAAACCTAACGGTAGTGTAATTTTACATGCATCAAACGAAAGCGCAATAACTTTCCTGACGGGGTTTCCAGGGGGTCTATACGCAGCCACAGCGCTTTGGCCAGGGATCGCTATACAGCCGCCATATGGCTGTATGAAGATCCCTGGTATTTTTTTCTTATTTTACCCAAAAAAAAAATTATGTTTAGAGTGTGGGAATTTTTTTTTTTCTAATTATGTGGGGTCCCCCCTCCTGAAACTTTTTAACCCCTTGTCCCCCATGCAGGCTGGGATAGCAAGAATGTGGAGCTCTGACCGATTGGGACTTCACACCCTGACTATACCAGCTGCAAAAAAGGTCCCCTAATGCCGATTTTTGTTCCGGGGTATATGTTGGGGGGCCCGCCAGGTTTATTTTGCCCTGGGGCCCCATTGTTGCTTAAACCGGCTCTGCCTACCTACCTACGGTAGCTGTACTGCAGCACCTGCCTACCTACCTACCTGATCTATACTGCAGCACCTACCTAGCTACCTACCTAATCTATACTGTAGTGCCTACCTACCTGCCTACTCTATACTGCAGCACCTACCTACCTACGGTAGCTGTACGGCAGCACCTACCTACCTACCTACCTACCTACCTGATCTATACTGCAGCACCTACCTAGCTACCTACCTAATCTATACTGTAGTGTCTACCTACCTACCTAATCTATACTGCAGCACCTACCTACGGTAGCTGTACTGCAGCAACAACCTACCTACCTGCCTAATCTACACTGCAGCACCTACCTACCTACCTATCTAATCTATACTGCAGTGCCTACCTACCTGCCTAATCTATACTGCAGCACCTACCTACCTACGGTAGCTGTACGGCAGCACCTACCTACCTACCTACCTACCTGATCTATACTGCAGCACCTACCTAGCTACCTACCTAATCTATACTGTAGTGCCTACCTAATCTATACTGCAGCACCTACCTACGGTAGCTGTACTGCAGCAACTACCTACCTACCTGCCTAATCTACACTGCAGCACCTACCTACCTAATCTATACTGCAGTGCCTACCTACCTGCCTAATCTATACTGCAGCACCTACCTACCTACGGTAGCTGTACGGCAGCACCTACCTACCTACCTACCTACTTACCTGATCTATACTGCAGCACCTACCTAGCTACCTACCTAATCTATACTGTAGTGTCTACCTACCTACCTAATCTATACTGCAGCACCTACCTACGGTAGCTGTACTGCAGCAACTACCTACCTACCTGCCTAATCTACACTGCAGCACCTACCTACCTACCTACCTACCTAATCTATACTGCAGTACCTACCTACCTGCCTAATCTATACTGCAGCACCTACCTACCTACGGTAGCTGTACTGCAGCACCTACCTACCTACCTACCTACCTGATCTATACTGCAGCACCTACCTAGCTACCTACCTAATCTATACTGTAGTGCCTACCTACCTACCTAATGTATACTGCAGCTCCTACCTACCATACCCTACGCCATAGAGCCAAATTAATCCATGCCATGCACTGAGGATCAAACAATCCAAAACAGTATGTATGCATGTTGGATTATTCTGGCTCTGTACAAATTAACATGCTGACACATCATTGCATTCCAGCGGTTCTAGAGGTGTGTTTATCTCCTAAGGGGGACAATGGTTCATTTGCATATATTCAGCAGTGATGCACTGGGAGACATCTCAAGCTCACTCCAACCTGAATCATCGCAAATTCTTTCTGTTTTAAGAAAGCAAACTTTTGTGTTTATTTTAAATATGTTTTGTGTGTTTTTTGAGAACAAAATTTTTTTTGCATGTTGCAAAACAAAAAAATAAATATTTTTTGGGGTTCCAAAAAGTATACGTTTCTGTTTTTTGGTTATATTATCTCTCATACTGACACATTGCGTTGGAGTGGATTAAATAATTGCAACAGAAATGCAGTGACATTGTTAGAACAATGCATTTCTGAAACATATTTTATCACTTACTTAGGGCCCGTTCAGACTGCACGCGTTTCCAGCCGCGTTTTGGAAACGCGTGCGGGAGGCCGACACGCACGACATCAGACAGTGCATAGAGTTCACTGTCTGATGTTCACACTGCATGCGTTCCGGACCTGTGCGGTCTGGGAACGCATGCTGCATGCAGATTTTGTAAAAACGCTGTCCCATTCGCTTTTCAGTGATGGGATCAGCCACGCAACGCACACAAACGCGTATGGCGTGCGTTCGTACGCGTTGCGTTCCGCACGCATGGCCATCCGCATTTGTGATCTGAACGGGCCCTTAGTTGTAGGTGTTACATTGCTTGTGATGCAATCCCAACATTTTTTAAAATCATCAATGTCCGAGACAAAGCACCAGTGTAAAAAAATAAATACAAAAAAAATGTATGAACAATATATGTAGCAATAATTCATTGCTGCCCCCAGTAGTTCATAGGTAGCCAGACCTCTCCCCTTCCCCCCAGTAATTCATAGGTAACCAGACCTGAACCCCTTCCACCCTCCTCCCAGAAATCCATAGGTAACCAGACCTGAAGCCCTTCCACCCTCCCCCCAGAAATCCATAGGTAACCAGACCTAAAACCCTTCCACCCTCCTCCCAGAAATTCATAGATAACCAGACCTGAACCCCTTCCACCCTCCTCCCAGTAATTCATAGGTAACCAGACCTGAAGCCCTTCCACCCTCCTCCCAGAAATCCATAGGTAACCAGACCTGAAGCCCTTCCACACTCCTCCCAGAAATCCATAGGTAACCAGACCTGAAGCCCTTCCACCCTCCTCCCAGAAATCCATAGGTAACCAGACCTGAAGCCCTTTCACCCTCCCCCCAGAATTCCATAGGTAACCAGACCTGAAGCCCTTTCACCCTCCCCCCAGAATTCCATAGGTAACCAGACCTGAAGCCCTTCCACCCTCCTCCCAGTAATTCATAGGTAACCAGACCTGAAACCCTTCCACCCTCCTCCCAGAAATCCATAGGTAACCAGACCTGAACCCCTTCCACCCTCCTCCCAGTAATTCATAGGTAACCAGACCTGAAGCCCTTCCACCCTCCCCCAAGAATTCCATAGGTAACCAGACCTGAAGCCCTTCCACCCTCCTCCCAGTAATTCATAGGTAACCAGACCTGAAACCCTTCCACCCTCCTCCCAGAAATCCATAGGTAACCAGACCTGAAGCCCTTCCACCCTCCTCCCAGAAATCCATAGGTAACCAGACCTGAAGCCCTTCCACCCTCCCCCCAGAAATCCATAGGTAACCAGACCTGAAGCCCTTCCACCCTCCTCCCATTAATTCATAGGTAACCAGACCTGAAGCCCTTCCACCCTCCTCCCAGTAATTCATAGGTAACCAGACCTGAAACCCTTCCACCCTCCTCCCAGAAATCCATAGGTAACCAGACCTGAACCCCTTCCACCCTCCTCCCAGTAATTCATAGGTAACCAGACCTGAAGCCCTTCCACCCTCCCCCAAGAATTCCATAGGTAACCAGACCTGAAGCCCTTCCACCCTCCTCCCAGTAATTCATAGGTAACCAGACCTGAAGCCCTTCCACCCTCCTCCCAGTAATTCATAGGTAACCAGACCTGAAGCCCTTCCACCCTCCTCCCAGAAATCCATAGGTAACCAGACCTGAAGCCCTTCCACCCTCCCCCCAGAAATCCATAGGTAACCAGACCTGAAGCCCTTCCACCCTCCTCCCATTAATTCATAGGTAACCAGACCTGAAGCCCTTCCACCCTCCTCCCAGTAATTCATAGGTAACCAGACCTGAAGCCCTTCCACCCTCCCCCCAGAAATCCATAGGTAACCAGACCTGAAGCCCTTCCACCCTCCTCCCAGAAATCCATAGGTAACCAGACCTGAAGCCCTTCCACCCTCCTCCCAGTAATTCATAGGTAACCAGACCTTAAGCCCTTCCACCCTCCCCCCAGAAATCCATAGGTAACCAGACCTGAAGCCCTTCCACCCTCCTCCCAGAAATCCATAGGTAACCAGACCTGAAGCCCTTCCACCCTCCTCCCATTAATTCATAGGTAACCAGACCTGAAGCCCTTCCACCCTCCTCCCAGTAATTCATAGGTAACCAGACCTTAAGCCCTTCCACCCTCCCCCCAGAAATTCATAGATAACCAGACCTGAACCCCTTCCACCCTCCCCCCAGAAATTCTGTTTCAGTTAATTTTTTTTGGGGGAGTGCTCCCTGACAGTGGGAACACTGTCAGTCTATAATCAAAAGAAGGTGGTAAATTATAATAAAAAGTGTGGAGTACCCTAACGGTGGGGACACCCAAGAGATTGAACATGAAGAGGTGAGTATTTTTTTTTTGTGTGGAGTGCTCCCTGACAGTGGAAACACTGCTATCTATAATCAAAAGAAGGTGATAAATTATAATAAAAAGTGTGGAGTACCCTAACGGTGGGGACACCCCAAAAACTGAACATGAAGAGGTGAGGTTTTTTTATTTTTTATTTTTTTTTGTGGAGTGCTCCCTGACAGTGGAAACACTGCTATCTATAATCAAAAGAAGGTGATAAATTATAATAAAAAGTGTGGAGTACCCTAACGGTGGGGACACCCCAAAAACTGAACATGAAGAGGTAAGTATTTTTTTTTTTTTGTGGAGTGCTCCCTGACAGTGGAAACACTGCTATCTATAATCAAAAGAAGGTGATAAATTATAATAAAAAGTGTGGAGTACCCTAACGGTGGGGACACCCCAAAAACTGAACATGAAGAGGTGAGTAATTTTTTTTTTTTTTTTTTTTGTGGAGTGCTCCTTGACAGTGGAAACACTGCTATCTATAATCAAAAGAAGGTGATAAATTATAATAAAAAGTGTGGAGTACCCTAACGGTGGGGACACCCCAAAAACTGAACATGAAGAGGTGAGTATTTTTTTTTTTTTGTGGAGTGCTCCCTGACAGTGGGAACACTGTCAGTCTATAATCAAAAGAAGGTGGTAAATTATAATAAAAAGTGTGGAGCACCCTAACGGTGGGGACACCAAGAAACTGAACAAGAAAAGGTGATTTTTTTTTTTTTTAAGTTAGCAGAAGCCATTTTGGTGGCAGGTAGTAGGCAAAGTCCTAGCTTGTGGCCCTGAGAGGAGCAGCGGCTCAGTCATACAGAAAATTGACCATCACCCTCAGTCACCACAAGCCATTTTCGTGGCAGGTAGTAGGCAAAGTCCTAGCTTGTGGCCCTGAGAGCAGCAGTGGCTCAGTCATACAGAAAGTTGACCATCACCCTCAGTCAGCCCAAGCCATTTTGGTGGCAGGTAGTAGGCAAAGTCCTAACTTGTGGCCCTGAGAGGAGCAGCGGCTCAGTCATACAGAAAGTTGACCATCACCCTCAGTCACCACAAGCCATTTTGGTGGCAGGTAGTAGGCAAAGTCACCGGAAAGGTGGAAGACCAATAAACAAAACAGCAGCAACATCAGGGACACCAGTAAACATAGCAGGACATAGCAGTGCTCCATGAGGGTAGGAACACTGAAATACTTTTGCAGCAGGAGCAGAAAAAAATGAAATTGTGCAGTGCACTGTAACGGTGTGAGCAACTATATCAATAAAAGTTTTTTTTCCCATAAAAGTGGGAAGACTGCTGTACCTTTGAATCAAATTGTGCAGTGCACAATAATGTTGGGAACACAACTGAACATTAAATATTTAATGCTATCTTATAGACATATAGGATAAATCAGAGGGAGTTGAAAGCGATCTCATTCAGTTTCTGTCTCTGAGGGCAGGGGCTGAATATTCACCATCAACCCAGGACTGATTCATTTTTAAGAAGGTCAGTCTGTTCACTGAATCTGTAGACAAACAGGATCGCTTTTCAGTAACCACCCCACCTGCCGCACTGAATGCACGCTCAGAAATTACGCTGGAAGCCGGGCATGCCAGAAGTTGAAGCGCATACTGCGCCAGCTCGGGACAGGTTTCCAGTCTGGCGGACCAAAATTCCATAGGGTCCTCTGTGCGCATACTGTCAGATGCACCAAGTGACCCCATGTAATCACTGACCATGCGGCTCACCCGCTGGTGAAAACTTCCTTCTACTGTTCTTGTTGTTATCGTTGGACGCTCAGAGAAGTAAAAGTTTCTCATTGCTCCAAAAAGGTCTCCAGGAAGAATGGGTCTGCTAGGCTCAGCTACTTGCTGGGTGCGATGAGTGGGGATAGCTGTGATCTCAGACTGTGGAAAGGCCTCCTGCACATGACGTATTAGGGCCTGCTGCAGCTCACGCATCCTCTCCTCCTGCCGGCTTGCTGGAATGAACTGACCCAGTTTCCCCTTACATCGAGGGTCTAAAAGGGCGGCCAACCAGTAGTCATCCCTCTCCTTAATGTTTTGGATCCGGGGATCTCTGCGTAAGCATTTCAACATATGAACAGCCATGGGGAAGAGATGAGCCTGCGCCTCCAAATTATCCGGTCTGCTTAACACATCAAAATCCTCTGACTGCTGCTCATCCTGCCTTCCAATGTCTACCCACCCATGAACCACAGATGCCGCACTGGCCTGCTCTCCCTCCTCACAATGATCAGGCACCTCAAGTAAGTCCCGCGTGAAAGTAAGCTCCTCCTCCTCCTCATGTGCCTGAGTCTGGGTGGCTTGGAGCAAGCTTTGTTGTTCAAGCTCATCAAGCGCATCCTCCCCAGCTGTCATCAGGCTACTCAGACTCTCGTCCAGCATGTACACGAGAGGGATCACTTCGCTGATACAGACTTGTGCCCCACTTACGAATGTTGTAGCCTGATCGAATGGGGACAAGACACGGCAGACTTGATACATCAGCCGCCACTCTTCCTGGGTGAATCAGGCAGGTGCGCCCTGGGTGCCATGTCCTCCTCGGAGGTACTCTGCAACCGCCTTTTTCTGCTCGCACAACCTATTCAGCATGCGAAGTGTGGAGTTCCACCGTGTTGCACTATCTGCAATGAGCCTATGGGGGGGCAGGCCATGTTTCTCCTGCAATTTAGACAGCGAATCTTTGGCATTTGAAGAATAACGTAACTTCGATACAACTCTTCTTGCATGCTGCACCACATCACTCAAACCTGGGTAGGTGCGTAAAAAGCGCTGCACCACCAGGTTGAGTATGTGGGCAAAACATGGCACATGGGGGATGTTGCCCTGATTCAGGGCGGCAATCAGATTTGCTGCGTTGTCACATACAACATGACCAGCCTAGAGTCTTCTTGGGGTCAGCCACTTCTGCACCTGTCCATTGATAATGGCCAGGACATTTGGTGCAGTAAGTCTCTGCTGCTCAACGCTGACTAAGCCCAGAACCGCCTGACAGCGTCGATGTACCACTCTGCTGTGGCCAGTCCCACGGGCACGCTTACTGGGTAGCTCAGCTGTAGCGGTTGCGACATGACTAGAGGCTACCAGCTCATTGGCCGCCCCAGGACTGGAACCCTCCTGTTGACATTGGAGGGTGACCCAATGTGCCGTAAAGGACATATAACGTCCCTGGCCATGACTGCTGGTCCAGCAATCCGTCGTGAGATGTACCCTGTTGCCTACAGAATAGTCAAGGGACAGGGTCACATTATCCACAGTGTGGCGATACAGGTCAGGTATTGCTGTCCTAGCAAAAATATGGCGGCTGGGGATCCGCCATTCTGGTATGCCAAACCTCAGCAGCTCGTGAATGGCTGTACCCTCCTCTACAAGACTGTAGGGCAATAACTGCTGGACCATAGCCTGTGACAGCAGCCCATTCAGCCTCCGGATCCTGCTGTGATGGGAAGGCAGTGGCTTTGTCGACCTTATCGACTCAGTAATTAAGGGCTGGGTGCTGTGAGCCACTGACGAGAAACGTGCAATTGAGGTAGCTGACATGTGGCCTCTACTGCCAGACTGTGTTGCGGAGTGAAGGCAGGGGGAAGGGGTGCCGATGTCAGAACCTGAATGGGAAGAAGGATGGGGCACTGTGCGGGGTATTTTACCCATTGCTTCCTGAACAAGCTGATTTTCTCTCTTATGCTTTTTTATGTGGGAGAGTGGTCCACCTGTGCCCGCTCTTGAAAAGTCCTTCCCTATACGCACCTTATGACCACAAATGTTGCATATGACAATGTGGGGATCAGATTCATCAACGGTAAAGTACTTCCAAACTGGGGCTTTCTTAGATGATTTTTTAACTGGTTTTTCAGTCTCAGGCACAACAATTTGGGAGAGGGTGCTTTCAGATGCAGGCTCAGGCTGTGGCTGCTGCCTCGTTTGAAAAAGCCTACCAGAGGAGCCACTGCTTCCAATAGGTCTCACGGTATGCTGATGCAGCCTCTGCGGCTCTGAATCATCTGAGCTGGCATCATCATGATGTTCAGGCGGGCAGGACCGGATTTGTACTTCTTACCGCCCAAGGCCGACTATTACCAGCCGCCCCAACCGAAACCGTATCCTACCACCTCTCTCCACACACACCCAAACTTTTTGGGCCGATGGTGTCCACTATTGCGGCTAGTGCCGAGGTCTCCATGGCAACGTGAAGTAAATAAATCACGTCACACGGGGGAACTGGTCAATCAAGCGATCTACAGGTGATGGGCGTGCTGGGAGCCTTCCACCACACACACATAGTCAAAAGTGGCTCACAATTGGACATTGGGTGGGGTCAGCAACACGTAAAAGTGAGTCCTGTACCCACTGCTGTCTCCAGGGTAACAGCGCTGGCCAATCAATAATTAAGAAATGGGTACTGTGAGACGCTGCCTTCTGTATTCTGTGCTATTTGCTGGTGCTGCCCCTGGTCCTTTCATCTCCCACACCAAGTACGTGAGAACCGGCCTTCTGTAACTGCCTGCAGCTGCTGCTATGTCATTGGACAAGGTCTGGCTTTTTGCTAGTCACACACTGTTCACAAACGTTTGGTTACCGGACTGCAGCTGCCTGTAACACAGCACAGGCAGATGCCAGCTGGTACTAATAGTGCAGTTATCCTGACCACTTTCATTTGTTTGGACACTTGCAAATAATGCCCACTGTCTGCAGGCTGCCCCTTGTTTATCTGGTGCCCTAGGCCATGGCCTATGTGGCCTTGCCAGAAATCCGGCCATGCAGGCGGGGCATAGTCCCTATCCAGATCATCGTCACTACATCCCTTATAAGAACCCAGCTCATCATCATCAGGATAATTGGGAGAAAGAAGGTTGGGAGAGCCCTCATCCTGGATGTTATGTTCTCCCATTGAGGACTGAGACTGATCGCGGGCAGGGTACAAGTTGTCATCATGATCATCACCCGCCAATCCCTCATCGATAACATTCTGAGGTTCATTAAAAAAATTCTGGGCATCAGACTCTAGGTTTATGTCGGACTGCGAAAGAGCTTTGTCCACAAGGTCTGCAATATGTGCAGTATATGCAAGTGAAGGCTCATTTTGGATGTTGGTGGCAGATCTTTGAGCAGGCATGGGTGTGCTGCTGGTACTGCTGCTACTCTCCAGGGCTTGAAGATTGGGGGACTGAGAACCGCTATCTCTCGTCACAAACTCCACAATATCATCAGCCTGGCTCTCCATAATGGGGCGTCGTGGGCCCTTCATCATCCTTGAATCGCGCATAAGGTTGTAGACTTTTTTTGGAGTTACATCTTCACTCCTCACTGTGCCTGTTGAGGATTGGCCACTACCTCGCACTGATTGTCCACTACCAACTGACTGTCCCCTGCCAGTTTTGGACTGACCCCTGCTGGGTACAGTGCATCCCCTGCTTGGTGCAGAGCGTCCCCTTCCTGCTGTGAAATAGGGATGTACTTTTTGGGCTGCTGGTTCTTGATCACTGCCTGTCAAGGTGTCAAACAAACATCTTTTTGCAGTGGTTTCAATTCCTCGGCCACGGGCACGGCCTGCTCCACCTCTGCCAGACATAGTAGGGAATATGTTCAGCAACTGCCAAAGGTTATTGTTTTATTGAAATGTAGGGGAAAGTGACAAATGATAAACGTATAAAATAAAAGAAAAATAAATCAAATTAAAATTTCAATGTAATGAGGGAGGAGAGGACTGGAGAGCTAGTCCAAATTATATATCAATTGCTTTGGGACAACGCACTTGAAATAAATCCCCCCACAAAAAAAATGAAAATAAAATTCAATCAAATCAAATAATTAAAATGATAAAAAAAAAAAAAAAACAGAAATACAATTCACTCTCAGCACACGATCCCTGAATCTAACTGATTTCACTCTATTACATATCACAGGCCCTCTCTGGTCTCTACAATCTACACGCTTTCACTGTAAAATCACAAGCCCTATAATCAGTTTTCCCTGCCTCTAACACTAAACAACAGAATTCTAACCCTAAACAAAGCCCTAACTACAATAATCAACTTCCTAACACAGGCTTACAATCACACAGATCAAAGATCTAAGAAAATGCAATAGAATTGCACTTAATATGGATGTGTAACTGTATCACTCTCTGTCTCACTCCTTCTCCTCAGAAAGTGAAAGCAACCCACAAAGAACACAGATCATGGCTGACAGCTTATATACTGAAGGGCGGGAGAAGATACTATTGGTTGCTTAGGATGTAGCTCCCAAACAAACTTGATAACTGATTGGCTACTCCTAGAAAAGGGGAGTTGTGCCTACGAAATTACGCGTAAAATTACGCGTAATTTGCCGTAAAATTACGCATGCCTACGCTATTACGGTAGGCGGCGTAATTACAATACCGCTTCACGACTTACGCGTACATACTTACGCGTAAGACAGTAAATTACGCGTAGCGCTTACGCGTAAAATAGCGGTAAATTACGGTGCGTAATTACGCGCATGCGTAATTTCGGCCCAGCACTGGTGTGTGTGTGTGTGTGTATATGTGTATATGTGTACAGGGCATGTGTGTATGTATGTGTACAGAGCATATGTGTATGTATGTACATAGAGCGTGTGTGTATGTATGTACATAGAGCGTGTGTGTGCGTGTGTATGTATAATGTGTACGTATGTGTACAGAGCATGTGTATGTATGTATGTATGTATGTGTACAGGGCATGTGTGTGTGTGTGTACAGAGCATGTGTGTATGTATGATGTGTATGTATGTGTACAAAGCATGTGCGTATATATGTACATAGAACGTGTGTGTGTGTGTGTGTGTGTGTGTGTGTGTACAGAGCATGTGTGGTATGTATGTGTACAGGGCACGTGTGTGTGTGTACAGAGCATGTGTGTATGTATTATGTATGTGTACAGAGCATGTGTGTATGTATGTACATAGAGCATGTACATCTGAGAGAGATCGTGCTACATCTGAGAGATAGAGGGAGCTTAGGGAGTTAAATAAGTGGCTGAGAAATTGGTGTAGGAAGGAAGGGTTTGGGTTCCTGGAGAACTGGGCAGACTTTGCAGTCGGCTACAGGTTCTACAGCAGGGATGGGCTGCACCTTAATGGGGAGGGTGCAGCTGCATTGGGGGAGAAGATGGCTAAATGGTTGGAGGAGATTTTAAACTAGGATCTGGGGGGAGGCGGGAGGATACAGTCTCAATACGTAGACAAGATGAGGTAAAAAGACAGTGGGAACCTATCATTATGGAGGGTGGAGAGGGGGGTGGGGACAGTGTAAAGATTAAGGAGGTTGGTAAAAATTCAAGTAGCCCATTTCATGTAAACAAAATTGGTAAATGTGGTGGTAAAAATATAAAGTGCATGGTAACCAATGCTCGGAGCCTTGCAAATAAAATAGACGAACTAGAGTTCATTCTGAATGACAAAGGCTATGACATTGTGGGAATAACCGAGGCATGGATGGATGAAAGCCATGACTGGATAGCTAATTTAAAAGGATACAATGTGTATAGGAGGGATAGAACAGGGAAAAAAGGTGGAGGGGTTTGTCTCTTTGTTAAGAATTCTCTTACAGCTGTCCTCAACGATGAGATGGAGGAAGATTGCGAAGATGTGGAGTCCGTTTGGGTAAATATTCATGGTGGAAATAAATGTTGCCAATTGCTTATTGGGGTATGCTACAGGCCACCTCTTATTAATGAAGCTGCAGAACTGCGATTACTACAGCAGATTGAAAAAGCTGCAAGTAAAAATAAGGTCATAATTATGGGCGACTTCAACTTTCCAGACATTGACTGGAGTATTGAGGCTACCCATTCTGGTAAAAGCAGCAGATTTCTGGCAGCACTACAGGACAATTACTTGACTCAAATGGTAACGGAACCAACTAGATGGAATGCGTTACTGGATCTGATAATTTCTAATAGACCAGATAATGTATCAAATGTGCAGGTTCAAGAACATTTGGGAAATAGTGATCACAACATGATAACGTTTGATCTGGTGACTGATAGGCCACGGGGCAGCGGGACCACTAAAACTATGAATTTTAGAAAAGCAAAGTTCAATCAAATTAGGCAGGCACTAAGTTTGGTGAACTGGGATAATGTACTACAAGGGGAAGACACTGAAGGGAAATGGCAAGCTTTTAAACTTATACTCAATCAATATTGTAGTATGTATATCCCATATGGAAACAAAATGTCTAGGAATAAAAAAAGGCCTCTATGGATGAATAGAAAGGTTAAAGATAAAATGAAGAGGAAAAAGAATGCCTATAAGGTCTTAAAACAGGAGGGGACCAAGGCTGCACTAAGCAATTATAAGGAGTGCAATAAAAATTGTAAAAAAGAAATTAGGCAGGCAAAGATTGAAGCTGAAAAACAAATCGCTAAGGATATCAAATCTAACCCAAAAAAGTTTTACAAGTACATTAACTCTAAAGAAAGAAAGGTTGACTGTATAGGACTCTTAAAGGATGAGGGGGGAACTCAATGGTGGATGACCAAGGTAAGGCAGAGTTATTAAATGCTTTCTTTGCTTCTGTCTTCACAAAAGAAACAGCACTGTTGCAAACTACAGAGGCGGAAGAGTCTCAATCTTCTAACTGTAATATTAAATACTTACGCAGGAAGAAGTGAAGGCAAGACTAAATAAAGTAAAAATAGACAAGGCACCTGGCCTGGATGGCATGCATCCTTGGGTCCTAAGGGAATTAAGTTCAGTTATAGCTAAACCCCTTTATCTTATCTTTTGTGACTCTCTTGCAACTGGCAGAGTCCCAGTGGATTGGCGTACAGCCCACGTTTTCCCATTATTTAAGAAGGGCAAAAAATCAGATCCAGGAAATTATAGACCTGTAAGCTTAACATCAGTTGTATGCAAACTATTTGAGGGGTTACTAAGAGATACTATACATGACTTCATAGTAGAAAATAATCTTATTTCTCAGCATCAACATGGGTTTACTAAAGACAGGTCCTGTTTGACTAACATGCTCAGCTTTTATGAGGTAGTGAATGCTAATATGGATATTGGGAATGCTGTAGATGTGATATACTTGGACTTTGCAAAGGCCTTCGACACTGTTTCCCACAAAAGTCTGGTGCAAAAGTTGAGGATGCAAGGACTGGGGAAGAGTCTGTGTTCATGGATAGGGAACTGGCTAATGGACAGAAAACAAAGAGTTGTGGTCAATGGATCATACTCAAAATGGGAGACTGTTGGCAGTGGGGTCCCACAGGGGTCTGTTCTGGGTCCAGTGCGATTCAATTTATTTATTAATGACCTAGTAGATGCAGTAGTGAGCAATGTTGCTATTTTTGCAGATGATACAAAATTGTGCAGAATCATCAACTCCAGGAAGATAGTGTCATATTGCAACAGGATCTGGATAGGATGGCTATATGGGCACATACATGGCAGATGAAATTCAACGTTGACAAATGGACATTTTGGACGTACTAATGGACTAGCACCATACAAAATAAATGGGATACAGTTGGGGACATCAAACTTGGAGAAGGACTTAGGAGTACTCATTGATAACAAGTTAAATAATCGTACTCAATGCCAAGCAGCTGAAGCTAAAGCTAACAAAATTTTGGGATGCATTAAAAGGGAAATAAAAACTCGAGATGCGAGCATAATATTGCCCCTGTTTAACTCTCTAGTAAGGCCACATCTGGAATATGGAATTCAGTTCTGGGCACCACATTACAAAAAAGATATTGCAGTTTTAGAGCAGGTGCAGAGACGAGCAACAAAATTGATAAGTGGGATGGAAGGTCTCACTTACCAAGAAAGGTTAGATAAACTGGGTTTATTTAGTCTAGAGAAAAGACGCCTTAGAGGGGATCTAATTAACATGTATAAATACATCAGAGGGCAATATAATAGCTTGGCGGATGAGCTTTTTGTCCCTAGGCCTTCTCAAAGGACTAGAGGACATGATCTGCGCATGGAGGAAAAACGTTTTAGCCATTTATTTAGGAAAGGGTTCTTTACAGTAAGAGTGATTAAGATGTGGAATGCATTGCCACAGGAAGTCGTTATGGCAAACTCTATACCTGCATTTAAAGGGGGCTTAGATGCTTCCCTTGCGTTGAAAGACATCCATGGCTACAATTACTAGGTAATGCCTAATGATGTTGATCCAGGTATTTTATCTGATTGCCATCTGGAGTCGGGAAGGAATTTTTCCCTTTAGGGGCTAATTGGACCATGCCTTGTAAGGGTTTTTTCGCCTTCCTCTGGATCAACAGGGATATGTGAGGGAGCAGGCTGGTGTTGTACTTATACTGGTTGAACTCGATGGACGTATGTCTTTTTTCAACCAAAATAACTATGTAACTATGTATGCATGTATGTATGTATGTATACAGGGCATGTGTGCACAGAGGTGAGTGAATCTGCTCCCGCTGTGGGGGGGGGGTATTTGTTGGAGGACATCCACACTGGCTTCTGCTCTGCTGGGGGGGGGGGGTGACACAGAACAGCACACGGGACTGGCTGCCATTCTGATCAAATCTGCTGGCACGATTGAACGTCTTTGCTGGTCAAATCTGCCGACACAATTGAACACATTTGCTGGTCAAATCTGCCAACACGATTGAACATCTTTGCTGTTCAAATCTCCCGACACGATTGAACGTCTTTGCTGGTCAAATCTGCCGACACAATTGGACGTCTTTGCTGGTCAAATCTGCCGACACGATTGAACGTCTTTGCTGGTCAAATCTGCCGACATGATTGAACGTCTTTGCTGGTCAAACTGCCGACATGATTGAACGTCTTTGCTGGTCAAATCTGCCGACATAATTGAATGTGTTTTCCTAAGAGATTTTGTATCGGGAATTGGCCTGTGGTGTATGGGCAGGTAACAGATCTCAATGGACAATGAAACCTCGCACTGCCAAGAGCAGATTACAGTGTAAAAATCACACTGGCAGCAGAGCACACACAAAAGCACAGTATAAAGCTGACAGAGGATAGACAATAATACAGAGCAGAAAAATGACAGGCTGGAAAACACAGGCAGACATTCATACACAGGCACACCCAGATATCACTGTAACTGTACGCTATCACAGGCTAATTTGCATGTGATTGGAGAAAGGAGCTGCTTGAGGAAGGAGGGGCTGGAGGAAGTGGAAATCAACTGGATGGCACTGTAAACTTGCCAACCAACATATGGCTGCACACACTGCACTAGAAAGCAGTAACAGAAACAAGGACATCTGACAGGTATATTACAGCAAACATACATTTTTATTAATTAAACCAGTATTAAGCAACACATCAGATATTTTTACAGTGTCAAATTTTAAGGACAGTTCCACTTTAAATCATGCAATTCTATGCAAAGTGATTTTATGCAGAACATTTTCATGTAGAAAACTCCGGATTTAGCCTATTAGCTCTACTGGCCACTGTATTCCTTTTGCTTTTCATGCAACAGTTATAAATAGAGGTACATTTGATCAGGTGAAATAAATGCATGTAAATTAATATGTTCCTTAATGGGATCAAGTGGTATATAATAATAAATGGGAGCTACCTGTTGATTCAGTATTGGGTCTAAATTTAAAGAAAGACGGGGGAGGGCAAACGTGTCACCAAGAGAGGTAAAAACGTATTTGCAGCTAAAAGGACAAAGAGTAAAAATATATAGAGTAAAAATATGGAGTAAAAATACAGAACAAAAAAAAAAAAAAAAAAAAAAAAAAAAAAAATATATATATATATATATATATATATATATATATATATATATATATATATATATATATATATATATATATATATATATATATATATATATATATATATATATATATATATATATATATATATATATATATATATATATATATATATATATATATATATATATATATATTATTATCTATAGAATATAGGGCAAACATATGTATTATTACCAGGGTGAGGACCAGGTCAATCAAAGTATAATAGTACTAGAAATGGTAGTGATAATTAGTGTTGGGCGAACACCTAGATGTTCGGGTTCGCGAACGTTCGCCGAACATCGCCGCGATGTTCGGGTGTTCGCGCCGAACTCCGAACAAAATGGAAGTCAATGGGGACCCAAACTTTCGTGCTTTGTAAAGCTTCCTTACATGCTACATACCCCAAATTAGCAGGGTATGTGCACCTTGGGAGTGGGTACAAGAGGAAAAAAATATATTTGAAAAAGAGCTTATAGTTTTTGAGAAAATTGATTGTAAAGTTTCAAAGGAAAAACTGTCTTTAAAATGTGGAAAATGTCATGTTTCTTTGCACAGGTAACATGCTTTTTGTCGCCATGCAGTCATAAATGTAATACAGAGAAGAGGTTCCAGGAAAAGGTACCGGTAACGCTAACCCACCAGCAGTAGCAGCACATGTGATGGAACAGGAGCAGGCGCAGGAGGAGAAGGCCATGCTTTTTGAGACACAACAACCCAGGCCTTGCATGAGGACAGAAGCGTGCGGATAGCATGCTTTTTACCGCCATCCAGTCATAAATGTAATAAAGATAAGAGGTTCAATAAACAGGGACCGGGCGTCAACGCTAACCCAGCAGCAGCAGACGTGATGGAACAGGAGGAGGCGCAGGAGGAGAAGGCCACGCTTTCAGGTGCAACTCAGGCCTTGCATGAGGACAAAAAAATGTGTGCGCAAAGCAATGCAATGAGTAGTTTTCAGGACACAATGGGCTATTCGGAGGAGCTATTCCCACCACCACAATCTTCTACCTGTGAAAGGTCAATGGAACAGCCACAAATGTTGTGCCCGGATTCACAACCTTTTTCTGTGGAAAATGCACCTCGCACTGAAATGCAAGGCGAGGCCGAGGATGAACATGACATCAACAACTCAACATGACGCAAAATGGGGGCGGAACAGAAAGCTGCTTTCAATGTTTTGAAGGCCTTAATTGCCTCCGGTGGCCAGTTAGATGCATCATTCATCACACCCAAATCCCAGAGCAATGTGTGCAGGAATTTGAATCGCAGGAGGTGTACCGAGATCATCTGGACAAGTGACCAAGTGACCAAGTGACAAGTGACCAAGTGACAAGTGACAAAGTGAAAAGTGACAAAGTGACCAGTGACAAAGTGACAAAGTGACAAAGTGACAAGTGACAAAGTGACAAAATGACAAAGTGACAAAATGACAAAGTGACAAGTGACAAAGTGACAAAATGACAAAGTGACAAAGTGACCAGTGACAAAGTGACAACTGAGAGGTTGTTCTGGGGAGCTCCACTGCACTCAGTCGCATATGAGGAGGAGAGGTCTCGTCGGGACTGCTGATCCTCCTCAGCTTGCTCAAAGCCTTGAGGATTCCTGAAGATCCTCTGCTTGGAGTTCGCCGGGGTTCAGCTTGGTGTCGGGGTCGGCGGCGTCCTCCTCACTCCAACGTGGCAGATCTTCTGTTGAAGGAAAAAAAAACAAACATTGTTAAAAGTCCAGTACCGCTTCTGAAGGACTCACCAAGAGATGCAGGAGCGCTTCAATCTAGCGCACCATCGCTCGCTGGGTGATGTCCCTCCCTACGTGCTGGAATTCTACGCTGCACATGCTAGCACGCTTTTGCGCAGTGCCGAGGCGCATTCCAGCAGCTAGCTACCAAGCTTCTGTGGATCTGATTGGGCCACCATGTTGGATCTCTGCCAAGTCCTCCAAAATTTTGAGCAATCCACGTTGCGTGACTGAGCAGTGACAACTCTACAGTCAGCATTACAATACCACTGCTGTGTTTACTGAAGAAATCAATGTTGAAGATGGAAAACCGCTGGCATGATGCAAGTGGGGGATTCTGAAGATGAAAACGATCAGCGTGATGATACCAACATCAGGCAACCTGCCTCAGGAAACGCTGGTCCCAGCTATGACAAAGAACAGGACGAGGAACAGCTGGAGTTGGAGCAGGAATTGGATGCCCCCACTGCCGAGGGACAGAGCGGTGCACGTTGGACTTCCACAATTTAGCGGGAATGGACAGCAGAAGAGGAAGAAAGTGATGCTGGTGACGAATATGGTGCATCACAACAATCACAACGCTCACAAGAACATGAAGACAGAGGAGTCTGGCAGGACTCTCTGGCCCACATGGCTCAATTCATGCTAGACTGCATTGAACGCGGCCCGCGCATTATTCACTATTCATTATTATTCATTATTCTGGAATCTGGAAAACACCAATTACTGGGTTTATACCCAGTTTATACAAACACAATGTTAAAAAACTGATTGAAGAAAGTGTCAGACAGGTCAAAAATGGAACAATTCCAGCAGGCCCTTGAGGATGGAGACTTTAGAGAGGAGATTGACATCCTCCTCCTTCTCTAGCCAGTTGTACGCCGACAGACTGACTTCAGCAAACCCAGGAGGACCAGGAGGGCAGCAAAGAACACAAGCTGCTGCTAGTGCCGAAAATGGAATGGTATTGGCAGTGTCCTTGGAGTGGGAACATTTTCTGACACCCATGCAGCAGCCCACAGAACAGCAATCGGGCAGTTCCACGTCCTCCAACACCAATCGCCTGGAGAAGATGGTCAAGGTCCAGGACTACATGTCAGATGGCGTAGCTGTGTTGAACAATCCATCTGCAGACAGACGGTGAGTGTGACAGGCAGCACAGAAGGACCATGGCAACTCACTCATAGTACCACAGTTTGATAGTGCTGCCCAAAAAATTATATGGATCCGTGGACCCGGGCACTGCGGGCAGTACTGGGAAGTGGGAACGCAGATTTTAGTACCTAAACACACGATACAACATGTTTCCCGGGGTCGGACTCTGAGGCACATACAGATGGTCCCGATCATCATCCTCATCATACAACTCTTCTCCTGAGTCTGACCCACCCACCACCTCTGCCACCCCAACATCCCCAGACACAGACCCCTCATCGTCCTCAACATTAACTTGGGATGCTGGCCTGAGCCAGACCTCCTCCTCCACATCAGGCCCCATCATCTCCTCAATGGCAGCCCTCATTAATCGCTCTGGCGACGGACCGATGGACACAACGTTCTCCTCCGGGGAGGGCTGCTGCTGACCACTGGCTGCTGGGGTGGATGTTATAGCTTGCGTGGGGCGTTGGCTGTTGCTGTTGTTGGGAGTGCTGCTCACAGCGGAGGTCTCTGAGGAACTCATGGTGAGCTCATATAGTGGTTGGCGGTGAGTGGAGTATTACTGATCCCAGCAATATACACACTGACTGGCAGAGTACGCAATGCTATATAGTCTGGCTGAGCGGTGTACACAGAGTGGCAGTACACACAATGCTATATAGTCTGGCTGAGCGGTGTACACAGAGTGGCAGTAAACAATGCTATATAGTCTGGCTGAGCGGTGTACACAGAGTGGCAGTACACACAATGCTATATAGTCTGGCTGAGCGGTGTACACAGAGTGGCAGTAAACAATGCTATATAGTCTGGCTGAGCGTTGTACACAGAGTGGCAGTAAACAATGCTATATAGTGTGGCTGAGCGTTGTACACAGAGTGGCAGTAAACAATGCTATATAGTCTGGCTGAGCGGTGTACACAGAGTGGCAGTACACACAATGCTATATAGTCTGGCTGAGCGGTGTACACAGAGTGGCAGTAAACACAATGCTATATATAGCGTGGCTGAGCGAGGTACACAGTGGCAGTACACACAATGCTATATAGTCTGGCTGAGCGGTGTACACAGAGTGGCAGTAAACACAATGCTATATATAGCGTGGCTGAGCGAGGTACACAGTGGCAGTACACACAATGCTATATAGTCTGGCTGAGCAGTGTACACAGAGTGGCAGTAAACACAATGCTATATATAGCGTGGCTGAGCGAGGTACACAGTGGCAGTACACACAATGCTATATAGTCTGGCTGAGCGGTGTACACAGAGTGGCAGTAAACACAATGCTATATATAGCGTGGCTGAGCGAGGTACACAGTGGCAGTACACACAATGCTATATAGTCTGGCTGAGCCGTGTACACAGAGTGGCAGTAAACACAATGCTATATATAGTGTGGCTGAGCGAGGTACACAGTGGCAGTAACCAATGCTATATATAGTGTGGCTGAGCGAGCGGTGTACTACTGTTCCCAGCAGCGACACACAATGACTGGGGGGGACCCTGGCTAGCGTGGCTGGAGAGCGAACTACCCTGCCTGCCTACCCAAAGCTAAACCCACAGAGAAATGGCGGAGATATGACGTGGTTCGGGTATTTATTTACCCGAACCACATGACCGTTCGGCCAATCAGAGCGCGTTCGGGTCCGAACCACGTGACCCGTTCGGCCAATCACAGCGCTAGCCGAACGTTCGTGGAACGTTCGGCCATGCGCTCTTAGTTCGGCCATGTGACCGAACGGTTTGGCCGAGCACCATCAGGTGTTCGGCCGAACTCGAACATCACCCGAACAGGGTGATGTTCTGCAGAACCCGAACAGTGGCGAACACTGTTCGCCCAACACTAGTGATAATGATCTCTGTTAAACAATAAAACAAGAGAACAATAAGACAATCAAACAACAGACCAGCATTGCCTGAACTCTGGCTTACCTTAACAGCATCAAAACCACAGTGAGCGCCTCTGTAATCACATAGATTGCTCCAGTGTCTTAAGAAGGGGGAGTGCAAGCTTTTCCACCAATCAGCAACTGCCATGTGGAACGTATGATGTCATTGCTGTGGGGCGGAGTAGAGATGGAAAAGTACCAAGTGTGAAAACTTACACACTGGCGTGATGGCTGCTGCCTATAGCGGCTAGATAGTGTAATGGTCAAGGGCTCTGCCTCTGACACAGGCGACCCGGGTTCAAATCCTGGCACAGCAAGCCAGCACCTAATTTAGTTTTTGGACATCAGTAATAATGTGGTAAACACTGCCCTTCCACAGTGTCTCCAGGCATTTTCATTCACACCACCACAGTAACCCAGACTCCTTCTCCATAACCTTGATTTACTCTATTGGTGAGACTTCACCCAACGTCTATGAAAATCTCAAAAAAAGAGAAATGTATTGGATCCAAATACTCAAAACCCTTATTCCAGAAGGACTGAATGAAGTACTGGAAAAGGTTTACTGAATGTTGGATCCACATATAGCCGCTATAGTTTTTATATGTCGCTCTCTTTTTATTATTATTATTATTATTACTATTATTCATTTTTAATTTTTTTATTTATATATATATATATATATATATATATATATATATATATATATATATATATTTATTATTATTATTTACACATTTTTTTATAAACTTTTTATAAACTTATAAACTTTTTATTACCACGTTATCTCCCTCACTCTACAAAATGTTTGTTTACCACATTATTACTGATGTCCAAAAACTAAATTAAGTGCTGGCTTGTTGTGCCAGGATTTGAACTCGGGTCGCCTATGTTGGAGGCAGAGCCCTTGACCATTACACTATCTAGCCGCTATAGGCAGCAGCTATCACGCCAGTGTGTAAGTTTTCACACTTGGTACTTTTCCATCTCTACTCCGCCCCACAGCAATGACATCATACGTTCCACATGGCAGTTGCTGATTGGTGGAAAAGCTTACACTCCCCCTTCTTAAGACACTGGAGCATTCTATGCGATTACAGAGGCGCTCAGTGTGGTTTTGATGCTGTTAAGGTAAGCCAGTGTTCAGGCAATGCTGGTCTGTTGTTTGATTGTCTTATTGTTCTATTGTTTTATTGTTTAACAGAGATCATTATCACTACCATTTCTAGTACTATTATACTTTGATTGACCTTGTCCTCACTCTGGTAATAATACATATGTTTGCCCTATATTCTATAGATAATAATATGTATATATATATATATATATTTTACTTTATATTTTTGTTCTGTATTTTTACTCCATATTTTTACTCTTTGTCCTTTTAGCTGCAAATACGTTTTTACCTCTCTTGGTGACACGATTGCCCTCCCCCGTCTTTCTTTAAATTTAGACCCAATACTGAATCAACAGGTAGCTCCCATTTATTATTATATACCACTTGATCCCATTAAGGAACATATTAATTTACATGCATTTATTTCACCTGATCAAATGTATCTCTATTTATAACTGTTGCATGAAAAGCAAAAGGAATACAGTGGCCAGTAGAGCTAATAGGCTAAATCCGGAGTTTTCTACATGAAAATGTTCTGCATAAAATCACTTTGCATAGAATTGCATGATTTAAGAGTGTTGCATAATAAGTACCTCTGAATATGTTTTGATGTTAATATAGTTATGTTTTCACATTGAATTGTTTGAACATGAGTGATACTCACAAAACCTGCCTTACACTATGTCCTGTGACACTTTGTTTTCAGCTGTATGCTCCTTTTTGATTGGCCTGATGAAGCGGGATTGAGCCCGTGAAACGCGTTGCCTATTTTTACTGTGGAGTATAAATAAAATTGTTGTTTGACTGTTGATGCCACAGTCCTTCCTTTGTTTGCTTTGTCTGCATCGGTGGGATAGGCCCACCACTGCCCCATCGGTTTTAAGCTCGTTTAAGTGACTTTTATTCTATTGGCGCCTCTGGAAAGCTTCTACATATTGCTAAGTCCACCCTTGGTGGAGGGTTGTACCCATCTTCTTCCCATCTACAGAGAGCGACTTTTAATCCTGAGTGGGGTCAGGTTAATCTCCCCACCTGCCTTCACAGTGGTTGACTAATGGTAACCCTAGTTTGTGAGTATTAAATTGTTATATTACTCATTATTAATTATCATCTATACAATATCACACTATTGGGCTCTTGGTGTCCCCCCTCCCTTTATCTTCCCAACAGAGGCTGGTGTGTCAGAAAGCTAGTCTTCTCAGGGGGCTGTCTGCTTTCTGATTGGTTGTAGTTATATGGTTCCTGGGTCAATTCTGCAGCTAAGAATCATTGGAGACCTAATATGGGGTGAGAAGACACCCCATATCAATTTTCTAATTTTCATGCTAAGCACATGTCGAATATAGCAGTTATTTTCGAAATTTAGTATTTGGACGAAAATATGGCATTTCACTTTAAATTTTGCAATAGGGTGAAAACATGAAAATTTAAGCTAATTTCCACGAAAATTCGGCTAAAGTGAAAACGGGATTTTCGATGCGAAAATTAGTTTGGCGAGTGAAAGGTATGCACTGACTGGTATAATACAATGTGCAGTCACACAGATGCAGTGAAATGTATACACTGACTGCTGGTATAATACAATGTGCAGCCACAGATGCAGTGAAGGGTATGCACTGACTGGTATAATACAATGTGCAGTCACAGAGATGCAGTGAATGGTATGCACTGACTGGTATAATACAATGTGCAGTCACAAAGATGCAGTGAATGGTATGCACTGACTGGTATAATACAATGTGCAGTCACAGAGATGCAGTAAAAGGTATGTACTGACTTGTATAATACAGTGTGCAGTCACAGAGATGCAGTGAAAGGTATGCACTGACTGGTTATAATACAATGTGCTGTCACAGAGATGCAGTGAAAGGTATGTACTGACTGGTATAATACAATTTGCAGTCACAGAGATGCAGTGAAAGGTATGCAGTGACTGGTATATTACAATGTGCAGTCACACAGATGCAGTGAAAGGTATGCAGTGACTGGTATAATACAGTGTGCAGTCACACAGATGCAGTGAAAAGTATGCAGTGAGGGGTATAATTAAATGTGCAGTCACACAGATGCAGTGAAAGGTATGCACTGACTGTGCTGGGCCTGGCACTGTATAGCAAGGGCCAGCAGCGACAGGCAGGGCTGTATATGCAGTGTCAGTGGCAAACACACACACAAAAAAAAAGAAAAACACATCTGAAGAACATCATCTCTCAAAAGAGCTTTTTTTGTGGTGCTTTTTAGGAACAAATATCAGCAAGGATCAAGCTAATAAGACCTAACTAATGCTTCCCTATCTCTCCAGCAACCTTTCCCTTCTCTAACTAAGCAGGCAGCAGACCGAGTGAGAAAATGGCCGACACAGCAACGTTTTTATAGGGGGGGGGGGGGGGGGGGGTCCAGGATGGAGTTCAGCTTGATTGGCGGCCGTGTTTCTGCTGACTGTGATGTAGAGGGTCAAAGTTTAGCCCGATGATGTGGTGTAAGGAGCAGGTCGAACTCGCTATGTGTTCGCGGTTCGCTGCGAATGCGAATCCCCGGGTTCATGCAAACAAGTTCGCCGGCCAACCGCTGGGGCCATCTCTACTACCGTTTGCTATACAGATGCTCTTTTTCCTGGCTAGTCTCAGTGGAATACTCCCTAAATTTAGCACCTCCCAATGGCAAGAAAGGGGTATTCCCTGGAACAGAACTACAGGATTCTGGCCGAGTTGGGTGAGAGCGATTGGGACGTCTCATCTGACAATTCATCCGGGTCAGCATAAGAACCTGTAGACAGCAGTGGCTCTCTATCCGATAGTTCTGCTGATGAGGTTGTCTGATGACACGATGTCATTGGACCAAAGGTGGTGCAGGATCAGCCTCAAGGGCAGCAGAGTGGTGCTAGTGCTGATCCAGATTTTCATGGTGAGGCATACACCAGCAGCGCAGCACCTTCTGGACTTAGCACCAGCACTGCCATGTACCCTGGTGAAGTGGTGAGCACCAGCATGGCAGTTGAAATTGGTACAGTGGCACTTGCAGTAAGACCCCAGTCACACCCACCACCAGAAACATGGGCCTGTAGATCTCCTACACTCCCAGAGGTGCTGGAAAATCCAGACTGGCAACCCCCTGGTTCCGCAGCACCCATAGTGCCCCCTTTCATCACCCAGTATGGAGTCCAGGTGGAGACAGATCATCTAGGATCGGCCCTAGACTTTTTCATCTGTTCTTTAACTAGGATCTCTACGACTTAGCCGTGGCAGAGACCGACCATTATGCCACACAGTCTTTAACCACCAAACCAAATTGCTAAAATGCCCAGCCTTTCCAGTGGAAACCAGTCACAGTTTCCGAATTTAAAATCTTTTGGGGCCTTCTCCTCAACATGGGTCTAACGAACAAAATGTATTGCGGTGCTATTGGTCTACGCATCCAATACATCACATGCACATGTACTCTGCAGCCATGTCCAGGTTACGTTTTGAGATGATCCTGCACTTCCTGCTCTTCAGTGACAACACAACCTGTCATGAAAGAGACCACCCTGCTTACGACCGGCTCCACAAAATTCGGTCCCTCATAGACCACTTTTCATCAAAGTTTGCAGATGCTTACACCCCTGAACAGAACATCTGTGTAGATGAGTCCCTGATACATTTTACCGGGCGTCTTGGCATTAAGCAGTACATCCCAAGCAAGCTCGCCCGGTATGGGGTAAAGTTGTTTAAGCTCTGTGAAAGGGCCACAGGCTATACTTATGGTTTTAGCCTAGGGTCTATGAGGGAAAAGACTCAAAACTGGAGCCGGTCGGATGCCCTGACTACTTGCGGAGCAGTGGCAAGATTGTGTGGGTCTTGGTGTCACCCTAATCCACAAGGGGTACCATCTCTACGTGGACAACTACTACACAAGTGTGGCCCTCTATCAGCATTTAAAGTTAGTTTGAATTCCCTGCTGTCGCCAGGGCTTCCCCCAACGGCTCACTACTACCCAACTTGCATGGGGGAGAGGGTTGCCTTGTGGAATGAAGACCTTCTTGCAGTGAAATGGAAGGACAAGAGGGATGTTTACCTTCTGTCCACCATTCACACACGACAGTCCAATTTCGACGGGCAACTGAAGTCGTTCACCATCCACGATTAAAACACAAACATGGGAGGGGTGGACTTCAATGGCCAGATGTTGGCTCCCTATTTAGCTTTCTGAAGGACCAGACGCTGGTATAAAAAGGTGTCTGTATATTTAACCACTTGAGGACCCACCCTTTACCCCCCCTTAAGGACCAGCGGCGTTTTAGCTGATCTGTGCTGGGTGGGCTCTGCATCCCCCAGCACAGATCAGGGTGCAGGCAGAGCGACCAGATCGCCCCCCTTTTTTCCCCACTAGGGGGATGATGTGCTGGGGGGGTCTGATCGCTCCTGCCTGATGGGTGTTGCGGGGGGGGGGGGGGCACCTCAAAGCCCCCCTCCGCGGCGAGATTCCCCCCCTCCCTCTCCTCCCTGTTCCCCCTGGTGATCTGGGCTGCACAGGACGCTATCCGTCCTGTGCAGCCAGTGACAGGCTGTCACATGGCGGCGATCCCCGGCCGCTGATTGGCCGAGGATCGCCGATCTGCCTTACGGCGCTGCTGCGCAGCAGCGCCGTACAATGTAAACAAAGCGGATTATTTCCGCTTGTGATTACATTTTGCCTGCGAGCCGCGATCGGCGGCCCGCAGGCTATTCACGGAGCCCCCCGCCATGAATTGACAGGAAGCAGCCGCTCGCGTGAGCGGCTGCTTCCTGATTAATTAGCCTGCAGCCGGCAACGCAGAACTGCGTCGCTGGTCCTGCAGCTGCCACTTTGCCGACGCGCGGTATGAGTGCACGGTCGGCAAGTGGTTAATTAAATTGGCAACATACAATAGTTTTTTTCTCTAGATCAAGGCTGAGAAAACGGGATCCTTCCTTCAATTGCAGGAAGAGATCATTTCAGAACTCCTCTATCCAGGAGGAACTGTGCCCCAACCCCCTGATGTAGTTAGCCGGCTACATGAAAAACACTATGCTTACAACTTTCCGAGTGCCCCAGGTCAACGCACCCCAAGAAAAGCTTGTTGTGTCTGCAAGCAGGCTGGAATAAGGCGTGACACCACTGTTTACTGTCCCACCTGTCCTGAGCATCCTGTCCTATGCATAGGGGAGTGTTTCGGGAATATCCACTCACAGATATGCTTTTAGAGTAAGGATCTCAAAACATAGCAGTAGGCACACAAGGGTCTCTCAAGGCTCTTTCACACTGGTGCGATGCGTTGTGGCAAAGTGCCTAGCAAAAGTCCCACTTTGCAGTCCCCACTACCCCGGAAGTGAATTACTTAATGCTAGTGCATACCTGCATTACCGCGCGGCTCCTACTGTGATTTTTATTGGCCCTGAAGTCATGTTAGTCTATGGCAATGCGTTGTGGCAAATTGCCTAGCAAAAGTCCCACTTTGCGGTCCCTACTATGCCAGAAGTGTTTGACTTGAATGCTAGTGCATACCTACGTTACCGTGCGGCTCCTGCGGTGATTTGTGTCAGCCCGGAAGTCATGTTAGTCTATGGCGACGTAAAGATTTTTACTTCATACTTGGCTGAATGCCAGACAGGGAATACCATGTACTAACACGGTATTCCCTGAAGGTCTGTTTTTGGCGATGTGGTGCGGCGGGCGAAACCCACCAGATACTCCAATATACAGTGTGAAACCAGACATCAGGTTTCGAGAGACCCTAACACACAGAGCTGCCAGAAACCTCCCCTTTCACTTGGGACAAAGTGCATAGTGTACTTTGACACACACTGTGTTTGCACACTGTCCCATGGGGAAGGAGAGGTTTGTCCTCGGAAGGTAAGTAAAAAAACAAACAAACAAAAAAACAGGTTAGCAAAAAAGTTAAAAGTTCCAAATGTTAATGTTTGGTTAAAAAGGTTCAATAAAGTTTATCAAAGTTAATGCTAATGTTAATGAATTTATTGCATTGCTGCTTGCTTGTTTTTTTTGTTTTTTTGTTTTTTTTTTGTGTGTGTGGTTTTTTTTTCCTCTCTCTTTTTCCAACTTTTACCCTTCCAGGTGGACCGACGAACAAGCTGCAGCACTGACGGTGCATCCTGACAGAAGTATTGCGCGTCTGTCCGATTACACACAAGTCAGTGCATGCAGCGCTGCAGAACAAGATTTCTCCTCCACAGTAAGATATGTTTGCCGAGGCATATGAGCTGGGGGCGGTGTTGGTGTTTCTATGCTTTGGCAAGCACTTTGTATCAAAATTGGCAATGTTTTTTTCATCCACATCGATTTATGTGAATGGATTAATCGAGTTTTCCAGGGCATACGAGCAGAGTGGGTTCGGAACATTCTGTGGGAGGTGCTCCTATGTCCTGGCAAATGCCATGCCCTTCTTTTTTTTCACATTTTTTGGAAGGTATTTTTTCATCCAAATTGATCAATGCAAATGCGAGAATCTTTGCCATTCATTTTTCTTTTTATGAAAAAAAAGTGCATCACCCGTATGCCCAATATAGGGAGTAAAGCAGAAACTCCTAATACTGGCCATACATGTACAGATTGCGGAGACTCTAAAATGCCAGGACAGACCCCACAAATGACCCCATTTTGGAAAGAAGACACCCCAAGGTATTTTGTGAAGGGCATGGTGAGTTCATAGAGGATTTTATTTTTTGTCACAAGTTACGGTAGCTTTGATTTTTTAAGTTTGATTTTTTTTCCCTCACAATGGGCTCGATTTACAAAGTGGTGCTAACCCAGTTAGAGACTTTAGGCGTGATAACCATTGCACCACGCTGGTGAAAAGCCAGTTTAGGCGTGATAAGTTTAGGTGTGATAAGTTTAGGCATGGTAAGGTTGGGCATGATAAGTTTAGATAAGTTTAGATCGCGTGCAAAGTCCCGCACGCAAAGCCGCGCCATTAAACTCTATGAGAAGTGCACCAGACTTTGCTAGCGCAAAACTTTTGAGCAGCTGTGCACTGCGGTGCTAACCCAGTTGGTGCTTAAACTTATCACGCCTAAACTTATCACACCTAAACTTATTATGCCTAAACTGAGTTTAGGCGTGATAAATGGCTTTTCACCAGTGTGCTGTTAGCACCGCTTTGTGAATTAGACCCAAAGTGTCATTTTCCGCTAACTTGTGACAAACAATACAAGTTTCTATGAACTCACTATGCCCCTTGTGGAATACCTTTAGGTGTTTTCTTTCCAAAATGGGGTCATTTGTGGGGTGTGTTTACTGTCCTGGCATTATTTGGGGGGGGGGGGGGGGGGCTAAATTGTGAGCACCCCTGTAAAGCCTAACGGTGCTCATTGGACCTTTGGCCCCTTTGCACAGCTAGGCTGCAAAAAAGTGTCACATATGTGGTATCCTCATTCTCAGGAGTAGCAGTATGATGTGTTTTTGGGTGTCTTCTTACACATACCCATGCTGGGTGGGAAAAATATCTCTGTAAATGACAACTTTGTTTTAAAAACAATCAAAAAAATTGTCATTTATAGAGATTTTACCCACCCAGCATGGGTATGTGTAGTAAGACACCATAAAAAAAAACATTATATTACTTTTTCTGAGTACAGTGATACCAAATGTGTGATACTTTTTTGCAGCCTAACTGTGCAAAGGGGCCCAAAGTCCAATGAGAACCTTTAGGATTTCACAGGTCCATTTTAATTATTTGATTTCCAGACTACTCCTCACAGTTTAGGGCCCCTAAAATGCCAGGGCAGTATAGGAATCCCACAGGTGATCCCATTTTGGAAAGAAGACACCCCAAGGTATTCTGTGAAAGGTATGGTGAGTTCATAGAAGATTTTTTTGTCACAAGTTAGTGGAAAATGACACTTTGTGAGAAAAAAACAAAAAAAAGCAATTTCCACTAACTTGTGACAAAATAAAATCTTTTATGAACTCACCATATCCCTCACAGAATACTTTAGGGTATCTTCTTTCCAAAATGGGGTCACTTGTGGGGTTCCTATACTCCCCTAGCATTTTAGGGGCCCTAAACCGTGAGGAGTAGTCTGGAAACCAAATAATTAAAATTGACCTGTGAAATCCTAAAGGTACTCATTGGACTTTGGGCCCCTTTGCACAGCTAGGCTGCAAAAAAGTTTCACACATGTGGTATAGCCGCACTCAGGAGAAGTAGTATAATGTATTTTATGGCGTCTTTCCACACATAATTATGCTGGGTGGGAGAAATATCTCTGTAAATGACAACTTTGTGTGAAAATTCATTTACAGAGCTATTTCTCCCACCCAGCATGGGTATGTGTGAAAAGACACCCCAAAACACATTATACTACTTCTCCTGAGTACGGCGATACCTCGTGTTACTCTTTCTTTTCTTTTGCTGCCTAGCTGCACAAAGGGGCCCAAAGTTCAATGAGCACCTTTAGGCTTTACAGGGGTGCTCACAATTTATCCCCCAAAATGCCAGGGCAGTACTAGTACCCCTCAAGTTACTCAATTTTGGAAAGTAGACACCCCAAGGTATTCACTGAGGGGCATGGTGAGTCCGTGGAAGATTTTATTATTTATCTATTTTTTGTCACAAGTTAGTAGAAATGGAAACACTTTTTTTTTTTTTGGCACATAGTGTCATTTTCTGCTAACTTGTGACAAAAAAATAAAATCTGTTATGAACTCGCCATGCCCCTCAGCAAATAGCTTGGGATATATTCTTTCCAAAATGGGATATTTATACTATCCTGGCATTCTAGCACCTCAAGAAACATGACAGGTTCTCAGAAAAGTCAGAACTGCTTCAAACTGCGCAAATTCACTTTTTTGTACCATAGTTTGTAAACGTGATAACTTTTACCCAAACAAATAAAAATACACTTATTGGATTTTTTTCAATCAAAGACATGTAGCACAATAAATTTGGACAGAAACTTGTATACAATTTTACTTTATTTGAAAAATTTACCACAGAAAGTTCAAAATATCATTTTTTTGAAAATATTCCTGTCTTTTTTGATGAATATAATAAAAACTAAAAATCACAGCAGAAATCAAATAGCACCAAAAGAAAGGTGTATTAGTGACAAGAAAAGGAGGTAAAATTCGTTTGGATGGTAAGGTGTATGACCGAGCAATAATCAGTTATAGCTGCAGTGGTCTGAATTGTAAAAAATGGCCTGGTCACTAGGGGGGTTTAACACCACCGTCCTCAAGTGGTTAACCAGAATGACAGCACAGCATTCCTATGTAGAGATCCTCTATTGCATACAATACAATACAATAACATTTGTAAAGCGCTTTTCTCCCATAGGACTCAAAGCACATAGTTGTGTCTCAGATTAACCACCTTAGCGGTATGGACGAGCTCAGCTCGTCCATTACCCCCAGAGGGTGCCGCTCAGGCCCTACTGGGCCGATTTTGATCAAAGAAAGAGCAGCACACGCAGCCGGCACTTTGCCAGCCGCGTGTGCTGCCCGATCGCCGCCGCTCTGCGGCGATCCGCCGCGAGCAGCGGCGAAAGAGGGTCCCCCCAGCCGCCTGAGCCCTGCGCAGCCGGAACAAATAGTTCTGGCCAGCGCTAAGGGCTGGATCGGAGGCGGCTGACGTCAGGACGTCGGCTGACGTCCATGACGCCACTCTGCTAATTGCCATGGCGACAGGAGAAGCCAAACACGGAAGGCTGCTCATTGCGGCCTTCCGTGTTACTTTTGGCCGCCAGAGGCGATCAGAAGAACGCCTCCGGAGCGCCATCTAATGGGCTTTCTTGCAGCCAACTTTCAGTTGGCTGCATGAAATAGTTTTTTTTTTATTTAAAAAAAACCCTCATGCAGCCGCCCTGGCGATCTTAATAGAACGCCAGGGTGGTTAATACAGGGTTGCAGGCTGGGTTGTGTTACAGAGGAGATATTCAGATGTTCATGAATGCCAGACTGAAGAGGTAGGTTTTCAGTTTAGACTTAAATGCTTCCAGGGATGGAGCTGTCCTGATTGGGTGTGGCAGGGAGTTCCAAACTGTAGGGGGCAGCATGACAAAAGGCTCTGTCTCCAAAGGTCTTGAGGTGGACTCTGGGGGTGACCAAGGTGTTACATCCTTTTGATCTAAGATTGTGGGGGGTGTGATGCAGTTGCAACAAGTCCTACAGGTATCCAGGGCCCAGATTGTGCAAGGATTTGAATGTCAGTAAGCCAATCTTAAACAGAATTCTCCATTTTATCAGTAGCCAGTGGAGTGAGCACAGGGTTGGTGTTATGTGGCATTGGCGGGGTTGGCTCGTTAACAGCCTTGCAGCCGCATTCTGTACTAATTGCAGGTGGCATAAGTCTTTCTTATGCAGGCCTGTGAAGAGGATGTTGCAGTAGTTTAACCTTGATGTGACGAAGGCATGAACTAGAGTTGGAAGATCCTCTGAAGGAATTAGGTGTTTAATCCTTGCAATATTCCTTAGATGAAAAAAGGAATGTTTCACAACAGCTGAGATTTGATTCCTGAAGCTTAATTTCCCATCAATCAGTACTCCCAGGCTGCGCACACAGTCTAAGTTGATCAGGTCTGAGCTCCCTATCCTTAGCGCGGTTGGTTGAGACTGGGGCTGCTTTGCTGTTGAGCCCTGGCCCTCGATAACAAGAACCTCAGTTTTGTCAGCATTAAGTTTTTTTAGCCAATTATTCATCCACTCCTGAAGCTCAGCTAAGCATGCGTTTATTTGTGGAGTAGAGTCTGTGACACCAGGTTTGAATGACAAATATAGCTGGGTGTCATCAGCATAGCAATGATATTTCAGGCCATGTTTTTGTATGATTTCTCCAAGTGGCAGCATGTACACATATACACATAAACTATGATTTTCATCTGACAATCTGCTATGTTGTCAAAGCAAACTTGTTGACCTTTTATGTCTTTGACTGCTGAAAGGAACTATAATGCATTCCTTATTGCCAGATGTAATGGGGTAAGCAGTATGTGATAAGCATTTAAAGTCATCAAGCGCACAATCTTGCAGAGGAAAGACTGGAGAAAAAATATATATTCATGGAGATAATGGAATTCAGTCAGTTCCCATTGCTATGAAATCCACAGCATTCTGTCCTCATTATCTACTATTCTACACTTGTTCTATGCTTCCCTGTTTTAAGTCACTAGCCAATGAGATAAGAAGTTGCCTGTCACTTGTTATCACTTAACAAGAAGAGCAAGTCCAAATCAAGACTCGCCAACTGGAAAGCAACATGCTTAAGGCCTTTCTCTTCTCTTCTAATCTTTTGAGCATATGTGTTGTGAAATTGTCACTATATTTTTTCATCTGCTTTCTGCCTATGAGCCTTGATAGGTATGCACTACTAGTAAGCGAACGCTTGAAAGCTGCAACTGCTGTATGCCATGACATGCTGTAGAGCATTGCAGTTTAGCAACTTTTTTTTTTAGTATGTTTGTTTTTCCAAGGTTATTTACAGTGGAAACATGTAGCATTCTGACTCACTGAATGCAGAATGTCAGTGCTTGTTATCTATATAGATCAGAAAAGGATTAAGATGAAATGGGGCCCAAGGCAAAGTCCTAGGCTTCACATCCTCCTATAGCCTTTTGGAAAATTGAGGTAAAAGAATGGTCAAAGAAAATGGCAGCTAGGCCCCAGGCAGTTGTCTAGGTTGCATTGTGGGTGATCCAGCTGTAATATGGAAGCAAGTAAAATGGCTTGTGCTAAGGCCCCCTTCACACTTGCGTTTTGGCAAGTAAACGGATCGGATCCTGATCGGATCCTGACCTGATCCTGACCTGATCCTGATCAGAACCGTACGGTTCCGATCCGGATCCGGTCCGTTTGCATCAGGCATGCATCAGGCTGCCATCCGGATCCGTGGGCAAAAAATAGCGAAATTTTAAGAAAAAAATGTTGGGGTCAGCAGAAGGTGCACCTGGTGCACCTGTAGAATCTGGTTCCTCCGCTGTAGGCCTCACCTCCACCTCCGACATTCTGCCAAACAGCTCCAGCACGTCTGTCACTGCTGCTCCACTCCAGACATGCTTGGCCCATGTGTCCCCATCCGAAATGGCCGCTTGGATACGCATAGGAAGTGGGGTAGAACGTCAGGTTTTTGTAGGCAGTGTGTTCTGTGCCTTCCGTTTCCCATTGGTTTCTGTGATCTGGGCTGTCAGGCTCACGTCCGGCTCCGGTCCGGGTGCGTGGGCCGGAGATCCGGACCCAAAAAATAGCGCATGTTGGAAAAGAGTCCGGAGTCCGGACTCCGGATCCGATCCGGCTCCGGTACGTACGGAACGGACGCGTGTGAACGTCCGCATAGACTTTACATTGCTATGCGGAACGTACGTTCCGTTTGTACAGTATGCGGTCCGGATCAGCTAATGTGAACCGGGCCTAAGTGTTTGAATACAGTTATAGGTTGCCTTTATTGGATGTGATTTAATGGAAATGTGGAAAGAGTGCAAAGTGTAAAAAGTGTATATACTGGCATATAAGACTACTTTTTAACCCTTGAAAATCATCTGGAAAGTCAAGAGTTGTCTAAGGCCCCGTTCACACTTGCGGTTTTGTCAAAACCGCACCGGATGTCCGGACCGCACCGTATCCGGACCGGACCTGATCCGTACGGTTCCTATCCGGATCCGGTCCGGATCCGGTCCGTTTGCATCCGGTTTCCGTGCGGTGTGAACACGGTTGCGGTCCGGATCCGGTTTCTTAAGGAGATAACAACCTGTAAATACCTGGGGTCTGGGAGGTCAGCAGAAGGGTCTGGGGTCATTGTTGGAGACAGGTGGACGTGTGAAGACCATCCGTGGATACAGAGACTGCTGTTGGGACCATGGATCCAGGCATTTTTCGTATACCTGGGAATTCTCTGTTGTTCGCCTCCTCGTTATCAGACTTATATCAGACATGTTGCTGCCTAGAGCTCCAGCATGAAATCGCTGCTGCCCCACTCTGTGAACTCCATGTGGTCCCCATCCAAAATGCATAGGAAGTGGGGTAGAACGTCCGGTTTTTGTAGCCAGTGTGTTGTGCGCTCTCCGGTTCTCATTACTTTGTATTGGCCGGATGGTGCAGTCCGGCTCCGCCCCGGATACGGCTGCCGGAGGAGCCGGACCAAAAAATAGCGCATGTTGGAACGGACGCCGGAGTCCGGATCCGGTCCGGATCCGGTCCGGCTCCGGTCCGGCAGAACGGACGCATGTGAATGGACGCATAGGCTTTCATTGCTATTGCCGTGCGTCCGTTCCGTCCGTTCTGCAAGCGGTCCGGCTCCGGCACGGCGATTCCGGACGGCCACCGCTAATGTGAACCGGGCCTTATACGCCAGGTGTCATTGATGCTGGGTGATAAGCCCTATCCTGTTACCGCCTCTCAGATCTCTCTGCTGAGGACTGTAGTCAAGCGGTGCAGGCGCACATGTGTGAAATCTGAGAGGCAGAAAGGGAGGTAAATAGGATACAAGGGTGGGCCAGAAGGGTGAAAGAGGCATGTTTTATTGGCATAACGCAATCTATTCTTCCATATCGCTCTGATAAACAGGAAGACAGGGAGAGCTGACCAATGCGCTTAGGGAGAGGATGAGTTAACCAATCCAACCAGTCTGTCGCCTATATACTGTTATATACTGGGTACCACATACAGTAGAGCACCAGTATATGTTTATACATAGCACCAGTATGTTTTTTTTTTTCATTTTTATTTGGTGTGCGTTGGAAGAGGGATAGTGTTATATGGCGAGTATATTCCAAACTCTATATTTGAAACTGGAAAAGCTGGGGGGTCGTCTTATACGCTGGAATATACGGTATATTAGCTAAGATGTTTAATAGCTTGTTTTCATGTTTCAGAATTTAGCATTATTATATATTATAATGTTTACTTGATTGTGTCTTTTTGGTTACTATAAGGGGTCAATGATTTGCAAATATCGTAATTGACTTTATTTAAACTGCTAATTTTGCCAACATAACCTTTATCTTACAGGGTCGACCCTGATTCTCTGTACAAGCAGTTACAAAAAAGATACAGGATGCATTATTCTGTAGCAAAATGTACATTGTAGATAAATTCCTGCAGTGATCCTGTTCAATTCCACCATGTAACTATGTACAAATAAAATTCTGCAGCATTTTTTTTTTCTTCAAACAAAGGTACGTTTATTAAAAATTGGTAAAGTAGGATACAAAAGGAGGTATCACAATGTATCATTATAATACGTCAGTAGTATGAAATGGAAAAGAATGGAGTATAAAGTAATTTTAAAACAGTCATTTGGTACGGCTGAAATGTTCAAAATTCTTATTTTGGTATGTATAAAATAAGAGTGCGTTATATTCTTTGACAAACATTACCAACTAATGTCAGAAGAGTCATATATACATATGCACAGGGAACATAAGTTTACTCGTGTTCACAGACCTAGGTAAAGTAATAAGAGATATAAATGGGGAAGAGCAATAGAACTCTAATGGAAGGTGATGTGTCAACAGGCGTAGGGGAACTAGGAAGCAGGTTAAAGAATAGCATCTTGGCTAAATGGGTGCGTTTGTCAACTATCTATCCCATATTTGATTAAATTTATTAGGGCAATTTCTATGTTTATACACAAGTTGTTTGTAAGGCAGAGATTTTTTTTTTTTATTTTCATTTTCCATTCCGCAAGTGATGGGCTTACAGGGGACATCCAGCGATAGGGTACACATTGTTTAGCTTTGAATAAAGTTTCTATTAGGAAAATTGTATCAAAGTTGTCAGTGTCTTCAGGTATGATATTTAAAATACACTTTTTAATGTCTAAGGTAACTGGAGAGCCCATGCGGTCTTGTAAAAAATCTACTACCTGCTTCCAAAATGCCTCTACTGGGGGACATTGCCATAACATATGAATGTGAGTGAAGGAGAAAAAGCGGGTGGCACTAGATAGGAATCAGAGGAGGGTGGCTACTACTGGAGTGTCACCTAAAGTTACGTGCGCATCATGTAGACTACTTGTATCATCAGAAGAAAAAAGTTGAGGCACTGTAACTTGCAAAGGTACATTTACTCACAGTATACAGACATTCACATTAATATAATCAAGGAGCTCCCCAAACTCACCATCCGTGCCCCTCCAGGTCAGCACCACATCGTCCACATAACGGTACCAATAACCAATTTTCTGTCTAAATGACAAAAGGATGACATCCCCAGAAGGAAGTAGATGACGCACAGAGGCGGGGAGACCCGCAGCTCACCGATAGGTTAGAGCAGCGTCTGAATCTCTTCCGGGGGGCGGAGCTTATGCGCCGGAAGCCGCGGCCAGCGAGAGCGGACGGCGTCAGCCGCAACTATGGCGGTAAGTGAAACCTATTTAAAACTGGGCACACTCGGGTCTTGTTGTACATACCTTTGGCCTCTGAGGAAGCTTATTTTAAGCGAAACAGCTGTCAGGCCTCGTCACCCCCACCGCATTTCCGCTGTCCATAACATATGAAGAAAGGAGGGGTCTCTCTTATTACATTTTGAGGGAGAGAACTTACCTACATGGGAGGGTAACATATAACTCTGATGAATGATGTATAGTTGTGTTAATTTGTCTCTGATACATGGTGAGACTAATTTAGAAGCTAGTAGACAATCCTCCCATTCCTCGTCATCAATGTCCACAGCGAGGGCGGTCCATTTTCCATATGCCTTTTCTGCTACGGGTTGAGATTGGTGTTGAGATATAAGGAGGTAAAGAGAACCCTTGATGCTTTCCAGAATGAGTGAGGTTCCTGTTAAAGTGTAACTATCAGGCATAAAATAAAAAATCAATTCTTTAGTTTTATCTGGTAAACAAGTAATAAGGATGCTAAGCAGGCAATCCAAAAGTTAAAATCTCTATTACTTTTCTTGTTTATAAATGATCATTCCCCAGTTTACCTGACTCTAATTTGGTACAAAGGAAGTCGCAGGGCATACTGGGTTGTCTTTTGTTGCTTCTTTATTTCCCCTCATACTTAACTAATGTACAGAAGCAAAAAAATGACAACCCAGCAGGCCCTGCAACTTCTTTTTTGTGTACCAAATTTTGTGTGTACCAAATAAGAGTCAGGCAAACTGGGGAATGATCATTTATCAACAAGAAAGGTAATAGAGATTTTAACTTTTGGATTGCCTGGTTAGCATCCATATTACTTGTTTACCAGATAAAATAAAGAATTGATTTTTGATTTTATGCCCGACAGTTACACTTTAACCACTTGCCGACCAGTGGATTTCTGTCTGATCTGTGCTGCGTGGGCTCTCCAGCCCGCAGCACAGATTAGGATTATGCCAGGGCGATCAGACTTACCCCCTTTTTTCCCCACTAGGGGGATGTCCTGTTGGGGGGGTCTGATCGCCACCGGCTCTCTGCGGTTTGCGGGGGGGGGCTCTTCAAAGCCCCCCTCCGCAACGTTCTCTGCGCTCCGTCCCTCTCCCTCCCTCCCCCTGTAAGCTGCGCAGGACGGATATCCGTCCTGCGCATTGAAGGATAGGCTTCAGCCTATCATATGCCGGCAATCCCCGGCCAATCAGAGGCTGGGGATCGCCGATCTGCCTTACGGCGCTGCTGCGCAGCGGCGCCGTATGATGTAAACAGCGGGGATTTCTTCCCTGCGTGTTTACATTTTGCCAGCGAGCCGCGATAGGCGGCTCTCTGGCTGTTCACGGAGACAGCCTCCATGAACGGACATGGAAAGGCCGCTCGGACGAGCGGCTGTTTCCATGGAAACCCGCAGATGACCAGTTTATGCCAATCAGCGTTAGCTGGTCGTCAAGAGGTTAAGGATAAACCAGATGGAAATTTAGCTTTTAGGGTGTGGATGTGTGGATTAGCTGTAGGTACATCCAAGTAAAATGTGTCTGTTCTACGCTATTAATACTAAGACCTCTGATTAGTAGAGATAGGCGAAACCTCCTATTTTTGGTTCACGAACTTCGCACGAACTTTCGCGAACCGCAATAGACTTCAATGGGGAGGCGAACTTTGAAAACTAGAAACCCTTATGCTGGCCACAAAAGCAATGGAAAATATGTTTCAAGGGGTCTAACACCTTGAGGGGGCATGGCGGAGTGGGATACATGCCAAAAGTCCCGGGGAAAAATCTGGATTTGACGCAAAGCAGCGTTTTAAGGGCAGAAATCACATTGAATGCTAAATTGCATGCCTAAAGTGCTTTAAAACATCTTGCATGTGAACTACAAGATGTGTAATTAGTGTACTGCTTCACACTGACAGACCAAACTCACTGTGTAACGCACCGCAAACAGCTGATTGTGTAGTGATGGCCGTGCTGGACTGGTGTGCAACATGGCGAGATTGCTCTTCCTCAGTGATATCAGGTAATGTCTGACTGCCTTATCAACCTTCGATGGTTCTTTTTCTACCATTGTTAAAGCTTAGCTTACATCTATTTTTTTTTTAATTACATTTTCCACTTGTTGTTCAGTACCTGAAACGAGAATCTGTTATGGAGGGCAAGTCTGCCATTGTCACCACAGGTAATGGCCGGGGAATCAAAGTTCGATTCCAGTCCGAAGTGGGAGCCTGAGACCCATGCTGTACCTGCCCTGACCGTGCTTTGCAGACCAGGCATCTGTTTTCAGATGGACCCTTGACCCAGCGGAAGACAAACCAACTTGAAAGCATTTGCCAAGAATGTTTTATGGAGGGCAAGTCTGCCATTCATTCAACTGTGTGTAACTTTTGACGGTACTAGTTTCTCAGTACCATGGTGACTGACCACGGGTAATGGCCGGGGAATCCGGTTTCTATTCCGTTCCGGAGTTGGAGCCTAAGAATCGGCTACCACCACACATCCAGGCAAGGAAGGCAGCAGGCATGGCATGTCCGCCCCGAGGTAGTGACCAAAAATAACAATACGGGAGGACTTTCGAGGCCCTGCTGTGTATGTGAAATGAATCAACTTTAAATCCTTTAACAAGAATCTGTTAAGGAGGGCAATGATTCCATCATCACCCTCCTTTATGAGAATCTGTTATGGAGAGCAAGTCTGCCATCCATTCAAGTGAAAGGTATGCACTGACTGCCAGGTATAATACAATGTGCAATCACAGATGCAGTGAAAGGTATGCAGTGACTGCAAACAGCCATTTGTGTAGTGACAGCCGTGCTGGACTGGTGCGCACCATGATGAGAGTGCAGGTGGTGGTGGCTTTACAGCCCATATGGTCGCCCGGCTGATGTAGCTGAATGACAGAACAGTGACTGTCCAGCTGATCAAATTTGGTCTGACCACAATGAAGCAACGACCTTATTATCTTTGGTGTGCTAACCCCCGAGACACTCATTGCTTCATTGTGATAAGCAAGCCCCTTCACCGCGGCAAGGTAATGACCACGAAGGGGGATGGGCACATGTACATGCCTTTTGTTTTGTTGTTGCAGCCGCCCGCAGTGCAGCCAGAAAAATTAGGCAGGCGTGTAGACGCCCCAGAAAAATGATTATATCTAAAAAACTCAGGAATCCGCCTGGAGTCCTGGACCCTGTTGGTGGTAGCAGAGAGAAGGCAGTCAAGCGGCCGGCAGGCAGAGGTGCTGTGTGGGGAGCGACTTAGTCTTGGGGCAGGCAGCCAGTCACACGGCGTGCAGGCAGAGATGCTGTGTGTGTGGACTGACTTAGTCTTTGTGCGGGCAGTAGCCCTCCGGGATCCATGCCTCATTCATTTTGATAAAGGTGAGGTACTGAACACTGTTGTGACTTAGGCGACTTCTCTTCTCAGTGACAATGCCTCCAGCTGCACTGAAGGTCATTTCTGACAGGACGCTTGCGGCAGGGCAAGACAGAAGTTGGATGGCAAATTGGGACAGCTCTGGCCACAGGTCAAGCCTGCGCACCCAGTAGTCCAAGGGTTTATCATCGCTGCTCACAGTGTTTACATCCACACTTAAGGCCAGGTAGTCAGCTACCTGCTGGTCCAGGTGTTGGTGGAGGGTGGATCACGAAGGGCTACGGCAAGGCGCTGGACTAAAGAACGTCTGCATGTCCGACATCACCATAATTCTGTGGACCCTGGCGGTGGGAACATGGACAGCAGGAAGTTTAATACAGCAGCAGCGGGAGGAGGAGGAGTGACGTTTGGCAGCAGGCAATGTGGTGGCTGGATGGTGTAATGGTTAAGGGCTCTGCCTTTCACACAGGAGACCAGGGTTCGAATCTCGGCTCTGCCTGTTCAGTAAGCCAGCACCTATTCAGTAGGAGACCTTTGGCAATTCTCCCTAACACTGCTACTGCCTATAGAGCATGTCCTAGTGGCTGGCGCTTTGAGTCCGCCAAGAGAAAAGCGCAATATAAATGTTATTTATCTTGTCTTGTCAATGTAACGGGCCATGGTACCTAGCGTTGGTACCACGGCTTTAATAAACACCATATAGCAGGAGGTTCCGGGCAGCAGACGTGAAGCCCACATTGTGTCCAATACACAACTGGGACAGCATAGTTTTCAACCCAGACACCTCAGAATTTTTTTCCCACCAAAAAATGTAGCTATTGTAGTTATATAGGGTACTGGGGAAAGAAACACATAGACAATGGGAGCCCAAATTGCGCAGTATGTAACAGATGGATAAATAGAATTGTTTAAAAAGGGAATACTCACAAACGTGGGTTTCACACGTGGCAACCGACCACTTCAAGCAGGTGGAGTGTCTTAAACCTGACTCCACTCAGGTATACCAGCAATCCTGGAGATGGTAGCTCTCTAAGTAAAAAAAAAACACATGCACTCTTGGACCGTGAGGTGGTGGGATTCCACCTCAGGCTGGGTGTATGGGACTCCCCTCACTGGATAGTGGAGTGGGGGGGGGGGGGGTATGACACAGGAAGGGGTAAAGAGGCACCCATTGTAGTATAAAAGAGTTAAAAACAATAAAATCTAAAAAGTTGAGGTGGCTTACCTCATAGACGACAACTCACTTTAAGAAGAGATATTTATTTATAAGCACAGGCAACGCGTTTCGTGGAAACTGGTGGCTGGTGGCTAGTTCCCACGAAACACGTTGCCTGTGCTTATAAATAAATATCTCTTCTTAAAGTGAGTTGTCATCTATGAGGTAAGCCACCTCAAGTTTTTAGATTTTAGTGTTTTTAACTCTTATATACTACATTGCTGGCCTCTTTACCCCTTCCTAGCTATTGTAGTGGCGTAATAGCTAGTGGCGCACGGCAGCAGCACATAATTCTGTGGACCCTGGCAGTGGGAACACAGACAGCAGGAGGTTAAATACAGCAGCAGCAGGAGGATGAGGAGTGATGTTTGGCAGCAGGCAATGTAACTCTTTTATTAAAAATACTGCAACATATATACAAAAATTATAAAATACCCAAGTAAATAACAAAACATTAGGCTAACCGCCTTAAGTACCTTAGTACTTTAGTCCATAATAAGTCCATGCCTAGAAAAGAACTGAAAATTCAAAACAACGTAAATCATGCCACTCTGGCTTCATTATTTAGTCCATATCAAGTCCAACTGAAAGACTGAAAACATAAATCATGCCATTCTGGCTTACTATATACACTATATACAACAACACTGTACATTATTTACAGCAAGAAAGACTAAGCAATCTTACTCCTCCTTATGCTTGCAAACCATTCTTTATTTTTAGGTCATCTAACTAAGTGAAAAGAGAAAGAAAAAGCTCACCAAAGAGAAGGTTTGGCCAAGTCATGGAGGTTAGATGTTCCACCAAAGCAAACACCATCTCCCCCGACTCAACCTTCCCTCCTCAAGACCCCGAATTTTCACAACCTCACCAATAATGCCTTGCATCACCACCTGGACAGGGAGGACTTTCTGATGGATCGCAATTTGACACCGTGCATTCCAAGTGTAATACCGAATCACTAAACTGACTAAAAATAAAGTGTCCAAATTAAATTGCCCCCGGTTATTTAATGCCCCATATGTCCACTCCACGTAACTAAGCCGCTCTAAGAAAGGAATACCTAAAGCCCTACCCACCTGTTTGTATACTTCTTTCTTAAAGGAACAGTCCACCAGGAAATGGCCCATGGTCTCCTCCACACCAGCACACTCCCCATGAGGACAGCCATGATCCCTATCCCCAATGAACTTCAAATTTCCTCTAACAAAGAGTCTGCCATGAAAGGAAAGCCAAGCCAAGTCCCTGAATTTGTTAGGAATCCTAGGAGAACATAGCAAGCGCAAACCCTCCTATATAATTGGGCTTGGGCAATCTTTCAGGGCCAATGGGTCCTGAAAAAAAAGTTTCAATCACTCTCTCCTCTAGGGCTTTCCTAGGGATTGAGATAATCTCCTCTTTAGTCAGTTCCCATTGCCTCATAACTTTCAGACAAGGTGCAACATAGGCCGGGAGATAATCAGGACCAGCTCTCAGTCTTTTCACCACACCACCACTTTCCCATTGCCTGAGAAAAGGTTTAAACCAGGACTGGAAAATACCCATCCATCCATGCAGTTCCTCTGCATACATTTTACCAAGATTGTGCTTAATAAATAACAGAGAAAATAAAACCACTGGGTTGACCATCCCTAAGCCACCCTTCTGCCTTGATCGATAGGTGACATTCCTCTTAACATGGTTCATCTTATTTCCTCAGAGCATCTGAAAAAACAAGCTGTAGATCCTTGTGTGAAGAAACACTGGCAAAATACAGACAAAACTGACATACAACATAATTGGAATCAGATAGGCTTTGATTATGTCAATCCTTTCTCTGAAAGTCAATCGCCAACCTTTCCAGCGGACCACCTTAGCCTCAGCACACTTTAGTCTGCTTTCCCAATTTTGGTGACCATAGTCACCTGGGCCAAATTCTATGCCGAGTACTTTTATCTTTTCCTTTGGTGCTGGAAAAGAGACCAGAAGCAAGAAGCTCTCATTTTCGTTACCCATCCAGAAAGCCTCACATTTATCCTGATTGATCTTGGAACCTGATGCCAATGAGTAATAGGCAATCTCTGCACAAACGCCCTCTGCCTCCTCTTGCCCAGAGATCACCACAGTCACATCATCAACATAAGCCACAACCTTGAGAGGAGGCACACCAGCAATGCTCGACAGCACCCCACACAAGGATCCACCTTCAATCCTTCTTATGAAATGATCAATGGCAAAAGCATATAGCCAGGGTTGCTCTCCAGGACTCCCGAATGCAAATCTACCCGAAAAATTTGGGTAGATTTCAGCGTTGCCGAACCCGAATGCGAAGTTTCCCGAATATGCGCACTCGAATTCGGCCGAATGACGCAGTGGGTTCGGCTTCGGGATTCGGGAGTGATGTGGCGGGTGACGTGGGCCAATCATAAGTCCTCCAGCCGAGGCCCTGGCCACGCTAGCAACCAATCAGAGGAGGGGAGCCTGGCCCTCCCCTCCTCTATATAATGCAGCGGCCATGTTGCGGAGCCACATACTTGTGTGACTGTGCTGGTACTGAGAGTATCTCCAGTGCTATGCTGCATCTGAGCAAGTGCATTCTTGTGCTAAACCTAGCGTTTTGCTTCCTAAACACCTCCTAAACACATCTATTGTACTCTTATATAGATAGATAGTAATTTGATTGTTTGTAGTCAGCTAGTGTATACTGTATACTGTGCTAGGCTAGTGTTAGTCTGTGTGCAGGCTAGGCCTGCTAGCCTAGGGCAGCCTTAGCCTACTACTAGCTTAGGTAGGTTAGGAAATATAGTTAGTTTTGTACTATACTAGTTTAGTTAATTTTTACTGCTGTAGTCTGTTAGTTTATAGCTTCAGTACTGTGTTAGTTAATAGATAGTTACTGACTGACTGTGTACAGGCCAGCAAGCATCCGTTGTGATCTGTGAGTCGCTGTCATTTGCCCGACCCTATTGATTGCGTCTGACCGTGTGTGACCGACTTTAATTCCCACCCACTGTCTGGCACACCACTTAGTTATTGTGTAGTACACTAACTAGGGATTTATTAGTTACCTGTGTACTACTACTAGTCTACTACTAGTCGACTACTACTACCCGTTCAGTTAATTTTTTTACTGTTAGTCTGTGATTTAATTAGCTTCTGTACTGTGTAACAAATAACCGTTACATCACAGGCCAGGATCCGTTGTGACCTGTGAGTCACTGTCATTTGCCCGACCCTATTGATTGCGCCTGACCATGTGTGACCGACTTTAATTGTCACCCACTGTCTGGCGCACCACTTAGTTATTATTGTGTAGTACACTCGGGATTTATTAGTTACCTGCGTACTACTAGTAGTCTACAAATACTACCCATTCAGTTAATTTTTTTCTACTGTTAGTCTGTTATTTAATTAGCTTCTGTACTGCGTCACAAATAACCGTTACATCACAGGCCAGCATCCATTGTGACCTGTGAGTCACTGTCATTGCCCGACCCTATTGATTGCGTCTGACCGTGTGTGACTGACTTAAATTGTCACTGTCCGTCGCACGAGTTAGTTAGTACTGTAGACTACACTACTGCTGTTAGTAGTACTACTATTTGAAAAAAATAATAATTTTTTGTTGTCACTCAACACAAGTCACCACCACGAACCCCGACTTTATTAAAGTTTACACTCTTTCCCACCCTTTTCTACACCTTTTTTTTTTTTGTTACTGTATTTGTATATTATTGCACAATGACTGGCAGAGGTAGAGGGCGAGGCACCACCAGGAGAGGCAGCGCCATTGCAGCAGCCACTGCCAGCAGCAGCAGGTCTGTGACTGGTCTGCCGCAAGCCACTGACCGCAGAGTTGTGAAGGAGGGAGCAGAGGCGCAACAGCCATGCGTTGCGCCCATCTTTAAGAGGGGTCATCGCCCCCGGCCTATTGTGGATAGTGAGGTGCAGGCTGTGGTGGAAATGATGGCGGAGCAGCAAGCCACCATTTCCAGCCAGGCCTCCAGCACCAGCGAGACCAGTGCCACCACCAGCACTCCGGTCCGCAGCAGGCCTCCACCACCGCGTGAGGTCACGGTGACCCCATTGACCAGCCTGCCCTCACTGAGCTCAGTCTTCACCCCAGTGACTGCAGCCGTGTACAGGGATGTTGTGGAGCAGTTTGAGCAGGAGATAATGGGGACATCATCATGCAAGGAGGAAGAGGAGTTTGAGGTGCAGCAGTTTGTGGTTGGCGCTGATGAAGAGGGGCATGATGCAGGGGATTTTGGGGTACAGGAGTTGGTTGAGGCGGGCTCAGAGGAGATGTTTGGGGATGATGATGACGTGCTGGATCCTCCCTATGTGCCACCAGTACCACCAGCACAGTTGGTTGAAGGCAGCTCGTCATCGGAGGAGGAGGTGTCTCTGGCGCAGAGGCGTGGCAGCAGCAAGGCAGCCAGCACAGGGCGTGGAAGGCAGGAGCCACAGCCTGCTGCTTCAGCCACTGCCACCACCCGCAGCAAACCTCCAAGCAAGCAGAAAAAAACACAACCCTCCAGGGGCCAAAAAATCCCCAGCCTTCAAGCTCGAAGGGCAAGTTGAAGTCCCCAGTCTGGCGGTTATTCACTAAGTGCACAGTGGACGCGACCCGTGCAATTTGCAATAGTTGCGGTGTCAGTCTCAGCAGAGGTCGCGATCTCCTCAAGTTGAGTACCTTGTGCCTGCAGACCCACTTAGGGAACAAACATTTTAAGGACTATAGTGAGTATATGAAGCTGAAGGACAGTTGTGCAGGCAGTGGTCAGAGCCAGACAGCCACTGCACAGACTTCAGCAGCAGCAGCAGCAGCATCCCACCCTCCTGCCCATCCAGCAGCAGCAGCAGGAGCACAGCAGCAGCAGCAACTCGCTGTCCCCCCCACCGGGCAGCCAGTCCTCAGTGGCCTCATCAGCTCTCTCCACAGTGGCCTCCTCATCCTCCCGTGCAGGCAAACGACGCCAGACCCTGCTCAGCGAGTCATTCCCCGGTGTGACCAAGGTGCTGCCTCCCACCCACAGGTGCATCTGGGTGCTGAACGGGTTGCTTGCCCGTGCCATGTGCTCCCAGCTCCTGCCATATTCCTTTGTGCAGGAGGGGAGTGACATGAGAGCGCTGCTGCAGTTTGGGATCCCGGAGTGGCAAGTCCCCAGCCGCCACTACTTCTCCCACATGGTGATCCCAGCACTGCACCGCTTTGCCATGGCAAACATGGGCCGTGCGCTCAATCATGCTGTGAGTGTGCGGATCCACATAACAATGGATTCATGGAGACCGTTTTCTGCCCTTTATGGCCCACTGGGTCAGCTTGGTGGAAAGCCCGAGCGAGGAAGCAGCAGGCCTACCCTCAAGCACAGCAGCGGCAGCAGCGGCACCAGTCTCCCACTATGTGGTGCCACCGCACGGGGTCAGGGGAGAAACAGCAGCTCCAGCCGCCAAGCGACACCGCATCAACAGCAGCGTTAAGGCCCGCAACTGCCAAGCGCTGCTGGAGATGAAAAGCCTGGGGAAGAACAGCTTGATGGCAGCCAACGTGCTCCGCTACCTGATTGAGCAGGAGAAGACGTGGCTGACCCTCAGAGGCCTCCGAGTTGGATTGGTGATGTCCGACAATGCCGCCAACCTGCTGGCTGCCATCAGCAGGGGAGACTTGGCCCATGTCCTCAACCTGGTGGTGTAGAAGTTCCTGCACACCTACCAGGGGATGGAGGAGCTGTTGGAATCGGCGTGGAAAATTGTGCGCACTTTCCGCCGCTCAGCTGCTGCCGCAGCTAACCTGGCCACCATGCAGCAGTGCGAGGGCCTGCCACGACACCACCTTGTCATCGATGTGCCAACTCGCTGGAACTCCACTCTGGCGATGTTGGAGTGGCTGGTTGAGCAGAGGAGGGCTGTCAACCGGTACATCGTGGATGGCACTCTTGCCGGCACCACCAAACTCCAGCTCCTCACCAACGCACAGTGGGGGCAGATTCAGCAGGTCTGCTTGGTGTTGGATCCCTTCCTGCAGGGAACCAACCTGGTGAGCCAGGAACGGGCATCCCTCTGCTAGTGGATGCCCTTTGTTTGTCTGCTGGACAGGGCACTTGGCGATTTGGTGGATTTGGGAGAGGTGGCCCGGAACCAGCTGGAACAGCAGCCGCCTGCGCAGTCCACTGCTGTGCAGGTATTTGAGTCCCTGGAGGAGGATGAGAAGGAGTTGCAGGTGCTGGACATTGCTGCTGAGGGGGAACAGCGGAGCGCAACAGCAGTGGTGCGAGGGTGGAGAGAGGAGGACGCTCAGGGGGTGAAGGAGGAGGAGGACGCTTATCCTGATGTCTCTGTTGCACGGACCACCCTGTTCCCCATGGCAGCGCACATGCTGCACTGCCTGCGCACAGACCCCAGGGTCAAGCAGATACAAGCGAGGGAGGACGCCTGCATCAGCATGATCCTGGAACCACAGCTGAGGGGGAGGTGGGCTCAGTTTCTGCCTGCTAGAGACCGTGAGCAGCGAACAAGGGAGTTGCAGCAGCTCCTTGTTCGGCGACTGGACGAAGCCTTCCCCCAGCCTTCCACCCCCTCTGTCCCTGTCCAGCCAGCACAGCAGCAGCGTCAGGCGCCCAGGAGACCTGCTGTCATTGACACAGGTGCTCTACATGATGGTAGAGCAGCCGAGAGAGGAGGTGCGTGCAGCAGCCACCTCCTCTCAAAGTCACAGCCAGCGCATGACCCGGATGGTGGCCGACTACATGGGGTCCTTCAGTGGGCTTGACACCGGCAGCGTGAATCCCATGGAGTACTGGGTGGAGCGCTTGCACATCTGGAGTGAGCTGGCGCAGTACACCCTGGAAGTTCTGTCTTGCCCCCCTTCCAGCGTGCTGTCCCAGAGGTGCTTCAGGGCGGCCGGTGGCGTGGTCACCAAGAAGCGCTCTCGTCTGTCCACAGAGGGAGTGGACAGGCTCACATTTCTTAAGATAAACCAGGCTTGGATTGAAGGCACGTTCCAGGCACCTGTTGTCGGTGACAGGAGGACATGAGGTGCCTGGGAGTTATTCTTTGACATCAACCTTCAGTCCCTGAGTCCTGATAATTTGGCCTGGATTTTCTTTAGTTGCTGTGGTATTAAAGCTAGGTACCATGGCCCGCGTGACATACCTGCTGCTGCCACACGTCACTCCTCCTCCTGCTGCTGTATTTATTTATTTATGAATTTATTTATTTATGAATTTAATTATTTATGTATGTATTTATTTATAGTATTTATAAAGCGCCAACTTATTTTGCACCGCTGAATTGATTTTCATCCTCCTGCTGTCTGTGTTCCCACCACCACGGTCCACAGATTACATTGCCTGCTGCCATTCGTCACTCCTCCTCCTGCTGCTGAATTTATCCTCCTGCCTGTCTGTGTTCCCACCGCCAGGGTCCACAGAGTTATGCGCCGCTACCATGTGCCTGTTATGATCACTTCTGCAGCATGTACTGCTGGCTGCAGTTTTACTGTAGACAAGCAGTTTTTGATTTCTTTGCGTGCATTTGCTCGCATAGTTTTGCCTGCGCTCACACTGAGCATTGATTCCATCTGCAGTCGCTCTGAAGTTAATGACTGTTTAAGATGTTTTTGTGAAAGCAAACATTGTCTGTTGCAATGGAGCTGCAATCCCTTTCTGGCAGGCTGCATATCATTGTCTGCCCTTTCCTGCTGTCAGCCTGTGATTGATTATCATTCACCTGTGTGGGAATCTGCATGTCTGCTCCCATTGGATGACCTCAGTATAAAGTACTGCTTCCTGCAGGGCTCCATGGGCTATCATAGTCTCAGCAGCACCAGCCTGTCTTGCTGTCACTTTGGCCCCAGATCGTGTTCCAATGTTAATGTATGTGGACTGCACTGATCTCCTGCATAGGAGTCGATGAGTCCTTCTAGTCCTGATCCTGTTTATCAGTATTTGTTACTTTGCTGGTCTTGCATCATATATTGGTTCATCGCCAATATATACGCATACTAGCACGTTTGTTATTTTCCTAGTATTCGTGTTACGTTAATAATACGGTTCATCGCTGATATATACATATGTTAGTCAGTCGTTTGTAGTTTCATTGATAGCTGTAATTGTAATACTCTAGGAATATCATATCCATTGTATATTAAGTACTGTTTGTGGTTGCTCGGATCCACTCCTGCTCTGTGCGCCACATCTCCTACGGGAGTCAGTCCTCTCCTCCACTACAACTGGGGATATCCTGGTTCCTTGTGCTTGCGTGTGTATCTCCTTCACGTCAGGTTATGCATGTCGTGCTGACTGTGGAGAATATACCACAGAGCGTAACATTATGATAGCCCAATTACAAATCCCCATTGTGGAGGCGTCCCAGTCCCAGCAATTTTAAAGAAAAATCTCTTGAATTTCTAGCTTTTGTGATCCATAACTGGCTGAGCAAAACTAATTTGCCTTTTCCTTTGAATAAGCTCCTTGCTGTTAGTCAATTAGCTGATTCATCAACTGCTTGCAAAAACAATCAGTATGCAAGTGGTTGTAATGACAGTTTTCTTTCACCAGTGAAACTTCCACCAAAAGCTGTTAACCCTAAGATTTCAAATAGAGCTAAATGGAAAAAAATCTAAAAAGCCCATAGTTTCGTTGCCCATAGCAACAGCATGTGAGAAGTCTATACTTGTGAGATCTGTAACCCCGTTACCCATGGTAGCCAGACCTTTGTTTCCCAGCAGTTTGTTTAGACGTTCCATGTATGATCCTGCGCTGGAGAAAATTCCCAGAAAGTGTTCCCAACCAGCAAAGTCGTTGTTCTTAGCAACTGCGCATCAGACCTATGATCAGACTCTGCCATTAACAGATAATGAAATCCAATTATCTTCTATGGGAGTCAAATGGACTTATGAAACTACCAGTGAACTTTCGTTGCTAGCCAGGGAGAATAAAGATTCTTGTTTAAATGAATTGTCTGAATATGATTATGAAGACATATTACTGAGAATTAAGCAGATCAACTTATTTGTGCAGCAAGGGAAGTTTGCATATACTACAGTTCAACACCTGTTACAGGTCTTGGAGATTCTTAGGAATAAGAAATCTGCCAATCGCCTGCTAAATGACCCAATACATGTTCCTGTCAAAACTACACCTGTGAACTGTGTTCAGCCTGAATGTTCAGCTGTTGTTAAGTGTGCATGGGATCCTCCATTTGAGAAATGGGAGATTGAAGCTCTGGTCTGTGAATTGCAGAGTGATTCAAGTTCATTTTGTCATTTTTTCAGTGCTAAGAGTGAAAGAGTATTATATGCATGCATTGAGTCTGCTTATAATTTAATAAAAACTGGTGTGTGTGGATATGACTTTGTGGCTCCGTTGATCGATTTGTGGGAAATGGTTTTGGATGATTTTTATGCGATTAAATCAGTTGATACCAGGAAAAGCACACTGCCAGTTGGAGATTGTTCCACTTCCTCAGTTCCTGAGGCTCCGCAATCCAGTCTGGTGACCTCAGAACCTCTGTCTCTGAGTTTCCCAGTTTCACAATTGAACTTGACTCCCGATTCGCAAATTTGGCGTTCTGACCCGCCTGCTTCAGCACCTTTGGCTGAATCAGCGAGTGATTCAGAGCTCCTATTGTGTGAAATTGAAGTTTCTGAATCCCTGCCTTGTCCAGTAAATGTTCCTGTAATTCCACCCTGTACCATGGATAAGTGTTACTTCCCAGTAAGACAGAAGCTACTGATACTTCCTTAACCTTGCCCTGCACAAATTTCTCAGCAGAGGATCCAGAGGTTCTGCTGATTTCTGAGTCCAGTCTAGCCAGTACTCATGAGTTTTTTTTCAGTGAAACAGAAATCAAAGAATTATTGCCTGTCTCAACAAACACTTCTGTAGAATTTACTTGTGTTGATAAAGATCAATTCCTGTCTGATCCAGTCGACACCAATAGATGCACTACATCAGTTCCTGAGTCTCAGCAATCATGTTTGGTAGCCTTAGAACCCCAGCATCTGAATTTTCCAATCTCACAGTTGAAAATCTATGGTTCAGATTCACAAGCCCTGTGTCCTGATCCTCCTGTTTCTGTACCTTGCTCTAGTTCCACGAATGGTTCTGAGCATCTATCATGTGAACCTAAAATCACAGAATCATTGCCTTGTTCAGAAAAAAATCCTGTGAATTCGCCCTATACCATGAATTGTTCAATGCTTTCTAATGAAACTCAGCTCACAGAATCATTATGCTGTCCAGCAGGTGCTTCCATGGTTCTGCCCTGTAATATGGACTGATAAGTAATTCTGTCCAGTGAAGGTGAAATTACAGAGTCTTATGCTTCACTCAGTATTGTAGATGCTTCAAGATCTCGAGCAGAAGACTCAGAGGCTCTGCTTACTTCAGTTGGTGTTGCAGTAATATTCACTTGTTTAGCAGCTGTTTTGGAATAACAGTCTGCTCTAGTAAAACTTGACGAATCCCTGCCTAGTGAAGCAGAAGCCATTGAAGCATTGTCCTTGTCAGCAAGCGTTTTAGATACCTTGCCCTGTACACAGCCTGATTTTGCTAATGATGTTGAGTCCCTCTCTGATATCACAGTAGCCAGGGAACGTCAGCCCTGTCCTCTGAATGTTTCAGAAGTCTTGCCCTGTAACATGGATAATTCTGGCTCTCTGGAAAAAATAATAGATTTTTCTATATCAGTCTGGATTAATGAATGTTCCTAAAACCCAGCCCAGTATCCTGGAAAATTCTAGTTCCCTGGCCGGTGTGGCAGAAGTTCCAGAGTCCCCTTCCTGTCCAGTGAGTTCCTCAGTTTTGCCTAGTTCAGTGGGGGTTGCTGCAATACTGACTTGTTTTGCAGCCCTTCATGAGCTCCAATCCAGTGTATTAGATGGTTCTCTGTCCAGTCTAGAAGAAGCTATGGAAACCCTGTCTAGTTCTGTGCATACATCAGATTTGTCTTGTCTTGTAAATGCCCCTGAACATGCTTTGTTGATAACCTTGCTAGAATCAGCGACATCTAAGTCTGATCCTGCATTCTTTAGTGAGAATCCAGTAACTGTGAAGTCTAGTCATGATGATTTTTTTTTGCCCAGTCCTGGTTTCGGTCCTATCTTGACTGGCTTTGAGGTCCGTAGTTCCTTGAAATGCCCAGAAGTTTCTCTTGTGCCAGTGTGCCCAGATGTTCTCCGTGTGCCAGAATGCCCAAGTGTTTCTAACGTGTTGGTGTGCTCAGATGCTTCCCCAGTGGAGACATGTTCTGATATTGCCAGTCTGGCTGCATGCCCAGAGATGGTTCTGGTCCCTGAAAGCCCTGATCTTGATGTTTGTCCTTGTAACCCTGACTCTGGAATTGCCCTAGGTTCCATAGGGGTTCTTGATAGTTCTCCATTTGAGCCTAAGGGGCGTTCTAACCTTTTGGAATCTCTATGGAACTTTAAAGTGTTCTGGGAGATATCTAAGGAAACTTGTCCTGGTACCTTGGACTGGTTCAACAGTGGGTATTGTGTTGGTAAAGACAGTTCCGGTGGGCATTGCAAAGGCTTTGGCATTTTTGGACAGTCCCTGGAGGGCAGTGGGTATCGCTCAAAGGGTTTTGGGGGGCTTTTTTCTGGAAATCATGGTTCTGATAAGTATCACACTTAGGCTTGTAGTACTGATGGGCATGGTTCTGTAGGTTTTGGTTCTGATGGGTCCAGTCTTGTGGTGACTGATTCTGGAATTTGGTCTTGTCGAGCTGTCCCGGCCATCATGAATTATCAGTCAGATTGTTTTACTGGGAATGTCAGTTTTGAAAGGCGTCTAGTATCCGCCTTTAAAGGGGGGGGGGAGGGTACTGTTATGATCACTTCTGCAGCATGTACTGCTGGCTGCAGTTTTACTGTAGACAAGCAGTTTTTGATTTCTTTGCGTGCATTTGCTCGCATAGTTTTGCCTGCGCTCACACTGAGCGTTGATTCCATCTGCAGTCGCTCTGAAGTTAATGACTGTTTAAGATGCTTTTGTGAAAGCAAACATTGTCTGTTGCAATGGAGCTGCAATCCCTTTCTGGCATGCTGAGGTTGCATATCATTGTCTGCCCTTTCCTGCTGTCAGCCTGTGATTGATTATCATTCACCTGTGTGGCCATCTGCATGTCTGCTCCCATTGGATGACCTCGGTATAAAGTACTGCTTCCTGCAGTGCTCCATGGGCTATCATAGTCTCAGCAGCACCAGCCTGTCTTGCTGTCACTTTGGCCTGAAATCGTGTTTCATAGTTCTAATGTTAATTCATGTGGACTGCACTGATCTTCTGCGTAGGAGTCAGTGAATCCTTCTAGCCCTGATCCTGTTTATCAGTATTTGTTACTTTGCTGGTCTTGCATCATATATTGGTTCATCGTCAATATATATGCATACTGGCGCGTTTGTTATTTTCCTTGTATTTGTGTTACGTTAATACATCAGTGTCGCTGATATATACGTACTCGAACTGTTTATATCCTGTGTTCAGTCAGTCAGTCAGTTTCCAGCACGTTTCGGTAGGTTGCGCTTAGCATGATCACCCGTGCTTAGTTAGTTCAGTCCTGTTCCTGTTGCCTTGCGTGGATTGCGCTTACGTCTGCGTAGAAGTAGCGAATCCTTCCTAGTCCTGTTCCTGTTACCTTGCGTGGATTGCGCTCACTTCTGCGTAGAAGTAGCGAATCCTTCCTAGTCCTGTTCCTTGTATTGCTCCAGTTCCTAGCTAGTGTTCCTTGCTTATGTTATATATCGGTTTATCGCCGATATATACATATGTTAGTCAGTCGACTCGTTTGTAGTTTCATTGATAGCTGTAATTGTAATACGCTAGGAATATCATATCCATTGTATATTAAGTACTGTTTGTGGTTGCTCGGATCCACGCCTGCTCTGTGCGCTGAGAGTCAGTCCTCTCCTCCACTACAACTGGGGATATCCTGGTTCCTTGTGCTTGCATGTGTATCTCCTTCACGTCAGGTTATGCATGTTGTGCTGACTGTGGAGAATATACCACCAAGCGTAACAGCGCCACAAGCTATTACGCCACTACAATAGCTATATACTGTTGTAAAAAAAAAAAAAAAAAAACTGAGGTGTCTGGGTTAAAAACTGTGCTGTCCCAGTTGTGCATTGGACACAATGTGGGCTTCACAACTGCTGTCCGGAACCTCCTGATCTTGCTGTCTGTATTTACAGCCGTGGTACTATGAACGCTAAGTACCATGGCACGGTTACATTGCCTGCTGCCACACGTCACTTCTCCTGCCTCTGCTGCTGTATTTAACCTCCTGCTGTCTGTGTCCCCACCACCAGGGTCCACAGAATACATTGCCTGCTTCCATTCGTCACTCCTCCTCCTCCTGCTGCTGGAATTTGTCCTCCTGCCTATCTGTGCTCCCACCGCCAGGGTCCACAGAGTTATGCGCCGCTGCCATGCGCCACTAGCTACTACGCCACTAGCTATTACGCCACTACAATAGCTATATACTGTTGTAAAAAAAAATTCCGAGGTGTCTGGGTTGAAAACTGTGGTGTCCCAGTTGTGCATTGGACACAATGTGGGCTTCACGACTGCTGTCCGGAACCTCCTGATCTTGCTGACTTTATTTACAGCCAGGGTACTACCGACGCTAAGTACCATGGCCCCATTACATTGCCTGCTGCCACACGTCACTCCTCCTGCCTCTGCTGCTGTATTTATCCTCCTGCTGTCTGTGTCCCCACCGCCAGGGTCCACAGAATACATTGCCTGCTGCCATTCGTCACTCCTCCTCCTCCTGCTGCTGAATTTATCCTCCTGCCTGTCTGTGTTCCCACCGCCAGGGTCCACAGAGTTATGCGCCGCTGCCATGCGCCACTAACTATTACGCCACTAGCTATTACGCCACAGCTAGATACTGTTTAAAAAAAAATTCCAAGGTGTTTGGGTTGAAAATTGTGGTTTCCCATTTGTGCATTAGACACAATGTGGTCTTCACGACTGCTGTCTAGAACCTCCTGATCTTGCTGTCTTTATTTACAGCCGTAGTACTACCAACGCTAAGTACCATGGCCCCGTTACATTGCCTGCTGCCACACATCACTCCTCCTGCCTCTGCTGCTGTATTTATCCTCCGGCTGTCTGTGTTCCCAACGCCAAGGTCCACAGAATACATTGCCTGCTGCCATTCGTCACTCCTCCTCCTCCTGCTGCTGAATTTATCCTCCTGCCTGTCTGTGTTCCCACCGCCAGGGTCCACAGAGTTATGCGCTGCTGCCATGCACCACTAGCTGTTACGCCACTACAATAGCTATATACTGTTGTAAAAAAAAAAATTCTGAGGTGTCTGGGTTGAAAACTGTGCTGTCCCAGTTGTGCATTGGACATAATGTGGGCTTCACGACTGCTTTCCGGAACCTCCTGATCTTGCTGTCTTTATTTACAGCCGGAGTACTACCGACGCTAAGTACCATGGCCCCGTTACATTGCCTGCTGCCACACATCACTCCTCCTGCCTCTGCTGCTGTATTTATCCTCCTGCTGTCTGTGTTCCCAACGCCAAGGTCCACAGAATACATTGCCTGCTGCCATTCATCACTCCTCCTCCTGCTGCTGAATTTAACCTCCTGCCTGTCTGTGTTCCCACCGCCAGGGTCCACAGAGTTATGCGCCGCTGCCATGCGCCACTAGCTATTACGCCACTAGCTATTACGCCACTACAATAGCTATACACTTAGCAGGAAAATGAGCAGCGCTACTTAAAAACAGACTAGTGCCTACCTGCAAAAGAGTGCAAGCCCCACTTGTGGGGTCGAATACACACCGAGCATACACATGACCTGTCTACCACTAGAGGAGGATGTTAGTTTCCATTAACAGCTTGCATGCAACCTATTAAGTACTCGTCCCTCCCACTGCGAAGAAGTCAATCCTCCATAGGAGGGGCCTAACACTAACTAAATCCTAACCTATGTATATACATAGCCTGGGTGCGGCTAATCAAATAAAATCGAAAATTGAAAATTGCGCAAAAGGTGGATCAGCGCAACACCAGGCCGCCTCCGAATGGCCTCCATCAGAGATGCGCTGAGCCCCCCCAGGAACTACAAACGCACCTTGAACCCAAACAGAAGCTCTGCATATACACCAAAAGCATGGCTGTTAAGTGGGAGCAGCTGACCAAAAACGAATTACATTAGTACATAGCAAGGAAAATGAGCAGCGCTACTTAAAAACAGACTAGTGCCTACCTGCAAAAGAGTGCAAGCCCCACTTGTGGGGTCGAATACACACCGAGCATACACATGACCTGTCTACCACTAGAGGAGGATGTTAGTTTCCATTAACAGCTTGCATGCAACCTATTAAGTACTCGTCCCTCCCACTGCGAAGAAGTCAATCCTCCATAGGAGGGGCCTAACACTAACTAAATCCTAACCTATGTATATGCATAGCCTGGGTGCGGCTAATCAAATAAAATCGAAAATTGAAAATTGCGCAAAAGGTGGATCAGCGCAACACCAGGCCGCCTCCGAATGGCCTCCATCAGAGATGCGCTGAGCCCCCCCAGGAATTACAAATGCACCTTGAACCCAAACAGAAGCTCTGCATATACACCAAAAGCATGGCTGTTAAGTGGGAGCAGCTGACCAAAAACGAATTACATTAGTACATAGCAAGGAAAATGAGCAGCGCTACTTAAAAACAGACTAGTGCCTACCTGCAAAAGAGTGCAAGCCCCACTTGTGGGGTCCAATACACACCGAACATACACATGACCTGTCTACCACTAGAGGAGGATGTTAGTTTCCATTAACAGCTTGCATGCAACCTATTAAGTACTCGTCCCTCCCACTACGAAGAAGTCAATCCTCCATAGGAGGGGCCTAACACTAACTAAATCCTAACCTATGTATATGCATAGCCTGGGTGCGGCTAATCAAATAAAATCGAAAATTGAAAATTGCGCAAAAGGTGGATCAGCGCAACACCAGGCCGCCTCCGAATGGCCTCCATCAGAGATGCGCTGAGCCCCCCCAGGAACTACAAACGCACCTTGAACCCAAACAGAAGCTCTGCATATACACCAAAAGCATGGCTGTTAAGTGGGAGCAGCTGACCAAAAATGAATTACATTAGTACATAGCAAGGAAAATGAGCAGCGCTACTTAAAAACAGACTAGTGCCTACCTGCAAAAGAGTGCAAGCCCCACTTGTGGGGTCCAATACACACCGAGCATACACATGACCTGTCTACCACTAGAGGAGGATGTTAGTTTCCATTAACAGCTTGCATGCAACCTATTAAGTACTCGTCCCTCCCACTGCGAAGAAGTAAATCCTCCATAGGAGGGGCCTAACACTAACTAAACCCTAACCTATGTATATGCATAGCCTGGGTGCGGCTAATCAAATAAAATCGAAAATTGAAAATTGCGCAAAAGGTGGATCAGCGCAACACCAGGCCGCCTCCGAATGGCCTCCATCAGAGATGCGCTGAGCCCCCCCAGGAACTACAAACGCACCTTGAACCCAAACAGAAGCTCTGCATATACACCAAAAGCATGGCTGTTAAGTGGGAGCAGCTGACCAAAAATGAAGTACATTAGTACATAGCAAGGAAAATGAGCAGCGCTACTTAAAAACAGACTAGTGCCTACCTGCAAAAGAGTGCAAGCCCCACTTGTGGGGTCGAATACACACCGAGCATACACATGACCTGTCTACCACTAGAGGAGGATGTTAGTTTCCATTAACAGCTTGCATGCAACCTATTAAGTACTCGTCCCTCCCACTGCGAAGAAGTCAATCCTCCATAGGAGAGGCCTAACACTAGCTAAATCCTAACCTATGTATATGCATAGCCTGGGTGCGGCTAATCAAATAAAATCAAAAATTGCGCAAAAGGTGGATCAGCGCAACACCAGGCCGCCTCCGAATGGCCTCCATCAGAGATGCGCTGAGCCCCCCCAGGAACTACAAACGCACCTTGAACCCAAACAGAAGCTCTGCATATACACCAAAAGCATGGCTGTTAAGTGGGAGCAGCTGACCAAAAACGAATTACATTAGTACATAGCAAGGAAAATGAGCAGTGCTACTTAAAAACAGACTAGTGCCTACCTGCAAAAGAGTGCAAGCCCTACTTGTGGGGTCGAATACACACCGAACATACACATGACCTGTCTACCACTAGAGGAGGATGTTAGTTTCCATTAACAGCTTGCATGCAACCTATTAAGTACTCGTCCCTCCCACTGCGAAGAAGTCAATCCTCCATAGGAGGGGCCTAACACTAACTAAATCCTAACCTATGTATATGCATAGCCTGGGTGCGGCTAATCAAATGAAATCGAAAATTGCGCAAAAGGTGGATCAGCGCAACACCAGGCCGCCTCCGAATGGCCTCCATCAGAGATGCGCTGAGCCCCCCCAGGAACTACAAACGCACCTTGAACCCAAACAGCAGCTCTGCATATACACCAAAAGCATGGCTGTTAAGTGGGAGCAGCTGACCAAAAATGAATTACATTAGTACATAGCAAGGAAAATGAGCAGCGCTACTTAAAAACAGACTAGTGCCTACCTGCAAAAGAGTGCAAGCCCCACTTGTGGGGTTGAATACACACCGAGCATACACATGACCTGTCTACCACTAGAGGAGGATGTTAGTTTCCATTAACAGCTTGCATGCAACCTATTAAGTACTCGTCCCTCCCACTGCGAAGAAGTCAATCCTCCATAGGAGAGGCCTAACACTAACTAAATCCTAACCTATGTATATGCATAGCATGGGTGCGGCTAATCAAATAAAATCGAAAATTGCGCAAGGTGGGTTCAAGGTGCGTTTGTAGTTCCTGGACAGGTCATGTGTATGCTCGGTGTGTATTGGACCCCACAAGTGGGGCTTGCACTCTTTTGCAGGTAGGCACTAGTCTGTTTTTAAGTAGCGCTGCTCATTTTCCTTGCTATGTACTAATGTAATTCGTTTTTGGTCAGCTGCTCCCACTTAACAGCCATGCTTTTGGTGTATATGCAGTGCTTCTGTTTGGGTTCAAGGTGCGTTTGTAGTTCTTGGGGGGGCTCAGCGCATCTCTGATGGAGGCCGCCTGGTGTTGTGCTGATCCACCTTTTGCGCAATTTTCAATTTTTGATTTTATTTGATTAGCCGCACCCAGGCTATGCATATACATAGGTTAGGATTTAGTTAGTGTTAGGCCCCTCCTATGGAGGATTGACTTCTTCGCAGTGGGAGGGACGAGTACTTAATAGGTTGCATGCAAGCTGTTAATGGAAACTAACATCCTCCTCTAGTGGTTGACAGGTCATGTGTATGCTCGGTGTGTATTCGACCCCACAAGTGGGGCTTGCACTCTTTTGCAGGTAGGCACTAGTCTGTTTTTAAGTAGCGCTGCTCATTTTCCTTGCTATGTACTAATGTAATTCGTTTTTGGTCAGCTGCTCCCACTTAACAGCCATGCTTTTGGTGTATATGCAGAGCTTCTGTTTGGGTTCAAGGTGCATTTGTAGTTCCTGGGGGGGCTCAGCGCATCTCTGATGGAGGCCATTCGGAGGCAGCCTGGTGTTGTGCTGATCCACCTTTTGCGCAATTTTCAATAGCTATATACTGTTGTAAGAAAAAACAATTCTGAGGTGTCTGGGTAGAAAACTGTGCTGTCCCAGTTGTGCATTGGACACAATGTGGGCTTCATGACTGCTGTCTGAAACCTCCTGATCTTGCTGTGTTTATTTACAGCTGTGGTACTATAATTGCTAAGTACCATGGCACCGTTACATTGCCTGTTGCGACACGTCATTCCTCCTGCCTCTGCTGCTGTATTTATCCTCCTGCTGTCTGTGTCCCCACCGCCAGGGTCCACAGAATACATTGCCTGCTGCCATTCATCACTCCTCCTCCTCCTGCTGCTGGAATTTATCCTCCTGCCTGTCTGTGCCCCCACTGCCAGGGTCCACAGAGTTATGCGCCGCTGCCATGCGCCACTAGCTATTACGCCACTAGCTATTACGCCACTACAATAGCTAGATACTGTTTTGAAAAAAAAAATCTGAGGTGTCTGGGTTGAAAACTGTGGTGTCCCAGTTGTGCATTGGACACAATGTGGGCTTCACGACTGCTGTCCGGAACCTCCTGATCTTGCTGTCTTTATTTACAGCCGTAGTACTAACAACGCTAAGTACCATGGCCCCGTTACATTGCCTGCTGCCACACATCACTCCTCCCTCCTCTGCTGCTGTATTTATCCTCCTGCCTGTCTGTGTTCCCACCGCCAGGGTCCACAGAATACAATGCCTGCTGCCATTCGTCACTCCTCCTCCTCCTGCTTCAGAATTTATCCTCCTGCCTGTCTATGTTCCCACCGCCAGGGTCCACAGAGTTATGCGCTGCTGCCATGCGGCACTAGCTATTACGCCACTAGCTATTACGGCACTACAATAGCTGTATACTGTTGTAAAAAAAAACAATTCTGAGGTGTCTGGGTTGAAAACTGTGCTGTCCTAGTTGTGCATTGGACACAATGTGGGATTCACGACTGCTGTCCGGAACCTCCTGATCTTGCTGTCTTTATTTACAGCAGGGGTACGACCAACGCTAAGTACCATGGCCCCGTTACATTGCCTGCTGCCACACGTCACTCCTCCTGCCTCTGCTGCTGTATTTATCCTCCTGCTGTCTGTGTTCTACCGCCAGGGTCCACAGAATGCATTGCCTACTGCCATTCGTCACTCCTCCTCCTCCTGCTGCTGAATTTAACCTCCTGCCTGTCTATGTTCCCACCACCAGGGTCCACAGAGTTATGCGCCGCTGCCATGCGCCACTAGCTATTACACCACTACAATAGCTATATACTGTTGTGAAAAAAAAAATCTGAGTTGTCTGGGTTAAAAACTGTGCTGTCCCAGTTGTGCATTGGACACAATGTGGGCTTCACAACTGCTGTCCGGAATCTCCTGATCTTACAGTCTTTATTTACAGCCATGGTACTATGAACGCTAAGTACCATGGCACCGTTACATTGCCTGCTGCCACACATCACTCCTCCTGCCTCTGCGGCTGTATTTATACTCCTGCTGTCTGTGTCCCCAACGCCAGGGTCCAAAGAATACATTGCCTGCTGCCATTCGTCACTCCTCCTCCTCCTGCTGCTGAATTTATCCTCCTGCCTGTCTGTGTTCCCACCGCCAGGGTCCACAGAGTTATGCATCTGTCATGCGCCACTAGTTATCACGCCACTACAATAGCTATATACTGTTGTAAAAAAAAAATCTGAGGTGTCTGGGTTGAAAACTGTGCTGTCCCAGTTGTGCATTGGACACAATGTGGGCTTCATGACTGCTGTCCGGAACCTCCTGATCTTGCTGTCTTTATTTACTGCCGTGGTTCTACCGACGCTAAGTACCATGGCCCCGTTACATTGCCTGCTGCCATACATCACTCCTCCTGCCTCTGTTGCTGTATTTATCCTCCTGCTGTCTGTGTTCCCACTGCCAGGGTCCACAGAATACATTGCCTGCTGCCATTAGTCACTCCTCCTCCTGCTGAATTTATCCTCCTGCCTGTCTGTATTCTCACCGCCAGGGTCCACAGAGTTTTGCGCCGCTGCCATGCGCCACTAGCTATTACGCCACTACAAAAGCTATATACTGTTGTGAAATAAAAATTCTGAGTTGTCTGGGTTGAAAGCTGTGCTGTCCCAGTTGTGCATTGGACACAATGTGGGCTTCACGACTGCTGTCCGGAACCTCCTGATCTTGCTGTCTTTATTTACAGCCGTGGTACTACCAACGCTAAGTACCATGGCCCCATTACATTGCCTTCTGCCACACATCACTCCTCCTGCCTCTGCTGCTGTATTTATCCTCCTGCTGTCTGGGTCCCCACCGCCAGGGTCCACAGAATATATTGCCTGCTGCCATTCGTCACTCCTTCTCCTCCTGCTGCTGAATTTATCCTCCTGCCAGTTTGTGTTCCCACCGCCAGGGTCCACAGAGTTATGCGCCGCTGCTATGCACCACTAGCTATTACACTACTAGCTATTACGCCACTTCAATAGCTATATACTGTTGTAAAAAAAAAAAATTCCGAGGTGTCTGGGTTGAAAACTGTGCTGTCCCAGTTGTGCATTGGACACAATGTGGGATTCACAACTGCTGTCCGGAACCTCCTGATCTTGCTGTCTTTATTTACAGCCGTGGTACTACCAATGCTAAAAACCATGGCCCCATTACATTACCTGCTGCCACCCATCACTCCTCCTGCCTCTCCTGCTGTATTTATCCTTCTGCCTGTCTGTGTTCCCACTGCCAGGGTCCACAGAGTTCTGCGCCGCTGCCATGCACCACTAGCTATTACGCCACTACAATAGCTATATACTGTTGTAAAAGAAAAAATCTGAGGTGTCTGGGTTGAAAACTGTGCTGTCCCAGTTGTGCATTGGACACAATGTGGGCTTCACGACGGCTGTCCGGAACCTCCTGATCTTGCTGACTTTATTTACAGCCAGGGTACTACCGACGCTAAGTACCATGGCCCCGTTACATTGCCTGCTGCCACACATCACTCCTCCTGCCTCTGCTGCTGTATTTATCCTCCTGCTGTCTTTATCTCCACCGCCAGGGTCCACAGAATACATTGCCTGCTGCCATTCGTCACTCCTCCTCCTCCTGCTGCTGACTTTATCCTCCTGCCTTTCTGTGTTCCCACCACCAGGGTCCACAGAGTTATGCGCCGCTGCCATGCGCCACTAGCTATTACGCCACTAGCTATTACGCCACTACAATAGCTGTATACTGTCGTAAAAAAAAAATTCTGAGGTGTCTGGGTTGAAAACTGTGCTGTCCCTGTTGTGCATTGGACACAATGTGGGCTTCACGACTGCTGTCCGGAACCTTCTGATCTTGCTGTCTTTATTTACAGCCGTGGTACTACCAATGCTAAGTACCATGGCCCTGTTACATTGCCTCCTGCCACACGTCACTCCTCCTGCCTCTCCAGCTGTATTTATCCTGCTGCTGTCTTTGTCCCCACCGCCAGATTCCACAGAATACATTGCCTGCTGATATTCGTCACTCCTCCTCCTCCTCCTCCTGCTGCTGAATTTATCCTCCTGCCTGTCTGTGTTCCCAATGCCAGGGTCCACAGAGTTATGCGCCACTGTCATGCGCCACTAGCTATTATGCCACTAGCTATTACACCACTACAATAGATATATACTGTTGTAAAAAAAAAATTCTGAGGTGTCTGGGTTGAAAACTGTGCTGTCCCAGTTGTGCATTGGACACAATGATTGGATACACGACTGAGCGCTCAGACCTTAGTCAGATCCCAAAGTGTGCTAGAACCGGCCGGAGCCGGGGATCCACACTTAGCCAGATTCTGTTGATAGCTTAAAGTACTAATTACATTGTATTATCTGTTATGACCTTCTGCTTTCATTGACTATTTTCCTGCTTGCTGACTCTGTACCTCTGCCTATCTGATTCATGTTGCCAACCCTGCCTGAAAAACAACTCTGAATCAGCCTTCTGTCTGTGTACTTTATCTGTCCGTACTTTGCCAACTTGGCTTGTCTGACCTCTCTATCCTCGCCAGTGGGCCTAGCCACTGGTGAGGGATCTGTAGCTGTCACCTGCTCCTCAGGTGAAGCGTTAATGTAGTACTGTCTGTAATACCTGCTCCACAGGTATCCAATAGCTGTAGTATAGTCTTAATCGCCTGCTCCTCAGGTGATCACCTTTTTCAGCTTACCAGTGGCACCTGCTCCTCAGGTGTCCATTGGCTACAGTACTGTCTGAATCACCTGCTTCTCAGGTGATCAACCTTGCAGCATTACTAGTAGCACCTGCTCCGCAGGTGCTCTTTAACTGCTACACAGCCGGACTCGCCTGCTCCTCAAGTGATCCTTGGCTGCAGTATTGTCTGTAGTCACCTGCTCCTCGGGAGACCTTATCTTCCTCATTACTGTTGCACCAATCACTATCTCACATTGGTAGTCTTGTGTCTGGCTATACTAGCATTATTGGTGATTCTGCAGATCACCACATAATCAGGTATAGCGTCTGTATTATTGGTGATACTGCAGATCACCAATAATCAGAAAATCTGTTAGCTGACACCTATCGTTACAGAACAGCAGACCAAACATGATGGATGCACTGCGTGATCAGGTTGAAGTCCTGACCACCACGGTAAACAATCTTACCGGGGTGATTAACACCCAACAGTCTCAGATCACACAATTGTCTGGGACTGTGCAGGTGCTTCAAACAACCGTTAACGCAGTGCGATCTACTCCAGTCACGGACCTTCGGATGTCCGTACCTGAAATGTTTTCTGGGCATAGATCTGACTTTCAAAACTTTAGGAATCATGTGCTATCTTATTTTGAGTTGAGGCCTATTTTGTCAGGTTCTGAGCATCAGAGGGTTACATTTATAAAGACCCTCTTGTCAGGAGATTCGCAAACATGGGCGTATAGTCTTCAAGCTGAGCATGTGGCATTATCTTCAGTTCAAGAATTTTTTAAGGCCATGGCCATTATATATGAAGATCCGGATATTTCGATCACTGCTGAGAGGAAACTCAAAGCTCTCAGGCAGGGTCTTAATCCGGTGGAGGTTTATGCGGCAGAGTTTAGAAAGTGGGCTGTGTCAGCTAGATGGGGAACATATGCATTGTTAGACTGTTTCCTGTCAGGATTGTCTGATGCAGTCTCTGATTTGATGTTAGGGCATCCTGGGCCCAAATCCATTGATGAAGCTATTTCTTTGGCTGTGCGGGTAGACCGCCGCATACGCTATCAGAAACAGACTTGTGGTAGGAATGCAGTAAGATCTATCTCCTACGCCTCCTCTCCACCGTTGTCACCACCAGACGAGCCGATGCAAATCGGACACTCTCGGTTGACGCAAGTGGAAAAGAATCGCAGAAAGTCAGAAAGACTTTGTCTATACTGCGCTGAGGAGGGTCACATTGTCCAGAATTGTCCCAAGAAGTCGGGAAACGCTGCCGCCTTGGTGTAGTCAGAGGTAATACCCTAGGCGAGCAGTATTTACCTCTAAACAATAATCGTCTGCTTCTTCCTTGTTCCATTACCTGGGAAGGTCAGACCACACCCACAGAGACTTTTGTGGACTCCGGCTCTGCAGCCAATTTTATAGATTATGACTTTGTAAAAAAATTGGGGATTCCCTTCCACCCTTTAGACCGACAGATATTGGTCACAGCAGTAGACGACTCTCCCTTGCAGTGTAGACAGCCTCTTTCTCAGACTCCCTTGTTATTATGTAGTATAGGGGTGCTACACAAAGAGAAATTACAGTTCTTTGTCCTGCAAATGGCAACCTCTACCATCATCCTTGGTATGCCTTGGTTGCAACTCCACTCCCCTCAGATAGACTGGGCTTCAGGTCAGCTACAGAGCTGGTCAACCCATTGTCATCATCATTGTTTGGAGAGAGTTGCTGTTTGTGCCACCAAGGTTAAGGTCAAAGGGGTGCCAGTGCAGTACGCTGAATTTGCTGATGTGTTCTGTCTGAAGTCTGCAGATAAACTCCCACCCCACCGGAGTTTTGATTGTCCCATCGAATTAAGATCAGGTTGTATGCCCCCTAGAGGTCATCTTTATAACTTGTCAGGGCCTGAGAAGCTGGCAATGCAGGAATACATTAAGGAAAACTTGGCTAAGGGCTTCATCCGTCCTTCCCGGTCACCAGCCGGGACTGGGTTCTTTTTTGTACAGAAAAAGGACGGTGGCCTTAGACCTTGTATTGACTATCGAGGTCTGAATAAGATCACAGTAAACAACTGCTACCCGTTACCCCTGATTGATGATTTGTTTGCTCAAGTGACCAATGCCAGTATATTCTCCAAGTTGGACCTGCGAGGGGCATACAACCTGCTGCGCATTAGGGACGGTGACGAATGGAAGACGGCGTTCAACACGCCTGACGGGCATTACGAGTATCTGGTTATGCCCTTCGGGTTGTGTAATGCCCCTGCCGTCTTCCAGGAGTTAATCAATGAAGTCTTCAGGGAGGTTCTGGGAAAGTTTGTGCTGGTTTATCTAGACGACATACTGATTTTCTCTCCTAATCTGACAGAACATCGTAAGCACGTCAAGTTTGTTTTAAGGAAATGAAGACAGAATTCGCTGTACGCGAAGCTAGAGAAGTGCCTCTTCGAGGTCACTAAAGTTCCTTTTTTGGGATACATTATTTCCACTTCTGGTCTCTCCATGGATCCAGAGAAAGTCTCTGCTGTTTTGGAGTGGCCCCAACCTGTAGAGTTGAAGGCCAGTGTTGCTCGGATACCTCATTATCCTATTCGAGTTTGGTCGAATTTGGATAGTAAACTATCCAAATTCACTCGAAGTTCAATATCTGATTTAATCGAATATCCGATTCGACCTCGGATATCCGACGTCACTATCCGAGTCTGTATTCGAGTAAAATATTCGAGCTGGCCTTAAATCGCTTGTAAAACTTGTATTGGAGGTCAATGATGCATGAAACCACCTTTTTTATGAAGAAAAACATCAAGTGATTATGTGGTGATGTAGTAGTTATAAAAAAGGTATCAAAAATAGTAAATTAACTTCATGAAAAGTGTTTGCATGAGGTTCCAGACAGTGGTCGTGAAGCCCACATTGTGTCCAATACACAATTGGGACAGCACAGTTTTCATCCCGGACACCTCTAAATTAATTACAATTTTTTTTTTCAAATGGATGCAGCTATTTTTGAGCATAATAGCTGGTGGCGCATGGGCAGCAGCACCTTGTAATGTGTTCCCTGGCAGTGGAAACACACAGACAGCAGGAGGCAATACAGCAGCAGGCAGCGTGAGGATGATGAGTGTGTGTGGCAGACTGGCATTTGGCAGCAGGCAGGAGGGCAGGCAGCGAGACATAGTAGGCCTTGGTTCCTAGCGGTGGTACCAGGGCTGTAAATAAACAGCATGAGGTTCCAGACAGCGGTCGTGAAGCCCACATTGTGTCCAATACACAATTGGGAAAGCACAGTTTTCATCCCGGACACCTCTAAAATAATTACAATTTTTTTTTTCAAATGGATGCAGCTATTGTTGAGCGTAATAGCTGGTGGCGCATGGGCAGCAGCACCTTGTAATGTGTTCCCTGGCAGTGGAAACACACAGACAGCAGGAGGCAATACAGCAGCAGGCAGCGTGAGGAGGATGAGTGTGTGGCAGACTGGCAGCAGGCAGGAGGGCAGGCAGCGAGACATAGTAAGCCCTGGGTCCTAACGGTGGTTCCAGGGCCGTAAATACACAGCATGAGGTTCCAGACAGCGGTCATGAAGCCCACATTGTGTCTAATACACAATTGGGACAGCACAGTGTTCAACCCGGACACCTCTAAAATAAATACAATTTTTTTTTTCAAATTAATGCAGCTATTGCTGGGCGTAATAGCTGGTGGCGCATGGGCAGCAGCACCTTGTAATGTGTTCCCTGGCAGTGGAGACACACAGATAGCAGGAAGAAATACAGTAGCAGCAGCAGGTGTAATGTGTGTGTGCGCCACTTCATGTCCCCCTCTCGCCGACAACAGGGGCCATGAATTCGCCTTCCACCCAAGCCTGATTCATTTTGAGAAACGTCAGTCTGTCCACAGACTTGTGAGACAGACGAGATCGCTTCTCAGTGACGACTCCACCAGCTACACTGAAGCACCGCTCTGACAGTACGCTGGAAGGGGGGCAGGAGAGCACTTCCAGGGCGTACTGCGCAAGCTCGCTCCAGATCGGCAGGTGCTTGACCCAATACTCCATGGGATCAACAGGGGCCATGCCGTCAAGCCCGCTGAAGGACCCCATGTAGTCAGCCACCATGCGGGTCAAGCGCTGCCTTTGACTGAAGAAGGATGCTGCTGCAGGCACCTCCTCTCTAGTCCTTGGCAGCTCTACACTCATGTAGAGCTCTTGGGTCAGAGACCGCAGTTCTGTGGTGCGCGTGCGCTTGCTGGTGGTGGATACAGGCACCTGCTGCTGCCTCTGTGCTGGCTGGACAGTGGGGGTGGATGTCTGAGGGAAGCCTTCCTCCAAGCGCTCAACAAGGGACAGCTGCAAATTCCTCATTTGTTGCGCATGGTCTCCTCCCGCAGGCAGGAACTGGCTGAGCTTCCACTTCAGATGTGGGTCCAGCATCATGCAGATCCAGATGTCCTCGCTCTGCTTCATCTGGATCACCCTTGGGTCCTTGCGCAGGCACCTCAGCATGTGCGCTGCCATTGGGAAGAGTCTGGCCACGTCTGTTGGCACATCATCGGCAGCCCCAGAGCCGACATTGCTGTCCTCCTCTGCCTCCTCCACCTCATCCTCTCTCCACCCCCGCACCAGTCCAGCTGTGCTCTGCTGCTCCCCCTCATCAGCAGCAAGGTCAGGGACCTCCACCAAATCCAAGCCCTCCTCCTCCTCAGAAGTGGTCTGTGAAGCTGCCTGCAGATCCTGCTGGTCCAAGGCTGCCGCTCCCTCTTCCACCAGTGCATACAGGGCCCTGTCCAGCACACACACCAAGGGGACCCACTCGCACACCATTGCATGGTCCCTGCTGACCATGTTGGTGGCCTGCAGGAAGGGTGCCAGGACTGAGCACACCTGCTGCATGTGCCCCCAGTCCTCTGTGGAGATGATGGACGGGAGGTTGGTGGCGGCACGCCCAGTTGCAGTGATGGAGGCAACTGTTGCACGTGCAAGGAACTGGCTGACAGCCTGCCTCTGTTCAACCAGATGCTCCAACATCGCCAGGGTGGAGTTCCAGCGAGTTGGAACATCGATCATGAGCCAGTGCTGTGGCAGGTGCAGCTCCTTCTGCACCTCTTCCATGCTCGCTACGGCTGCAGGCGAGAGCCGGAAATGACGCACGACCTTCCTTGCTGCCTCAAGGAGTCGGTCTATCCCCTGGTAGGTCCGCAGGAACTTTTGGACTACCAGGTTCAGGACGTGCGCCAGGCAGGGGATGTGGGTCAGGTCTCCCCTGCTGATGGCAGCAACCAAGTTGCCTTGAAGTTCAAATGCCCACAAAGCTACAACCAATTGTTGTTTCATACCAACCAATGTGTTTTTAAGACCCTGTGATATTGAAGAACCATTTTTCTATTTTTTGTACGTGTGTCAATAAAGTTTTTTCAGAGACTTTTTTTGCCTATTTGAGATTGCATTATAGTATATTTAGTCCTTTTTAAAGGTATAAACAAGGCAGAACCCTGACCACCCCCTGGAAGGTGTCGCTGAGCAGGGTCTGGCGAGGCCTTTTGCTGGCACGGGAAGCAGTGGAGGGAGCAGAGGAGGCCACTGAGGACTGGCTGCCAGAACAGGCCTCAGTGTCGGCGGCAGGAGTTGCAGAGGGAGGAGGAGCAGTGCGTTGCTGACGCACTCCTGCTGGTGCTGCTGGCGGAGGTGGAGGAGGGCGGGTGGCTGCTGCCGACAGCTTCGCAGTGGTGGCGGGTCTGCCACTGCCAGCTTTCTTCAACTTCACGAACTCCTCATGCTCGTGAAAGTGTTTCCCTGCAAGATGGTTGACCAGAGAGGTGGTGCCAAACGCAGAGGGCTCCTTCCCTCTGCTGAGCTGCTTGCGGCACTGGTTGCATACTTGCACTCCAAATACGGCAGGGTGAAAAAATTCCATATTGGGGAGGTGAAGTTGCCCCTTCAGCTGGAAGGTGCTGCTGCCGCTGGTCTCCCTGTGGTGGTTGGGGTTCTTGGTGCGGCTGGTGGTGGCACTGGCAGAACTCGTCTCCTGATCAGCAAGCTGTGTGGCCTGCATACCACGCCCACTTGTGATCCTGCCCATGCCTGCGATGCTGATCCTTCTAGCAAGGCCCGCAGACGCATCCTCCTCCTCAGAGCTGATGACATCCCCACTCCTAGGACCTGGCACCCAGTCTTTGTCCAACACCCTGTCATCATCATCCTCCTCCTCCGCAAACATGTCCTGCTGGGATCCCCCAAACTCCCCTTCTGCATGCATGGGTGGATGGACAGTCACCACTGTCTGACTGTCCAAAGCATCATCCCCCAAAGTGCCCATGAGCATTCCTTCCTCCGCCAATTCTGCCGCAACAGCATTCCATAACCCCACTGCGCTTGGGGATAACAAGTTGCTGAGTGACAGGATGCTGGTGTTGCCCGCTGGGGCTGGAGAACTGCACTCCTCCTCCTCCTCCTCCTGCTCCCCAGGCAGTGCTGGTTGACTGCTGCTGCTCTTGTGAACAGGAGTGGTGGCGGGGGTGGAGGACTCGGTTCCAGAGCTAATGGTGGCCTGCTCATCCACCATCAGTTCCACCACAGCGTCTGTGTCCTTCTCCTCAATAGGATGGCTACGACCTGGCGGTGGGAGGAACATCTGGGCCACACGCTGCTGCTGCTGCTGCTGTGTCTCTGCAGCGTGACTCCCAGCTGTTGGGCGGCCAAGGCATCCACGGCCAGTGGCTAATGGCGGAATAGCCACTGGTGCAGACGCAGAACTGTGCATGGTGGTGGTGGCGCGGCTGCCACGCCCACGACCTCCTCTCTTGGCGATGCCCTTGCTGCCCTTGCTGCCCCTGCCCAAACCGCGGCTGCCAGTGCCAGACATTGTATATTTTTAATATTATACAAATGAAAAAAAAAAACGTATGTATGTAAATGCGAATGGGACAAGTGGGGTACTTTAATGGGGTGGGACTGGTGGTGGTGGGTGTGTGAGGTGACGGACAGGTGTACTCTACAGCAGAGATCAGTGTAGCGCTAACGAGATAGTGCGCACTGCGCACACAAAGACCCTAGCTGAAGCTGACTGACGGTATCCCTATACACAGACTACAGTACAAGTCAGCAAATACACAATAGAAGTAATAGAAAAAAATAGGACGGGTGTAGCACTAACGAGAGGGTGCGGACAGCGCAGATGTGCACTGCGCACACAAAGACCCTAGCTGACGCTGACTGACGGTGTCCCTATACACAGACTACAGTACAAGTCAGCGAATACACAATAGAAGTAATATATAAACAATAGGACGGGTGTAGCACTAACAAGAGGGTGCGGACAGCGCAGACGTGCACTGCGCACACAAAGACCCTAGGTAACGCAGTGACGGACGGTACCTATACACAGACTAGAGTACAGTACACTACAGTACTACTAACTAAACAATAGAAGAATCTAGCTAAATAATAGAACAGGTGTGACTAGATTACAGAGAGCAGATACAGCAGGACAGGTATAGCAGTAAAGCTGGGCCTTGCTAACTTCAAAATAGTACAAATATATCTAACACCGAAGTAGTAGTAGTAGTAGTACAGGAGTAGAGTAGGACAGGTGAGAGCACAGGTAAGGTAACTAGAGACTAAAGCACAGAGCAGGGCAGGCTGCCTTGCCTAGGCACAGGGCCTAGCCAGGGCCGGCGCTACCATTAAGGCAAAGGAGGCAGCTGCCCCAGGGCCCCAGAGCTTGTAGGGGCCCCAAGTGGCTACAAGAGGAAAAAAAAATTCAAATCGGCCTTATAGTTTTTGAGAAAATCGATTTTAAAGTTTCAAAGGAAAAAAAAAACACATTTAAAAACCTGCCAACTTTAATGGTTAATAGCAAATCCACCTTAAATGCTAGAAATCTTAAATGTGCAGGATATGTTAAGGAGATCATTAGGAATAAGAGAAAAAAACAATTTTTCAAAAAGATCTTATAGTTTTTGAGAAAATCGATTTTAAAGTTTAGAAGGAAAAAAGTATAGTTTTAAATGCGTTAAATGTCACTTTTAGTAGCAAACCTAACGGTAGTGTAATTTTACATGCATCAAACGAAAGCGCAATAACTTTCCTGACGGGGTTTCCAGGGGGTCTATACGCAGCCACAGCGCTTTGGCCAGGGATCGCTATACAGCCGCCATATGGCTGTATGAAGATCCCTGGTATTTTTTTCTTATTTTACCAAAAAAAAATTTTATGTTTAGAGTGTGGGAATTTTTTTTTTCTAATTATGTGGGGTCCCCCCTCCTGAAACTTTTTAACCCCTTGTCCCCCATGCAAGCTGGGATAGCAAGAATGTGGAGCTCTGACCGATTGGGACTTCACACCCTGACTATACCAGCTGCAAAAAAGGTCCCCTAATGCCGATTTTTGTTCCGATGTATATGTGGGGGGCCCGCCAGGTTTATTTTGCCCTGGGGCACCATTGTTGCTTAAACCGGCCCTGGGCCTAGCTGCTGGCTGCAGGCCTGCAGCAGCACCAGTGACAGTCTCTCTCCATCCCTAGTCCCCCTATTAATCACACAAACTAAACTGCCTAAAATACAATCTATCTACAATACAAAGCAATACAGTTGAATATCAAGTGTTGGAGTGTAAAAACGCTAGGTTTAGAACAATAGCAATGCACTTGCACACAGACAAAAAGCACTGGAGCAGTCTCTCAGTACTATCAGTCAGTAAGTCGCAAGCAGGATGAGTAAGGCAAGATGGCGTCCGCTATCTATAGAGGGGGGCTTGGCCAGGCTCCCTCTCTGTGATTGGCTGCAGTCAGAGGGCTGGGAGCCCTCTGATTTGCTTGTGAGGACTCGAGGTGACGTCTGTCGTGACGCTATCCGAGCTCGTGACGCTATCCGAGCTCGGATAGCTAGGATATCTCCGGATATCTGCTTGCTATCCGAGTGCGCTCGGATAGCACAGCCCGGATAGCTAATACTATTCGAGCTCGGTATTCGAGCTCGAATAGTGAAAAAAGAGCTAGGATATCCGAGTACCTCGGATATCCTAGCTCAGATGAGCACCACTGTTGAAGGCACTCCAAAGATTTCTTGGCTTCGCCAATTACTATAGAAAGTTCATCAAGGGGTTCTCCTCGGTAGTGTCACCCCTTACTAATCTTACCAGAAAGGGGGCTGACACTTACCATTGGACGCCAGAGGCACAGACCGCCTTTGCCACATTGAAAAAATTGTTCTGCTCTGCTCCCATTCTGAGACATATGGATGTCACCTTCCACTTCATTGTTGAGGTCGATGCGTCAGAGATTGGGGTGGGAGCTGTACTATCTCAGCGCTCAGGCCTTCAAGGCAAACTACACCCTTGTGCCTTTTTCTCTCGTAGATTCTCTCCGGCCGAGAGGAACTACGATATCGGCAATCGGGAACTCTTGGCCATAAAATTAGCCTTTGAAGAATGGCGTCATTGGCTGGAAGGGGAAGAACATACCATCACAGTCTATACAGATCATAAAAACTTGGAGTACATTGAAAGGGCCAAGAGACTTAGTCCCCGACAGGCCCGCTGGTCCTTATTCTTTTCAAGGTTCAGATTTATTATAACGTACACACCAGGTAGCAAGAACATCAAGGCAGACGCGCTATCTAGATGTTTTGAGCCTGAGACAGTTCAGCCTTCAACCCCTGAGACCATCATACCTCAAAAGGTGGTGCTGGCAGCTACTGAAACTTGGGAGGACTGGACGGCTACTCTGGGCCCGTACCAACAGGACATTCCAGAAGGGAAGCCTGATGGGGTTATGTTTGTACCACTTCCCTTTCGCCTACAACTTTTACAATTATTTAATTCCCATTAGAATGCTGGGCATCCGGGGGCTGCCCGAACTCAGGATCTGTTAGCCAGATGTGTATGGTGGCCTTCACTGGCACTTGATTGTAAAGAGTTTGTGAGAGAGTGCTCAGTTTGCGCTAGAAGTAAGCCCTCTCGCCAGGCTCCAGTGGGTACATTACAACCCTTACCCATGCCAAACGAACCCTGGACTCATGTGTCCATGGACTTTGTGGGAGAACTTCCCCGGTCTGAAGGCAAAACGGTCATCTGGGTGGTAGTCGATAGGTTCAGTAAGATGGCTCATTTCGTTCCCCTAAAAGGACTCCCCTCGGCCCAGGAGTTAGCTGATCTCTTCATTCAGCACGTTTTCTGGCTGCATGGCATTCCGGAAAATGTGGTGTCAGATAGGGGAGTCCAGTTTGTGTCGAAATTTTGGAGAGCTTTTTGCCATCAGTTAGGTATGGACCTTTCGTTTTCATCAGGCTACCACCCACAGACCAATGGTCAGACCGAAAGAGTTAACCAGTCTCTTGAACAATTTCTCAGGTGTTATGTGGCCGATGCCCAGTCAGATTGGGTAAAGTTTTTGCCATTCGCAGAATTTGCGCATAATAACCTGAAAAGTGCCTCCTCTGGATTTTCCCCTTTTCAGGTGCTGACGGGAAAATCTCCCAAGTTTTCTCCTTTGCCTGTGGCATCTACTCCTTTCCCGGCCCTGGAAGATTGGCAAAGGGCGTTAAAGGAGATTTGAGTGTTAGTTAAGAGGAATTTGGGAAAGGCTTTCCAGACTCAGAAGAAACAGGCGGATAAAAGGCGGTCTGTAGAGTGGAAGTTTTCCCCAGGGGACATGGTCTGGGTATCTACTCGGCATTTAGCATTGAAACAACCGTCACCTAAGTTAGGACCCAGATTTATAGGCCCATACCCTGTGTCCAAAAAAATTAATGATGTCACATATGCGATTGATCTCCCAGCCAGCATGAGAGGTGTGAGATCATTCCATGTTTCTTTGTTGAAGCCTGCAGTGCACGTGGGTTCTTCTCCCCCCCCCCCCCTCCTGTGATGGTTGATGACCAACCTAAGTATGAGATCGAGAAGATCCTGGATTCTCGATTAGTGCAGAATTCTGTACAATACCTGGTCCACTGGAAGGGGTATGGTCTGGAGGAAAGAACTTGGGTGCCGGATTGTCGCATGCATGCGGAGGATTTAAAGAAAGAGTTTCATAAGTTACACCCTGAAAAGCCGGAAAGGAAGTGTCCGGGGTCCACACCTCGGGGGGGGGTGTGGGGGGGTACTGTAAGGGTTAGTGGAGATGCCACCGCGGAGACAGGCAGCATGGCGGCTGTCTCAGCGTATCAGCCGGCGGTTTCATGCGGGTGATTTGCCTGGTCCTTCCATTGCACATAGATTAAGAGCTACAGGCAACAGGACCTTTATGCGAATAGAAGGGGAGTCAGCTGATCTGCCAAGTCAGCTGACTCCATCAGTACTTCGGATTGGCTGAGTGGCTGGGGCGGCGCTGCGGAGCAACTTAGTATATATAGTACCAGACTGTCAGTTGCTCGGTGTCTGCTGTTGCAAATACTTGCGTGTGAGCGCTCAGACCTTAGTCAGATCCCAAAGTGTGCTAGAACCGGCCGGAGCCGGGGATCCACACTTAGCCAGATTCTGTTGATAGCTTAAAGTACTAATTACATTGTATTATCTGTTATGACCCTTTGCTTTCATTGACTATTTTCCTGCTTGCTGACTCTGTACCTCTGCCTATCTGATTCACGTTGCCGACCCTGCCTGAAAAACAACTCTGAATCAGCCTTCTGTCTTTGTACCTTATCTGTCGGTACGTTGCCTTCTCTGCTTGTCTGACCTTTCTATCCTCACCAGTGGGCCTAGCCACTGGTGAGGGATCTGTAGCTGTCACCTGCAACTCAGGTGAAGCGTTAATGTAGTACTGTCTGAAATACCTGCTCCACAGGTATCCAATAGCTGTAGTATAGTCTTGCCTGCTCCTCAGGTGATCACCTTTTTCAGCTTACCAGTGGCACCTGCTCCTCAGGTGTCCATTGGCTACAGTACTGTCTGAATCACCTGCTTCTCAGGTGATCAACCTTGCAGCATAACTAGTAGCTCCTGCTCCGCAGGTGCTCTTTAACTGCTACACAGCCGGACTCGCCTGCTCCTCAGGTGATCCTTGGCTGCAGTATTGTCTGTAGTCACCCGCTCCTTGGGAGACTTTATCTTCCTCATTACTGTTGCACCAATCCCTATCTCACATTGGTAGTCTTGTGTCTGGCTATACTAGCATTATTGGTGATTCTGCAGATCACCACATAATCAGGTATAGCCAGTGGCGTAGCTAAGGAGCTGTGGGCCCCGATGCAAGTTTTACAATGGGGCCCCCCAAGCACTCAATACATAACAATTGATACGGTGCACCAAGATGTGCCAATGGCAACTACAGTGTCAGAGGTGCAAGAAGGGGATGGGGAGCAGTTAGTTAATGATTACCACTATTCAAAGTATCTATAGAAGTGATTATTATAAGCACAGTACCAATAGAGAGCTAATACTGTACTTGAGGGAGGGCCCTTTAGGGCCCCTCTGGCCCAAGGGCCCTGATGCGGTCGCTACCTCTGCACCCCATATTGCTACGCCCCTGGGTATAGCGTCTGTATTATTGGTGATACTGCAGATCACCAATAGTCAGAAAATCTGTTAGCTGACACCTATCTTTACAGCCCTTATTACACTTTCACTTACAGGTGCAAAATCGAAATCATGCCTAGCAGAGGATGGTTTTGACCCATTGACCTCTGGGTTATGGGTAGTGTTGGGCGAACAGTGTTCGCCACTGTTCGGGTTCTGCAGAACATCACCCTGTTCGGGTGATGTTCGCGTTCGGCCGAACACCTGATGGTGTTCGGCCTTTTAAATTCGGGTTCGCCCCGAACTTCTAATGGCCGCCGAACAGGGCCGAACAGGGCCTCTGTTCGGCCGAACAGGGCCCTGTTCGGCCGAATACGGCCCCCCTATGGGGTCGCAGGCATAAGGGGGGAGCATGCCCCGATCGCGGGGGGGGTCGGAAATTCCCCCCACCCCCTCCGCTAGCGCTCCCCCCTCTGCCCGCTTCCCCATAACAAAGTTTCAAGAAGTACCTGCTGTGTCCGGTGGTAGTGTGGGTGGCTGGCAGTGGGCGGCACTATGCAGTGACTGAATGAGGAGGAGGAGTCCGGAGAGTGACGCGTTGAGGGAGGCCGGGCAGCGGGCGGTTCAGCAGTGAACCGCCCGCTGCCCGGCCTCCCTCAACGCGTCACTCTCCGGACTCCTCCTCCTCATTCAGTCACTGCATAGTGCCGCCCACTGCCAGCCACCCACACTACCACCGGACACAGCAGGTACTTCTTGAAACTTTGTTATGGGGAAGCGGGCAGAGGGGGGAGCGCTAGCGGAGGGGGTGGGGGGAATTTCCGACCCCCCCCGCGATCGGGGCATGCTCCCCCCTTATGCCTGCGACCCCATAGGGCCCCCAAAAGCTGGATGTTCGGAAAGTTCGGGGTTCGGCCCGAACATGCCAAACATCTCGGCCATGTTCGGCGAACTTTCCCGAACCCGAACATCCAGGTGTTCGCCCATCACTAGTTATGGGCCCAGCACACTTCTGCTGTGCCACTCTGCAGTCTGCTTACATTTGTATACAATCTTCAAGTTTAAAAAGGGTACATTAGTTCCCTTCATAAAACACAAAAGGCAAGGCCGTCCCTGGGTGGGCTTGAACCACCAACCTTTCGGTTAGAGGGAGGAGAGATTTTATCTTTGTAATCAGTTTCAGATCCAGATATCTGCAACATCCACGGATATCTGGGTAATGGGTAAAGCGCCCAAATATCCACAGATTGGTATCCGGATTAAAAAAAACAATCCGGAATCCGAATTTGAATCGGATAGTGTAAAAAAGTTTGGATATCCGGAATCCGGATTAGCATCCCTGCCTCTCACTACAGTTCTCCTTTAAAACAGACTTTTGTTTTAGAATACAACTACAAGCCAGCCTGCTGTAGCTTGTATTTGTGGAGATTTTCAAACCACAAACACACAGTAGACTGCAAATAAATGAGCAGTAGCTAGTCATGGCGTAGCTAAGAAGCTGTGGGCCCAGTACAAGTTTTGCATTGGGACCCCACCAGCTCTCTATACATAAAAATTGATACACCACACCAAAACCAATCAAGAACAACCACAGTGTCAGAGGAGCAAGAAAGGGATGGGAAACAGTGTGTTAATGATCACTGCTATTCTAATCATCTATAGAAGTGAATATTATCAGCATAGGACCAATAAAGAGCTAATACTGTGGTTGAGGGTGGGCCACTCTAGCCCAAGGGCCCCGATGCGGTGGCTACCTCTGCACCCCCTATTGCTACGCCGCTGGTAGCTAGCTAAGCTCTCTCTACTCCTATCACATCCACTAACTCTTCCCAACAGAGGCTGATGTGTCAGAGAGCTAGTCTTCTCAGGGCGCTGTCTGTTGTCTGATTGGTTGTAGTTATGTGGTTTCTGGGTCAATTCTGCAGCTAAGAATCATGGGAGACATAATATGGGGAGAGAAGAAATTACTTCCTATCAATTTTCAAATTTTCATGCTAAGCACATGTCGAATATAGCAGTTATTTTCGAAATTAGTATTTGGGCGAAAATATGGCACTTTCCCTTTAAATTTCGCTATTGGGCGAAAATGCAAAAATTTAAGCTAATTTTCACAAAAATTCGGCAAAATCAAAAACGGGATTTTTGATGCGAAAATGACTGGCAAAAATTTGCAAGCTACACTGGTGACTGGCAGACATTGGCTTCTTCCACTCAAAGATTTCCTTCATGGACATCTGGCTGCTGCTGTGGGCAGAGGAGCAGGAACTATTTAAGGTGAGAGGCGAAGTGGAGGAGGGTGGCTTTGAAGGTGCAAGGGATAAAGTGGCTGAAGATGCTGCACCTGAAGGAGGAAGTGGAGGCGGAGGGTGGCTTTGCGTTTGTGTGCTGCTTTTCCTCAGGTGGTCATCCTATTGCTGTTTGTGCTTTCTCATCATGTGCCTTTGTAAGGCAGTTGTCCCTACGTGGGTCTTGGTCATTCCACGAATTTTTGGTGGCAGAGAGTACAGATGACATTGCTCTCATCTGAGGCAGACACACAAAAAAAATTCCACAACGCTGAGCCCTGGAACGATGGCACTTTAGTGGTGGTGTCAGCAGCTGACCTTGAAGGGCATGCTGACTGGCTGTCCATAGTTAGTGATACATGCCACCAGACGCTGCCACGAGCTGTTTCTGACAATGAGCTTCCCCTGCTTCTTTCAGCAACTCGTCTCCTCCTACTCCTCTCTGACTCCCCCTCTGAACTGTCCCCCTGTTCATCTTGTCTATTGGGAACCTCATGTGACATCCTTGGCAGTATCATCATAATCATCATTATCCTTCACAGCTTTGCTTGTATCAGACACCTCCAAAACTGCACCAACAACAGGTGCTTTATCATCCTCACACCTTAGGTCCATACTGGCGCCTAAGTCAGACATATGAGGTGGTGGTGTAACATGCTTAGCGCCGTCATCTTGTAACAATAATGGCTGTGAATCAGTTAATTATCCACCAAATAACTACTGCAAAGTGTCAAATGGAGCGGATGTGGTGCTAGTAGTAGCAGTGGTGGCTACGGAGGAAGATATGACACGGTTCTATGCAGAAGCTGAGGAACATGAGGTGTTCTGTGTTAAATAGTCAACTACGTCCTGGCATTCTTGGGATTTGATGGCACATGCCTTCTGAACACTGTACTTTGGTCCAGGGCCACACAAAATCACATCAGCATGACCTCGAACAGACCTGCTGGGCGGCCTGCCTCTGGCTCTGCCTCTGCATTTTGTTTTATCCATATTGGGGAGGATGAAGTGAAAGGTATGCACTGACTTGACTAATACAATGTGCAGTCACACAGGTGCAGTGAAAATGGATGCACTGACTGCTGCTATAATACAGTGTGTAGTCACACAGGTGCAGTGAAAGGTATGTACTGACTTCTGCTATAATACAATGTGCAGTCACAGAGGTGCAGTGAAAAGGTTGCAGTGACTGCTGGTGTAACAATGTGCAGTCACACAGGTGCAGTGAAAGGTATGCAGTGACTGCTGGTATAACAATGTGCAGTTGCACAGGTGCAGTGAAAGGTGTGCAGTGACTGCTGGTATAACAATGTGCAGTCACACAGAGGCAGTGAAAAGGTTGCAGTGACTGCTGGTATAACAATGTGCAATCACACAGGTGCAGTGAAAAGGTTGCAGTGACTGCTGGTATAACAATGTGCAGTCACACAGGTGCAGTGAAAAGTATGCACTGACTGCTGCTATAATACAGTGTGCAGTCACACAGGTGCAGTGAAATGTATGCACTGACTGCTGCTATAATACAATGTGCAGTCATACAGGTGCAGTGAAAAGGTTGCAGTGACTGCTGGTATATCAATGTGCAGTCACAAAGGTGCAGTGAAAATGGATGCACTAACTGCTGGGATATAAAACAGCGTGCGATCACACAGATGCAGTAAAAGGTATGCAGTGACTGCTATATAAAACAGTGTGCGGTCACACAGATGCAGTGAAATGTATGCAGTGACTGCTATAAAAAACAGCGTGCAGTCACACAGGTGCAGTGAAAAGTATGTAGTGACTGGTATTATAATACAATTTGCAGCAGTCACACTAGGCGCTGAATGTGCTGGGCCTGGCACAGTATAGCAATTAGTAAGAACCAGCTGCGACAGACAGAGCTGTATATGCAGTGTCAGTTAGCTAAACACAAAAAAAAAACACATCACAAGAACATTAGCTCTCAAAAGAGTTGTTTTGGTGATGCTTTTCAGTAGCAAATATCAGCAAAGAGCAAGCTAACAAGAGCCTAACTAAGCTTTCCCTATGTCTGCAGAAACCTCTCTCCCTTCTCTCAGTAATACAGCAGCACACAGAGTGAGAACATGACAGACACTGCTGCTGCCTTGTATAGGGGGGGGGGGGGGGGGCTCAGGGAGGGAGTGCAGCCTGATTGGCTGCCATGTGTCTGCTGACAGTGATGTAGAGGGTCAAAGTTTAGCCCAATGATGTAGTATAGGGGGCGGGTCGAACTCGCTTAACCTCTTGACGACCAGCTAACGCCGATTGGCGTAAACTGGTCGTCTGCGGGTTTCCATGGAAACGGGTGCTCGTCCGAGCGGCCTTTCCATGTCCGTTCACGGAGGCTGTCTCCGTGAACAGCCGGAGAGCCGCCGATCGCGGCTCGCCGGCAAAATGTAAACACGCGGGGAAGAAATCGCCACTGTTTACATCATACGGCGCTGCTGCGCAGCAGCGCCGTAAGGCAGATTGGCGATCCCCGGCCTCTGATTGGCCGGGGATCGCCGGCATATGATAGGCTGAAGCCTATCCTTCAATGCGCAGCTCACACAGGGAGGGAGAGGGAGGGAGAGGGACGGAGCGCAGAGAACGCTGCGGAGAGGGGCTTTGAAGAGCCCCCCCCCGCAAAGTGCAGAGAGCCGGCGGCGATCAGACCCCCCCAGAAGGACATCCCCCTAGTGGGGAAAAACGATGGTAAGTCTGATCGCCCTGGCATAATCCTGATCTGTGCTGCAAGCTGGAGAGCCCACGCAGCACAGATCAGACAGAAATCCACTGGTCGGCAAGTGGTTAAAGTTCACGTTCGGCTGCAAACGTGAATCCACGTTGTTCGCACGATTAAGTTCGTGTTCAAACTGTTCGGGACATCTCTATTAGTGTGCTAGCGGAACTACAAGGCCCAGTTGCCTGTTATTGGCCTGTATGCAGCGTGTCATACAGATATGCTATACTATGATCACAAATACAGTTAAAAGATATGCACTGGTAATAGTGTGCTGGTGGAACTGCAAGGCCCAGCTGCCTGCGACTGTGGGCTGTATGCAGCGTGTCGCACAGATATGCTATACTTTGATCACAAATACAGTAGGAAGATATGCATTGGTAATAGTGTGCTGGTAGAACTACAAGGCCCAGCTGCGATTGTGGGCTGTATGCAGTGTCACACACACAAAAAAAAAAAAAATCAGAAGAAGAATATTAGCCTTCCAAAAGGCTTTTTTGGGGTGCTGTCAGCAATAAATTTCAGCGAGGAGCAAGCTAAACAACAGCCTAGCTAACTGTCCCTGTCTCTGCAGCAACCTCTCCCTTCCTCTCACTAAAGCAGCAGCTGGAGATTGAAAACATGGCCAGAGCTACTGCATTTTTATAGGGGGACGGGGGATCCGTTGGGGAGTGCAGCCTGATTGGCTGCAATATGTCTTCTAACTGTGATGTAGGGGTTCAAAGTTTAGCCCAATGACGAGGTATGGGGGCGGGTTGAATGCGCTATGTGTTCGCATCCCACCATGGATGCAAACAGCTGAATTTAGCCGGGAACTGTCCGCGGTGAACCGTTTGGGCCATCTCTAGTTGCAGCATATTCTCAGTGTCTGTCTGATAGTGCACAGGTAAAGCCAATGGCACTGAGCCACACCTGTGCCCACTTACATTAATATTGAGTTGTGTGCCACATAAAAGCACAAGCCCATTTTTTTTTTTACACTACTGTGCTCCAGGGCATCTGTTATTATTACTGTATTGTGTTTGACCTCACCTGTTGCATATCCGCAGTGTATGTTTGATAATAATACACAGACAGAGCCCACTGGCACTGACCCACACCTCTGCCACTTCTAGTGATAATGAATTGTGTGCCACATAGGACACAAGCACAGTTTTGCCACTACTACTCCAGGGTATCTGTTATTATCACTGTATTGTGTTTGAACTTGTGCGTACCTTGGTGTGTGACACTACAAAGCCAGCTGATAACCAGAGCTGTGTACACTACTGCTAAAATGACAGGCAGAGGCAGGCCATCCAAGTGTGCTCGAGATCGTGCTGCTGTGATTTCATGCGGCCCTGGAAGAATGCACAGTGTTCAGAGGGCACATACCCTCAACCCCAAAAATTCAGAGGACATAGTTCACTCACTTACACGGTGCACCCCATCTTCTATACGCCTTGCCCGGTGTCTGACAGCTGGCTTGTCGGAATTGTTAGCCCACCAGCTGTTACCGTACAAGCTGGTGGAGTCTGAGCCCTTCAAGAAATGTGTCATGATTGGGACAATTCAGGGGAAGGTACGGGCAGAAACTTCTTTTCCAAAAAGTCAATCCCCAACCTGTACGGTCAAGTGGAAAGTGAAGTCATGGCAACTCTGACGCACAGTGTTGGGGCAAGGGTCCATATGACCACTGATATCTGGTCTGCAAAACAGGTATATCACATACACTGTGCATTGGGTCAACCTGTTGACGGCTGCCAAGCATGGAATACGTGGCTGTGCGGCGGAGTTGGTGACACCACCACAACTTGCAGGCAGCTCTGCTGCCACCTCCTCTTCTCCTCCTCCATCCTCTTTGCTATCCTCTTGTAATGATCTGCTCTGTTGTCTGCACAGGCAGACAGCTTTTTGACCATTTTTTAGGTCTGAGTGCTGCAGGTCCCTGGAAAAGAGACCTGTCTTCACTCTGTAACTTTCAGAGTTGCTGTTCTGGTGAGGAATTTGCATCCACTTGTCATGTATATTGCTTAGTTGCTTCCTTTGATGGCTTGCAGTATAAATACCATTTCCTCCCAGAATTCCCTGCTGGTCATAGAGGTTTGTTCCTGCTAACTTACCTGGAGTCTCAGCCCTCTGCTTATTGTTTGCTAATATTGCTATCTTAGAGTAGTTTCTTGGGAGTGCACTTGCATTCCTTCTAGCTTAGTGAGGTCGTTATTATCTCTATTGCCTTGTTCTGTTTTTCTGTTGCGATTGTTCTGTCGACAGCGGCGGCTGACAGAAAATCGCTCTGTCTGTTTGGATCACATTTTCCCTAGTGTTAGAGGCGGTGGATCTCTCTGTATTCTTTCTTGGAGTTTAACCTCGGCTGCGGTTGCTGTTGGTTACTCCTTCTGTCTGTCTTGTTGTGCAGATCGCAATCGCTCTTGCGGAAGAGCAGTGGATCTTTTCAGTCCTGTCCCTGTGTACGGATCGCACTCGCTCTTGCGGAAGAGCAGTGGATCATTTCAGTCCTGTTCCTGTGTACGGACCGCACTCGCTCTTGCGGAAGAGCAGTGGATCCTATCTGACTTGTTCCTGTTGTTTGTTTGTCCAGAGCAAACGCTTACTGTTGCCTGAGGTAAGGCAACCGATTAGCAAGCGTTTCTGTTACTTGTTTGTTTGTGTTTCTGGGTTCATTTGTTAGTCAGGGTTGGCGCGTTTTGTCTCTGTTGCGCTTCTTGTGCGGAGTTCGCGCCATTAACGTGTTTTGTCGCTGTTGCGCTTCTCGTGCGGCGACCGCGTTTAGCTAGTGCGTTTGTTATTTTCCTTGGCTTTCTAATCATTATTGTTTACTGTGTCTTTCTTACTACACCTATGCTCTGTCTTTACTCAGTCTTGTGTCGCTATTAGCAATCGCCATTCTTGCGATTGCTTTCCTACTTGGTAGTTATAAAGGTAGCTATATGCGGTGAGGTGAGTTCACTCAACTCAAAGGTAGTTGTATATGCAGTAAGGTGAGTTCACTGAACACAAAAGGTAGCTATATGCAGTGAGGTGAGTTCACTGAACACAAAAGGTAGTTAGATGCAGTCAGCTGAGCTCACTCAACACAAAGGTAGTTATATGCAGTGAGGTGAGTTCACTCAACTTAAAAGGTAGTTATATGCAGTGAGGCAAGTTCACTCAACACAGAGGGGGCATGGCTTTCATGGTGGAAGGAACGGACGCGTCCTAGACGAGCTCCCGATGGATGGCAGACAAAGCGGCTCACTGCGACCTGATCCCAGCCCGGGGACACTATGAGAGGAGATGCCGCTGGAGACGGAGGTCTCAAAAAAGAGGAAGCAAGGCCCGCCAGCTCCCCGCAAACTGACGGACTTCTTCCAAACTAAGCGGGTGGAGCAGGCCCAAGATGGCGCCGCGTGTGCAGGACTCACCACGCCAGCCCAGGCCAGCACATTACAAGGCGGCGATTCCGCGCTGCAGTCTGCAGCAGGGGAGCAAGCTCAGCCGGTCAGTGAATCATCTCCCACGGGCAGCCCAGCTAAATCCAGGCCAAGGAGGCATTCTGGAGACTTGGTAAGCGGCCATGCACCCACAGCAACACAGCCTGACAGCATGTCGCTCTCTATTGAAGCATTCCCTACCTCTGACATTAACGCCACTCAGACCTTTATCAAGGACATTCTGTTATTATTCAGATCCTCCTTATTAGCAGAGATCTCCTCTTTCAACGCAGGTTTACATACAGATATTGCTTCCCTGGGCAATAGTCAATGCAGTGGAGGAGAAAGTAAGTGAAGTGGTCAGAGAATTTAACGTTATGGTCGACTCTGCTTCAGCCACCACAGATGATATTAAATGGTTGAAAGCTAAATCAGCCGACATGGAGGACAGGAACCGTCGAAACAATCTGAAATTTAGAGGAATCCCCAAGCAAATACAGGAACATGACCTAAAGCACTACTTGCGGAACCTCACTAAGGCCCTTTTGCCTGACACTACAGAAATAGAATTAATAATCGACAGGGCCCACCGTCTCCCCAAACCACCTTTCCTAGCAGACGCAATACCCAGAGATGTAATTGCCCGTTTTATGTTCTACCATATTAAAGATGGAATCGTACAAACAGCAAGAAAAGAAGGTTCACTGCCTGATCAATATAAAAATATACAGATTTTTGCTGATCTTTCTGCTGCTACACTGAGACTCAGAAAGGAGATGCAGCCCTTTACTAAAGCTTTACAGCAACTTCAGATCCCTTACAATTGGGGCTTCCCCACAAAGCTGAGATTCTCATACAAAAATAAGAAATATGCAATTGCTGACGCTGAAGCTGGCCTGACCCTTTTTAAGCAGCTACACATACAAGCACAGCAGCCTGCGCCTTCCTACAGAAATTCTAAAACCTCCAGAACCCCACATGACGGGAAGAATCAAGACTATCGCTGACACTATTCATCCCCCCGGCTTTAGGGGTACACATCCCATTTTCTGCCTCCAAGATGATGTTCGGAGTACTTTTTCCTTTGCCTCCACCACAGCTAGTGGACAGAGAACTATGTCACACTACCGTCAGTTCGCTGACACCCGCTTGCTTAGACAGAGGGATTCTAGCTCTGGTGTAGTTAAGAAGTTATTTCTCAATACATTTTGTTTGTTTTGTTTGTCTGTTACCTCTCTTCTCAACTCAAGCATATCAGACGTCACATGGAAAGGTATATTGTCTTGGGCAGATAAGGGGGTGGTAGTTAAACAGGGGTTCTTTTCAAATTCCTACCACAGCTTTTTCTATTTTGCTTCAACATGCCACTGAAAATCACATCATTAAATGTTTGGGGACTGAATACTCCATACAGGCGACATCTCCTGTGGGACGAGGCTAAAACGCAAAAATCCCACATCCTCTGTATACAGGAGACTCACCTGCTGGGGAAAGACACCCACCGATGCACCAATATTAATTTCCCTCTGATATATCATAGTTCGTTTACAAAAAAAAAGAGAGGGGTCATGATGGCTTTTCACCGTGACCTAAAAGTAACCCCAAAGATGGTATCCACTGACCCCAATGGTAGATTCATCATATTCACTGGACATATCAATGATGAGCCTATTACATTGGTTGCCCTTTATGCCCTGAACACGGGCCAAAAAGCCTTTTTGCAGAAATTATGCACTAAAGCTAAAGCCTGCCAATTGGGCCGCTTAATATTAGGAGGGGACTTTAACGCTTGTCCAGCCAAAATAGATCACTCCCGCAGATCCCCCCATCAGGTAATCGACAAAGTATTGAATTGGAATGATCTTTACGACACATGGCGTACTTTACATCCCACGCCCCGGTACACATTGAATTAAAAGATAACCTAGTGTCACAGAAACCGTTTCTGTGGAGACTTAATACCTCCCTCCTCTCTAACTCCCAATTCTTAGATAATCTGACTAAAGAGACCCAGGTTTTTATGGATATTAACCGCACTCTAACATTGAAACCTTGCACTATATGGGCAGCGTATAAAGCCGTTGTGAGAGGCATATTAATCAGGCAAGGCTCGATCCAGAAGAGAGAGAAGATGGCCAAACTTGACAACTTACTAGACTCAATTCGAAGCTAGGAGAAACTCCATAAGCAGAACCCGACCTGTTACTTAGAAAGACAACTTTACCAATTAATATATGACCTTCAGGTCTTGTTGCAGTCAAATTATGACTTCAACATCCAAAAAGCTAAATTAAACTCTTACTATCAGGGTAATACACCGGGAGCATATCTAGCCAAATATATAAAACAAAAACAAGTGAAAGCCAAAATACATGGGTTAATCAACCCAGCAACAAAACAGATAGTCCATAACCCTAAGCAGATCGCGGACCTCTTCTGTGATTACTACTCTAAATTATACAATATTAAAAATGACACCAACACCTCTCAGCCCTCCGAAGAAACCATTGCCTCCTTCTTAAACTCAATTCACTTACCCTCCCTAAGCACATCTCAATCAGCCCAGCTGAATCAACCCATCTCGGCTGAGGAAGTTATAAAAACAATAAGTTCCCTGAAAAGGAATAAGGCCCCAGGCGCCGATGGGTTTGGCGGAGAGTCCTTCCTGGCTTTGAATCAAACCATCTCCCTTCTTCTGGTAGACCTATTCCAGGAATTTGCTCATTCAGGGCAAATCCCAGCAGAATTTTTGGAAGCAACAATAACCGTAATACCCAAACAAGGGAAAGATCCCACTAAGGGCCCATTCAGATCAGAAATGCGGATGGCCATGCGTGCGGAACGCGTGCGGACCGCAACGCGTACGAACGCATGGCCATCCGCGTTTGTGTGCGTTGCGTGGCTGATCCCATCACTGAAAAGTGAATGGGACAGCCACGCGTTTTTGCAAAATCTGCGTGCAGCATGCGTTCCCGGACCGCACAGGTCCGGAACGCATGCAGTGTGAACATCAGACATTGCACTCTATGCAATGTCTGATGTCGTGCGTTTTGGCCACCTGCACGCGTTTCCAAAACGCGGCTGGAAACGCGTGCAGTGTGAACGGGCCCTAACACTTCCAACTATAGACCCATATCCCTATTGAACTCAGATGTCAAATTATACGCAAAAATCTTAGCCAATAGACTTAGGGAAATTACACCAACATTGTTAGCCCAAGATCAAGTGGGGTTCAGTAGAGGTCGACAGGCCTCTGACGCTACCAGGCGTATGCTAAATATTCTGAGACACATTGAGCTCTGTCGGATGCCTTCACTGCTGTTAACGTTGGACGCGGAGAAAGCGTTCGACAGAGTTCACTGGCAGTTTCTCAGGGCCACATTAGATAAGTTTGGCTTTACAGGCACTGTCTTGTCAGCCATAATGGCTCTCTATACCGCTCCATCCTCCTGAGTTAATGCTGCGGGCTTTATCTCAAAACCCTTTGTAATCTCAAATGGAACACGCCAAGGCTGCCCTCTATCACCGATATTGTTCGTCTTACTAATGGAAACAATTGCCCAAAAAATCAGAACGAACCCGGCTATCTCCGGCATAAAAGTAGGGAGTCACAAACACGTAATTAGTATGTTTGCGGACGATGTCGTGTTAATTCTTTCTAACCCCTCGGTATCCCTTCCGGCCCTCCTACAAGACCTAGAGAGCTTTTCTATAGCCTCGCTATACAAATTGAACCAAACAAAATCCTTTATATTGGGTCTAAACATACCACCCCAGTTAAAATCCTCCCTCCTAAAGACATACCCGTTTCCTTGGGCGGATGAAGCGGTAACTTACCTGGGTACTCAATTATCTGGGCAAACTTCCAAACTTTTCAAACTAAATTACTTACCTCTGCTGGATGCTATTCGGAAAGATTGTACTGATATGTCCAATTTGTGGCTGTCTTGGTCAGGAAGAATTGCAGTTTTTAAGCAGTTCCTCCTGCCCAAGATACTATATGTTTTTCGTACTGTGCATACTCTAGTTCCTAAATCCTGGTTTAGTGATATGAGGAAATGCATGAACAATTTTATCTGGAAAGGAAAGAAAATTTGCACCTCTTATCAAGTAATGACTCTAGCAAAAAAAAAATGGGAGGGATGGGTCTTCCCAACTTAGAATTTTATTATAGTGCCACACTCCTGAAAACAATAAGGCAATGGTGGGACCAGACCTCTGCGAAACCCTGGGTGTTACTTGAATCTCACATTTTAAAGACACACTTTAGACCTCTCTTAACCAGCATTTTAATGGGAGCAAAACCTCCCATCTCCAATTTCCCGACTATACAAGCATCGCTTAAAGCCTGGGAATCGTTTGTGAAACACCCTCCCCCGCTCGGGGACACAATCCCCACCGCCACCTCAATTACAGTCCTTGAACATTTCACACAGCACCTAAATCTGGTGGCTTGGAAAGAAGCCGGGATAGTTTACCTGCATGCCATCTTTGACAAGGTGCACCTTAATTCCTTCCAAGCAATCACTACACAATTCCACCTGCCCCAATCGCAATTATTCACATACCACAGAATCGCCCACTTGGTCAAAACAAAAGGTTTATTCCAGCCATCCCTACAGGCCAGGATAGCTACTATGCTCAATTACAAGGGCCCTCCTAAAAGTGGTACAGCCACCTGGTACCAAGCATTAAATACAACACATAACGTCCCCCTCAAAAGGTACACTGATGTATGGTCCACTGACCTTAATTGCTGTATAACCACAGAGCAACTACTCATGGCTAACAAAATCACGATGTCCCTTTCTAAATGCAACACTCACTGGGAAACTTCGAGGAAGATTTTATTTAGGTGGTATATGACCCCCAGACAAATTGCAGCCTTTTCACCTAACTCCTCCAACCTATGTTGGAAATGTAAGATGGATGTAGGCACATATATACACATGTTCTGGGATTGCCCTACGGTTTCCCGCCTGTGGTCCAAGATGGAATCATTAATTAGACACACTGTGTGGACCAGTTTCAAACTCACCCCTAAATTGGCCTTGCTTTTTGTAGGCGTAGGCGAATTACCTGAGCAACACAGAAGCATCATTAGCCACCTCATTTTTAGTGCCCAACATTTGATTCTCTCAAATTGGAAATCAGCAGATGACTTCTCCCTAACACACCTCATAAGCAATACTAAACTCAACCTACACATGGAATATAGGATCAGAGGTAGGCTCGGCATCTCTAGAGAAAATTACTCTATCCCTGTACTATGGTAATTTATATGCATTCTCCAGCCGCCAAGGTCTCTTTTAGAATAGGGAATGCAGGATCTGAAAAGTCCCCCCCCCCCCCCCATCACTTCAACTCCCTACCACCTTTATGATTTAATAGAACATGTGACAAACCTGTCCCCAAACTAAGCGGCGACACTCTAGAGAAGAGATGAAAGTAGTTAGTTAGATAGTTGTAGTCTGAGTTAGACCTGTGTTTATGGGTATTGTACAGGTTTGTATCTTTGCCTGGTTCACGGGCCCCAGTGGCCCTTCACTATCATAGATAGATATGGTTTTAGAGCGGTTACTTCTAGCAACCTACAAGACGGCAAGCTACAAAGTCTTTCCTTTGGTGACGGCAATGGCCGTCTGATGTCACCAGAGACTCGCATTATGAGGAACTGTTATTGGATACCTTAAAGGTTCTGTAAATTCCAATGGACATTATCCACACTGAAGAATATTTATCAGCTTGCCCTACCATTGTAATTCTTCTTTCGTGATTGAAATTTGTTTTTGCAGTTACCTGTCTTTGTCGAAGTTGTAACTTTTGAACAATTTGCTCAATAAAAACTTTATTGATGAAAAAAAAAAGTTCACTCAACACAAAAGGTAGTCATGTGCAGCGAGATGGGTTCACTCAACACAAACGTAGGTGTATGCAGTGATGAGGTGGGTTAACTAAACACAACAGGTACTAGTAGTAGGTAAATGCAGTACTGGGTGGGTAGTACAATGTGCAGCTCCCTGTCACACACACAGGTAGTCACTGAATGTGCTGCTGATGCTGGTGGGCTGCTGGCAGTGGGACACACACAGTATGAATTAGCAATGCTGTCTAAGCAACACAAGTGTCTCACACACACAGATAGTCACTGAATGGGCTGCTGCTGCTGGTGGGCTGCTTGCAGTGGGACAAACACATTATGAATTAGCAATGCTGTCTAAGCAACACAAGTGTCTCACACGCACAGGTAGTCACTGAATGTGCTGCTGCTGCTGCTGGCAGTGGGACACACAGTATAAATTAGCAATGCTGTCTAAGCAACACAAGTGTCAGTTTCAAACACAGAAACAAAAAAAATGATCACACGAGCAGGATGAGCTCTGAAAAGAACTGTTCTGGGGCACTATTATAGCAATAAGATTCAGCTAGGAGCAAGCTAAGAAGGCAAGAGCCTGACTAATCTTTCCTCAGGAGAACAAGTCTGCAGCAGCTGTCCCTAGTCTGTCTCTAACAGGCACACGAGTGAGGCTAATGGCCGCCGGAGCCTGCCTTATATAAGGGGGGGTGGGGCTCCGGGGCTTAGTATAGCTGGATTGGCTACAATGCGCCTGCTGACTGTGATGCAGAGGGTCAAAGTTGACCCTCATAGAGCATTATGGGGCGAATCGAACTTAAGGGAAAGTTCGCCTTCGCCGGCGAAGGCGAACCGCCCTGGGTTTGCCTGGAACCTTTCGCCGGTGAACACGTTCGGCCCATCTCTAGTTGTGTAATGCCCCTGCCATCTTCCAGGAGTGAATCAATAAAGTCTTCAGGGAGGTTTTGGGAAAGTTTGTGCTAGTTTATCTAGACGACATACTGATTTTCTCTCCTAATCTGACAGAACATCGTAAGCACGTCAAGTTTGTTTTAAGGAAATTAAGACAGAATTCGCTGTACGCGAAGCTAGAGAAGTGCCTCTTTGAGGTCACTAAAGTTCCTTTTTTGGGATTCATTATTTCCACTTCTGGTCTCTCCATGGATCCAGAGAAAGTCTCTGCTGTTTTGGAGTGGCCCCAACCTGTAGGGTTGAAGGCACTCCAAAGATTTCTTGGCTTCGCCAATTACTATAGAAAGTTCATCAAGGGGTTCTCCTCGGTAGTGTCACCCCTTGCCAATCTTACCAGAAAGGGGGCTGACACTTACCATTGGATGCCAGAGGCACATTGCCACATTGAAAAAATTGTTCTGCTCTGCTCCCATTCTGAGACATGTGGATGCCACCTTCCCCTTCATTGTTGAGGTCGATGCGTCAGAGATTGGAGTTGGAGCTGTACTGTCTCAGCGCTCAAGCCTTCAAGGCAAATTACACCTGGTGCCTTTTTCTCTCTTAGATTCTCTCCGGCCGAGAGGAACTACGATATCGGCAATCGGGAACTCTTGGCTATAAAATTATCCTTTGAAGAATGGCGTCATTGGCTGGAAGGGGCAGAACATACCATCACAGTCTATACAGATCATGAAAACTTGAAGTACATTGAAGGGGCCAAGAGACTTAGTCCCCGACAGGCCCGCTGGTCCTTATTCTTTTCAAGGTTCAGATTTATTATAACGTACACACCAGGTAGCAAGAACGTCAAGGCAGACGCGCTATCTAGATGTTTTGAGCCTGAGACAGTTCAGCCTTCAACCCCTGAGACCATCATACCTCAAAATTATATAAAAGAGAACAGAGGCGCCAAAAGGATAAAAGGGGTTTTAAAGGCGCTTAAAAGCCAAAACTTGGTAATTAGAGGAGGCAGTGGTGGACTTACCCCCTCCAAGCAGACACAACACGACTGTACATTCAGTCTATTTATTAACGAACTCCAGATAAAGCAAAGCAACGCGTTTCACGGGTCAGCGCCCGCTTCCTCAGGCAATAGAAAAAGGAGTTACAGCATCTAGCAAAACAAACGACACTCAGCGCCTCTGCCTCAGCAGAGGCGCTGAGTGTCGTTTGTTTTGCTAGATGCTGTAACTCCTTTTTCTATTGCCTGAGGAAGCGGCGCTGACCCGTGAAACGCGTTGCTTTGCTTTATCTGGAGTTCGTTAATAAATAGACTGAATGTACAGTCGTGTTGTGTCTGCTTGGAGGGGGTAAGTCCACCACTGCCTCCTCTAATTACCAAGTTTTGGCTTTTAAGCTCCTTTAAAACCCCTTTTATCCTTTTGACGCCTCTGTTCTCTTTTATATAATATTGTATCCACCCTTGGTGGAGGGTTGCGACCTTTTCTACTATCTACAGAGAGCGACTTCTTATTCCTGAGTGGGGTCAGGATAATCTCCCCACCTGCCTTTACAGTGGTTGCCTATTGGTGACCTATGTTTGTGAGTATAACAACTATTACTCTTTGTCATTACCCCCTTTGTCAATACATACTACACTATTGGGGCTCTTGGTGTTCCTCTGTTTATCATACCTCAAAAGGTGGTGCTGGCAGCTACTGAAACTTGGGAGGACTGGACGGCTACTCTGGGCCCGCACCAACAGGACATTCCAGAAGGGAAGCCTGATGGGGTTATGTTTGTACCACTTCCCTTTCGCCTACAACTTTTACAATTATTTCATTCCCATAAGAATGCTGGGCATCCGGGGGATGCCCAAACTCAGGATCTGTTAGCCAGATGTGTATGGTGGCCTTCACTGGCACTTGATTGTAAAGAGTTTGTGAGAGAGTGCTCAGTTTGCGCTAGAAGTAAGCCCTCTCGCCAGGCTCCAGTGGGTACATTACAACCCTTACCCATGCCAAACGAACCCTGGACTCATGTGTCCATGGACTTTGTGGGAGAACTTCCCCGGTCTGAAGGCAAAACGGTCATCTGAGTGGTAGTCGATAGGTTCAGTAAGATGGCTCATTTCGTTCCCCTGAAAGAACTCCCCTCGGCCCAGGAGTTAGCTGATCTCTTCATTCAGAACGTTTTCTGGCTGCATGGCATTCCGGAAAATGTGGTGTCAGATAGGGGAGTCCAGTTGTGTCGAAATTTTGGAGAGCTTTTTGCCATCACCTTTTGTTTTCATCAGGCTACCACCCACAGACCAATGGTCAGACCGAAAGAGTTAACCAGTCTCTTGAACAATTTCTCAAGTGTTATGTGGCCGATGCCCAGTCAGATTGGGTAAAGTTCTTGCTATTCGCAGAATTTGCGCATAATAACCTGAAAAGTGCCTCCTCTGGATTTTCCCCTTTTCAGGTGCTGACGGGAAAATCTCCCAAGTTTTCCCCTTATGCCTGTGGCATCTACTCCTTTCCCGGCCCTGGAAGATTGGCAAAGGGCGTTAAAGGAAATTTGGGTGTTAGTTAAGAGGACTTTGGGAAAGGCTTTCCAGACTCAGAAGAAACAGGTGGATAAAAGGCGGTCTGTAGAGTGGAAGTTTTCCCCAGGGTACATGGTCTGGGTATCTACTCGGCATTTAGCGTTGAAACAACCGTCACCTAAGTTAGGAACCAGATTTATAGGCCCATACCCTGTGTCCAAGAAAATTAATGATGTCACATATGCGATCTCCCAGCCAGCATGAGAGGTGTGAGATCATTCCATGTTTCTTTGTTGAAGCCTGCAGTGCACGTGGGTCCTCCCCCCCCCCCCCCCCAAAGTGATGGTTGATGACCAACCTGAGTATGAGATCGAGAAGATCTTGGATTCTCGATTAGTGCAGAATTCTGTACAATACCTGGTCCACTGGAAGGGGTATGCTCTGGAGGAAAGAACTTGGGTGCCGGATTGTCGCATGCATGCGGAGGATTTAAAGAAAGAGTTTCATGAGTTACACCCTGAGAAGCCGGGAAGAAAGTGTCCGGGGTCCACTCCTTGGGGGGGGTACTGTAAGGGTTAGCGGAGATGCCGCCACGGAGACAGGCGGCATGGCGGCTGTCTCCGCGTATCAGTCGGCGTTGCCTCTGCCGCGCAGTTTCATGCGGGTGATCTGTCTGGTCCTTCCATTGCACATAGATTGAGAGCTACGCTCGGGCGCGCCAGGCGACAGGACCTTTATGCGAATAGAAGGGGAGTCAGCTGATCTGCCAAGTCAGCTGACTCCAACAGTACTTCGAATTGGCTGAGTGGCTGGGGCGGCACTGCAGAGCAACTTAGTATATATAGTACCAGACTGTCAGTTGCTCGGTGTCTGCTGTTGCAAATACTTGCGTGTGAGCGCTCAGACCTTAGTCAGATCCCAAAGTGTGCTAGAACCGTCCGGAGCCGGGGATCCACACTTAGCCAGATTCTGTTGATAGCTTAAAGTACTAATTACATTGTATTATCTGTTATGACCTTCGGCTTTCATTGACTATTCTCCTGCTTGCTGACTCTGTACCTCTGCCTATCTGATTCACGTTGCCGACCCTGCCTGAAAAACAAATCTGAATCAGCCTTCTGTCTTTGTACCTTATCTGTCCGTACGTTGCCAACTCGGCTTGTCTGACCTCTCTATCCTCGCCAGTGGGCCTAGCCACTGGTGAGGAATCTGTAGCTGTCACCTGCTCCTCAGGTGAAGCGTTAATGTAGTACTGTCTGTAATACCTGCTCCACAGGTACCCAATAGCTGTAGTATAGTCTTAATCACCTGCTCCTCAGGTGATCACCTTTTCAGCTTACCAGTAGCACCTGCTCCTCAGGTGTCCATTGGTTACAGTACTGTCTGAATCACCTGCTTCTCAGGTGATCAACCTTGCAGCATTACTAGTAGCTCCTGCTCCTCAGGTACTCCTTAACTGCAACACAGCCGGACTCGCCTGCTCCTCAGGTGATCCTTTGCTGCAGTATTGTCTGTAGTCACCCGCTCCTCGGGAGACCTTATCTTCCTCATTACTGTTGCACCAATCACTATCTCACATTGCTAGTCTTGTGTCTGGCTATACTAGCATTATTGGTGATTCTGCAGATCACCACATAATCAGGTATAGCGTCTGTATTATTGATGATACTGCAGATCACCAATAATCAGAAAATCTGTTAGCTGATACCAATCGTTACACCGTGGGGATTTTTTTGCCGTGTCATTGGAGCCTCATGTGCAATGCCTGCAGGCTCATACGTCTGAGGAGGTGACAAACCTGGTGAGTCGCAGTGAAGGCACCATCAGCGATCTGATCCAATACACATTCTTCCTGGAGCATGCCCTGCGAAGAGTGCTGGATCAGGCCATAGAGGAGCATGACCAGGAAAAGGAAGAGCTGTGGGAAGCATTAAGCCCGCCACAACCAGGCTTGTCGTCGACACCTGCTGTACCTGTGGCAACACAGAGGGTGGAGTACCAGGGGCTTCCTCCTGTGACTCTGCCCTCTGTGTTGCCACAGGTACAGCAGGTGTCAACGACAAGCCTGATTGTGGCGGGCTTAGGAGTCAGAAGAGGAAGGTGGCTTTGAGGAGGAGGTAGAAGACCAACCGCAGCAGGCATCCCAGGGGGCTTTTGGACACCCTTCGGGTACTCGTGGTCTTGTACGTGGCTTGGGGGAGGAGGAGACCTTGCGTGACCTCAGTGATACAGAGAAAGAGCGGCTGTCTAGTTCAGCATCCAACCTTGTACAAATGGGGTCTTTCATACTTTCCTGCCTGTTGAAGTACCTTTGTATAAAAAACCTGAAGGACAAGGACTTGTACTGGGTGGCAACGCTACTGGACCCCTGGTATAATAACAAAGTGGCAGAACTTTTACCAAAGACAACGCAGTCGAATAGGATGCACAATTTCCACAACAGGCTGCAAATTATGCTGTACACTGCATTCAAGGGTGATGTCACAGCACAATGGCAAAGAGGTGCCGGAATCCTCCTCCTCCTCCCACAGCCACGCCGGCAAGGACAGCACAGTCTTCAGATGTTATGGTGATGTCGGACATGCAAATTTTTTTTTTTTTTATCTGACACATGGCCACAGCCCTTAACCACTTGCAGACCGCCCAGTACCTATGGACGGCGGCAAAGTGGAGCCCACAACGACCGCAATACGCCGGTCGGCGGCAGCTCGTGGGGAGTAGCTGACCTGCGCGCGCATCCGCCGGTAATAGGCTCTGCCCACACATGATGTCCTAGCCCTCAGGCCCCCCCCCCAATCACCTCTCCAGTGCATTGCTTGCATCTATTCCCCCCTCTAATCACACCTTGAGACACCCATCAGTCACCTCCTGTCACCACCTGTCACCCCCTAGCACACCTACCCATCATTTGCCCCTGGGGGCTCCTGATCACTCGGCCAAACCCTCAGATCCCCCTCAGACCCCCTTCCGATCACCTCCCCAGTGCATTGATTGCATCTATTCTCCCCTCTAATCACCCTCTGAGACACCCATCAATCACCTCTGTAGGTGTGCCCTAGGTGTGCCCTAGCACACCTACCCATCAGATCAGGCCCTAATCTGCCCCCTGCGGGCTTCTGTTCACCCAGCCAAACCCTCACCCGCCCAACCGCAGTGACAGAATTTTTTTTTTTCTGATCACTGCTGGTCTCTACGACTTAATTGTGGCTGAGACCAACCGTTATGCCACACAATACGCAACTGCCAATCCAAGAAGATACCATGCCCAGCCTTTTCGGTGGAAAACACTCCAAGTTTCTGAACGTAACATTTTTTGGGGCCTTCTCCTTAACATGGGTCTAGTGAAAAAGAATGTATTGCGGTCTTATTGGTCTACGCACCCAATACATCACATGCCGATGCTCTCTGCTGCCATGTCCAGGTCACGATTTGAGAACATCCTGTGCTTCCTGCACTTCAGTGCCAATACAACCTGTCATCTAAGAGGCCACCCTGCTTATGACCGGTTCCACAAAATTCGGCCACCTCATAGACCACCTGTCATCAAAATTTGCAAATGCTTATACCCCTGAACAGTCATTTTGAGGCATTTGGTTTCCAGACTACTCCTCACGGTTTTGGACCCCTAAAATGCCAGGGCAGTATAGGAAGACCACCAAGTGACCCCATTTTAGAAAGAAGACACCCCAAGGTATTCCGTTAGGTTTATGATGAGTTCGTAGAATGGGTGGCGTAGTGGTTAGTGCTCTCGCCTTGCAACACTGGGTGCCTGGTTTGTATCCCAATCAGGTCAACATCTGCAAGGAGTTTGTATGTTCTCCCCGTGTCTGCATGGGTTTCCTCTGGGTACTCCGGTTTCCTCCCACATCCCAAAAACATACAGATAAGTTAATTGGCTTCCTCCTAAATTGACCCTAGACTACGATACATACACTACACAATACATACAGAGATATAGGACTATGGTAGGGATTAGATTGTGAGCCCCTCAAAGGGACAGTTAAGTGACAAGACAATGGGCTTGATTTACAAAACGGTGCTAACTTTAGCACTGGCCCTTGGCACGTCTAAACTCTATTATTTTATAGTAAAGTTTTACGCGTGAAAAGCTCGTTGAGACATGCTAAGGGTTTTTCACAGGCGTGCTAACAGTTAGCACCGCTTTGTTAGCACGACATGGGACAAAGGGGAACAGGGTTTGATCCAAGACGACCACATTTTGTTACAAAGGTTAAACAAACAGTACACTAAGTTAGAGGTAAGATTTCACCATGATACAGGTGATCTTAACGAGGTAGAACACAAAAATGAGCAGGTGAGTGCCAGTCTGACCTGGTGGACAAGGGTTCCGGTGATGTTCCAGGGACACTCGGACTGGGCCTCTGCAGTTCCAAAGTTCTTTCTACACCCACTGGTCGTCTGGATGGGGATGACAACGTTAGGCATCATTATCCAGGTGAGGTTGCGTGTTAAAATTACGTAAAACAAATTAACCTGGTCCAGAGATTGGTGCCTCATAAACAATCTCCTGAACCAATAGTTTAAATTAAGGGATATACAGGGTTACGGGTATAGGTTTAGTAGTACCTGTGATGGAGCTGATTGTATAAAGGTGCTCTTTTAGAAGGCACCTGGCACTGCTCCGTTTTGTAACAACCAAACGAGTTTCACTTTTCTGTGGTCATGCAAGTTTGTGAGTGATACGTAAGTGACGCAAATGCTGAGCATGTGGTATAGAGGGACTTAGAAGTAGGGCCTCCCCAGAGAGCTTGGTTACAGGAAGACCAAGAGGTCTTGCTCTCTCTCTTCCAGGGGTAATCGCCTAGAGCAGAGAAGTTGTGTGGGCACGAACATCGAAAAGTGAAACATAAAAGAAAAGAAACCAGGTACTGGGAGGTTCAGATGCTGGGATCTGCGGGTCAAGCCGTTTTAGGGGGGATTGTTATAATTTAAGTAGGCCTCAGTTACTTGGCCTGCGTTTTATGTAAAAGGCTTGTCCGCAGTGTATGCCTTTAAAATAAATAGAGGTTTTGTGATGCAGGCAGAGGCATCTCAGGGTCTGCGTGTAGCAGAGGATACACGCAGATACTGAGAACATGTTCCTAAAAGAAGGCCATCGGACTACTCTGACCTTAACACTACACCACAGGAACATAAAACATTGGCCATATTTACTAAACATCCACGTTCCTGCATATGGGTCAAATGCCTCATTGATTATTAATCAAGTAGGTGTGTATGATGACACCACGAGTGGGTCCACCAATAATCTGGTCTAGGGGGTGGCGAAGATGATGTCATATTTAACTCTTTCCTAGTCGGTATAAAAGGCTGAGGGAGCTACGAGAGCTCACTTCTGCTTCTTCCTTCCGCACTAGCTAGCAACGCTGACTGGGACGACTTCTAAGCATGTTCTTCCTTTCTGTAATCTGATATAATGTATGCTGTACATAGGTAGTTTAGTGTAACGTAGTTAGGAAGAAGGTACCTGATAGACTTCAGCAGGGAGTCTCATCACGAGCTTGTAACGCAACATGAAGATTGGCATAGCTAGGATATGATGACTGTATCTATCTGTCTTTCTGTGACTTGAATAAATAACATAAACATTGAAGAAGCCTGAGAAAGTCTATATCCTGTTTGCGGTGTGGAGAGTCAAGTGATCTCACAGTCTGTGAGACGATGGTGTCGAAGCAAGGTGATAAGAACAGTTTATAACAGGTGCCAGCCTGCAGTATAAGTTAGATAGGTACCTGCAGTATAGATTAGATAGGTGCCAGCCTGTAGTATAGGTTAGATAGGAAGGTGCCTGCAGTATAGATTAGATAGGTAGGTGCCCTGCAGTATAGATTAGATAGGTGTCTGCAGTATAGGTTAGATAGGTGCCTGCAATATAGATTAGATAGGTGCCTGCAATATAGATTAGATAGGTAGGTGCCTGCAGTATAGATTAGATAGGTGCCTGCAGTATAGGTTAGATAGGTGCCTGCAGTATAGGCTAGATAGGTGCCAGCCTGCAGTATAGGTTAGACAGGTGCCTGCAGTAAAGGTTAGATAGGTGCCAGCCTGCAGTATAAGTTAGATAGGTGCCTGCAGTATAGTTTAGATAGGTGCCAGCCTGCAGTATAAATTAGATAGGTACCTGCAGTATAGATTAGATAGGTGCCAGCCTGTAGTATAGGTTAGATAGGAAGGTGCCTGCAGTATAGATTATATAGGTGCCAGCCTGCAGTATAAATTAGATAGGTACCTGCAGTATAGATTAGATAGGTGCCAGCCTGTAGTATAGGTTAGATAGGAAGGTGCCTGCAGTATAGATTATATAGGTGCCAGCCTGCAGTATAGGTTAGATAGGTGCCTGCAGTATAGATTAGATAGGTGCCAGCCTGCAGTATAGGTTAGATAGGTACCTGCAGTATAGATTAGATAGGTGCCAGCCTGTAGTATAGGCTAGATAGGAAGGTGCCTGCAGTATAGATTATATAGGTAGATGCCCTGCAGTATAGATTATATAGGTAGATGCCCTGCAGTATAGATTAGATAGGTAGGTGCCCCGCAGTACAGGTTAGATAGCAAGGTGGCTGCAGTGCTGGGGAGAGCGGGCATAGTTGTTAAAACTCACGTGTCTTCGCCGATGCTCACAGCTACCATCTAATTCCTCTTCCAGCATCTGTGTATTGGTAACAGTGCCCCCCTGTGGTGACATGCGGTCACGTCATCATAGGGGGCGCTGTTACCAATACACAGATGCTGGGAGAGGAAATAGATGGTAGCTGTGAGCATCGGAGACACGTGAGTTTTAACAACTATGCCCGCTCTCCCCAGCACTGCAGAGGGTGCGGGGCCGGGGTCCCGCATGTTTTTTTTTTAATTTATTTCCCACACTCAGAACATAAAAAAAAAAATTGATCGCAAATTTTAAAAAAAAAATGACGTGGGGTCCCCCCTCCCGAGCCTCTGTAACCCCTTGTCCCCCATGCAGGCTGGGATAGCCAGAATGCGGAGCCCCGGCCGACTGGGGCTTCGCACCCTGAGCTATACCAGCCCACATAGTCCATGGTATGGGGGGGCTGCGGGGGGGAGGGGCGGCCAAGCCTCCCTCTCCCCCCTGGAGCCCCTTGTCCAATCCATGGACAAGGGGCTCTTCCCCGCCTCCCTTGCCCCAGGTGGAGGCGGGGCGACGACTCCCTGGGGGGGGGGTTCATGGTGGCATCTGGGAGTCCCCTTTAAGAAGGGGACCCCCAGATGCCCACCCCCCTCCCAGGAGAAATGAGTATAGGGCTACTTTGTAAAAGTCCTTTAATGTTCTAAATTAACCACAAATACTTACCTGTACCTTTAAGAAAAAATCCCACGCCAATCAGGTCCCACAACAGTATCCTCCATCTTGCGATCTTCTGATACATCTTGATTGAAGATCTCCGCCGCCCCGACGCCACACACGCCGCCTCCGCCGCACTGCTCTCAGCTATACTAAGTATAGCTGAGAGTTGCGTCTATGCGTCTATATAGACGCATTAGCGCTAGCTGCCGCTGCCCTCCCTGCCTCCCCCCACCTGTCACCCTCACCCATACTGGCACCCAATGCACCCATGGGTGCCAGCATGGGTGAGGGTGACAGGTGGGGGGAGGCAGGGAGGGCAGTGGCAGCTAGCGCTAATGCGTCTATATAGATGCATAGACGCAACTCTCAGCTATACTAAGTATAGCTGAGAACAAAAAGCATCTTTAAATTTTGGCTCCAAGGCTCCCCATTGGTTCCTTATCGACCAATGGGGATCCTCCTGATCCCCATTGGTCTGTTAAGGAACCAATGGGGACCATTGGAACTAAAATTTAAATATGCTTTTTGCTCTTAGCTATACTAAGTATAGCTAAGAGCAGTGCGGCAGAGGCGGCGTGTGTGGCGTCGGGGCGGCGGAGATCTTCAATCAAGATGTAACAGAAGGTCGCAAGACAGAGGATACTGTCGTGGGACCTAATTGACGTGGGATTTTTTTCTTAAAGGTACAGGTAAGTATTTCTCGTTAATTTAGAACATTAAACAACTTTTCTCGTTGTTGTGTTTTTATTTCATTTAACCCTTTGTGGAAATGGGTAAGGGGTAAAAAATAGCCCTATACTCATTTCTCCTGGGAGGGGGGTGGGCATCTGGGGGTCCCCTTCTTAAAGGGGACACCCAGATGCCACCATGACCCCCCCCCCCCCAGGGAGTCGTCGCCCCCATCTCCTCCTTTGGCACCGGTGGTGGGGAAGAGCCCCTTGTCCATGGATTGGACAAGGGCTCCGGGGGGGAGGGGAAGGCTTGGCCGCCCCTCCCCCCCGAAGCCCCCCCATACCATGGACCATGCGGGCTGGTATAGCTCAGGGTGCGAACCCCCAGTCGGCCGGGGCTCCGCATTCTGGCTATCCCAGCCTGCATGGGAGACAAGGGGTTACAGAGGCTCGGGAGGGGGGACCCCACGTCATTTTTTTCAAAAAATTTCCCACACTCTGAACATAACCCACAAATTTTAATAAAAATTTTTTTTTTTTTAAATATTGTTTCCCAGTATCTTTTTAACATATCCTGCAAATTTGGTGTTGCTAGGATTTAAGGGGACTTTGCTATTAACTGCTAAAGTCAGCGGAAAAAGTTTCCACGGAAATGTCAGTACGCGATTTAAATAGATACATTTCCTCTTTGAAGATTTAAAATCGATTTTCTCAAAAACTATAATGTCTTTTTGAACATTTTTTTCTTCGTGTTCCCACTATTCTTCTTAACATTCCATACACATTTGGTGTTTCTGGCATTTAAAGGGGCTTTGCTATTAACCGCTAAAGTCGCGGGCGTTTAATTTTCCCACGGTCAGAAGAAGAATATTCAAAATCGATTTTCTCAAAAACTATAAGGTCTTTTTGAAAAAAAATTTTCTCTTGTTCACAATTTTCTTCTTAACATTCCCTGCAAATTTGGTGTTTTTAGCTTTTAAGGGGGCTTTGCTATTAAACATTAAAGCGGCGGGCAGATATTTTCCAAACGGCAGCAAAGCAAGGGTTAAAACGATAAATATCGTTCAGGCAGGCCAAAAAAAAAAGTTTTAAAACGATAAATTTTGTTCAAAAAGGTCTGCACAATTTTAACCTTTAAAACGATTAATATCGTTTTAAACATATATCGGGCAGAAGGGGGCGCCATTTTTTTGCCGGCGCCATTTTTAACTAGACGCGCGGGGCCTCCTCTGACGCGGGGCCTGGGGCGATTGCCCCACTTGCCACCCCCAAAGGCCGGCTCTGACCTAAATGAATTTTACCTCCTTTTCTTGTCACTAATACAGATTTCTTTTGGTGCTGTTTGATTGTTGCTGTGATTTTTAGTTTTTATTATATTCATCAAAAAAGACATGAATTTTGTCCAAAAAAATATTTTTTTTTTACTTTCTGTGCTGACATTTTTCAAATAAAGTAAAATTTCTATATACATTTTGTCCAGATTTATTGTGCTACATGTCTTTGATAAAAAAAAATCCAATAAGTGTATATTTATTGGTTTGGGTAAAAGTTATAGCGTTTACAAACTATGGTGCCAAAAGTGAATTTTACCATTTTAAAGCATCTCTGACTTTTCTGAGCACCTGTCATGTTTCATGAGGTGCTAAAATTCCAGGATAGTATAAATACCCCCCCAAATGACTCCATTTTGGAAAGAAGACATCCCAAAAACAGCAGTGCGATAACAAAAATCTTGTCGGGAAAATACCGCACTCGGTATTTTCCCGGTCTGTGTGCTAATTCATAAAGATTTCCCCAGCTGCCCTTGGAGGTCGGTAAATTACCGCAGCCCATTGAGCGGTAGAGTAGTGCAGTGTCCCGATTCCCTCTTTGCTCTGCAGAAATGAATCACACAGACGGCTCTCTCTGGCTCTCCCACTGATGACTCAGACAGATGAGTCACACAGTCTTTCCCTGCCTGCTGAAATTACTCACACAGCCGGCTCTTTCCACTGATGACTCAGACAGATGAGTCACACAGTCTTTCCCTGCCTGCAGAAATTACTCACACAGCCGGCTCTTTCCACTGATGACTCAGACAGATGAGTCACACAGTCTTTCCCTGCCTGCTGAAATGATTCACACAGACGGCTCACTGGCTCTCTCCACAGATGAATCAAACAGACTTTCGGATCTCTGCACTTTGCATTAATCAGAGCTGTCAGAGCTGTCGGTAACTTGTTAAGACCTCACCAGAGGTGTCGGTAACTACCGCCAGGCTTACCGCATGTTGAAGGCTTTATGAATTGACGTTTGCTGACAATTTACTGACATGTGTTGTCGGTAACTGCAGCCAAGTCGGTAATTTAGCTCCCTGGTCGGTAATGTCAGCTTTTCATGCGGTAACAGCCTTTATGAATTGACATTTTGCTAAGTGGTCGGGAAAGTCTGCTGCTTTCAGCATTACCGCATGAGGTAATGCTTTATGAATCGAGGCCAATGAGGCATGGTGAGTTCATAGAAGATTTTATTTTTTGTCACAAGTTAGCGGAAAATGACACTTTGTGACACTTCTGCTAACATTTCTGTTAACTTGTGACAAAAAAAAAATGAAATCTGCCACGGACTCACCATGCCCCTCTCTGAATACTTTGGGGTGTCTGCTTTCCAAAATGGGTCATTTGTGGGGTATGTTTACAGTCCTGGCATTTTGGGGGGTGCTAAATTGTAAGCACCCCTGTAAAGCCTAAAGGTGCTCATAGGACTTTGGGCCCCTTAGCGCACCTAGGCTGCAAAAATGGGTCACACATGTGGTATCGCCGTACTCTAGAAAAATAGTATAATGTGTTTTGGGGTGTATTTTTATACATACCCATGCTGGGTGGGAGAAATATCTCTGTAAATGAGATTTTTTTTTTTCACACACAATTGTCCATTTACAGAGAGATTTCTCCCACCCAGCATGGGTATGTGTAAAAATACACCCTGAAACACCTTATACTACTTCTCCTGAGTACGGCGATACCACATGTGTGACACTTTTTTGCAGCCTAGGTGCGCTAAGGGGCTCAACGTCCTATGAGTACCTTTAGGATTTCACAGGTCATTTTGAGGCATTTGGTTTCTAGACTACTCCTCACACTTTAGGGCCCCTAAAATGCCAGGTCAGTATAGGAACCCCACAAGTGACCCCATTTTAGAAAGAAGATACCCTAAGGTATTCCATTAGGAGTATGGTTCGTTCATAGAAGATTTTATTTTTTGTCACAAGTTAGCGGAAATTGATATTTATGAATCAAATCTTCTATGAACTCTCCATACTCCTAACAGAATACCTTGGGGTGTCTTCTTTCTAAAATGGGGTCACTTGTGGGGTTCCTATACTGCCCTGGCATTTTAGGGCCCCTAAACCGTGAGGAGTAGTCTAGAAACCAAATGCCTCAAAATAACCTGTGAATAAGACGTTGGGCCCCTTAGCGCACCTAGGCTGCAAAAAAGTGTCACACATGTGGTATCGCCGTACTCAGGAAAAGTAGTATAATGTGTTTTGGGGTGTATTTTTACACATACCCATGCTGGGTGGGAGGAATATCTCTGTAAATGGACAATTGTGTGTAAAAAAAAAAAAAAAAAAAAAGTCATTTACAGAGATATTCCTCCCACCCAGCATGGGTATGTGTAAAAATACACCCCAAAACACATTATACTACTTCTTCTGAGTACAGCGATACCACATGTGTGACACTTTTTTGCAGCCTAGGGGCTTGATTCACAAAGTGACCCCATTTTAGAAAGAAGACACCCCAAGGTATTCTGTTAGGAGTATGGAGAGTTCATAGAAGATTTGATTCATAAATATCAATTTCCGCTAACTTGTGACAAAAAGTAAAATCTTCTATGAACGAACCATACTCCTAATGGAATACCTTAGGGTATCTTCTTTCTAAAATGGGGTCACTTGTGGGGTTCCTATACTGACCTGGCATTTTAGGGGCCCTAAAGTGTGAGGAGTAGTCTAGAAACCAAATGCCTCAAAATGACCTGTGAAATCCTAAAGGTACTCATAGGACGTTGAGCCCCTTAGCGCACCTAGGCTGCAAAAAAGTGTCACACATGTGGTATCGCCGTACTCAGGAGAAGTAGTATAAGGTGTTTCAGGGTGTATTTTTACACATACCCATGCTGGGTGGGAGAAATCTCTCTGTAAATGGACAATTGTGTGTGAAAAAAAAAAATCTCATTTACAGAGATATTTCTCCCACCCAGCATGGGTATGTATAAAAATACACCCCAAAACACATTATACTATTTTTCTAGAGTACGGCGATACCACATGTGTGACCCATGTTTGCAGCCTAGGTGCGCTAAGGGGCCCAAAGTCCTATGAGCACCTTTAGGCTTTACAGGGGTGCTTACAATTTAGCACCCCCCAAAATGCCAGGACAGTAAACATACCCCACAAATGACCCATTTTGGAAAGCAGACACCCCAAAGTATTCAGAGAGGGGCATGGTGAGTCCGTGGCAGATTTCATTTTTTTTTTGTCACAAGTTAACAGAAATGTTAGCAGAAGTGTCACAAAGTGTCATTTTCCGCTAACTTGTGACAAAAAATAAAATCTTCTATGAACTCACCATGCCTCTTAGTGAATACTTTGGGATGTCTTCTTTCCAAAATGGAGTCATTTGGGGGGTATTTATACTATCCTGGAATTTTAGCACCTCATGAAACATGACAGGTGCTCAGAAAAGTCAGAGATGCTTCAAAATGGTAAAATTCACTTTTGGCACCATAGTTTGTAAACGCTATAACTTTTACCCAAACCAATAAATATACACTTATTGGATTTTTTTTTATCAAAGACATGTAGCACAATAAATCTGGACAAAATGTATATAGAAATTTTACTTTATTTGAAAAATGTCAGCACAGAAATTAAAAAAAAAATATTTTTTTGGACAAAATTCATGTCTTTTTTGATGAATATAATAAAAACTAAAAATCACAGCAGCAATCAAACAGCACCAAAAGAAATCTGTATTAGTGACAAGAAAAGGAGGTAAAATTCATTTAGGTCAGAGCCGGCCTTTGGGGGTGGCAAGTGGGGCAATCGCCCCAGGCCCCGCGTCAGAGGAGGCCCCGCGCGTCTAGTTAAAAATGGCGCCGGCAAAAAAATGGCGCCCCCTTCTGCCCGATATATGTTTAAAACGATATTAATCGTTTTAAAGGTTAAAATTGTGCAGACCTTTTTGAACGAAATTTATCGTTTTAAAACTTTTTTTTTTGGCCTGCCTGAACGATATTTATCGTTTTAACCCTTGCTTTGCTGCCGTTTGGAAAATATCTGCCCGCCGCTTTAATGTTTAATAGCAAAGCCCCCTTAAAAGCTAAAAACACCAAATTTGCAGGGAATGTTAAGAAGAAAATTGTGAACAAGAGAAAATTTTTTTTCAAAAAGACCTTATAGTTTTTGAGAAAATCGATTTTGAATATTCTTCTTCTGACCGTGGGAAAATTAAACGCCCGCCGACTTTAGCGGTTAATAGCAAAGCCCCTTTAAATGCCAGAAACACCAAATGTGTATGGAATGTTAAGAAGAATAGTGGGAACACAAAGAAAAAAATGTTCAAAAAGACATTATAGTTTTTGAGAAAATCGATTTTAAATCTTCAAAGAGGAAATGTATCTATTTAAATCGCGTACTGACATTTCCGTGGAAACTTTTTCCGCCGACTTTAGCAGTTAATAGCAAAGCCCCCTTAAATCCTAGCAACACCAAATTTGCAGGATATGTTAAAAAGATACTGGGAAACAATATTTAAAAAAAAAAAATTTTTTATTAAAATTTGTGGGTTATGTTCAGAGTGTGGGAAATTTTTTGAAAAAAATGACGTGGGGTCCCCCCTCCCGAGCCTCTGTAACCCCTTGTCTCCCATGCAGGCTGGGATAGCCAGAATGCGGAGCCCCGGCCGACTGGGGGTTCGCACCCTGAGCTATACCAGCCCGCATGGTCCATGGTATGGGGGGGCTTCGGGGGGAGGGGCGGCCAAGCCTTCCCCTCCCCCCCGGAGCCCTTGTCCAATCCATGGACAAGGGGCTCTTCCCCACCACCGGTGCCCCAGGAGGAGATGGGGGCGACGACTGCCTGGGGGGGGGGGGGGTTTATGGTGGCATCTGGGTGTCCCCTTTAAGAAGGGGACCCCCAGATGCCCACCCCCCTCCCAGGAGAAATGAGTATAGGGCTATTTTGTACCCCTTACCCATTTCCACAAAGGGTTAAATGAAATAAAAACACAACAACGAGAAAAGTCGTTTAATGTTCTAAATTAACGAGAAATACTTACCTGTACCTTTAAGAAAAAAATCCCACGTCAATTAGGTCCCACGACAGTATCCTCTGTCTTGCGACCTTCTGTTACATCTTGATTGAAGATCTCCGCCGCCCCGACGCCACACACGCCGCCTCTGCCGCACTGCTCTTAGCTATACTTAGTATAGCTAAGAGCAAAAAGCATATTTAAATTTTAGTTCCAATGGTCCCCATTGGTTCCTTAACAGACCAATGGGGATCAGGAGGATCCCCATTGGTCGATAAGGAACCAATGGGGAGCCTTGGAGCCAAAATTTAAAGATGCTTTTTGTTCTCAGCTATACTTAGTATAGCTGAGAGTTGCGTCTATGCATCTATATAGACGCATTAGGGCTAGCTGCCACTGCCCTCCCTGCCTCCCCCCACCTGTCACCCTCACCCATGCTGGCACCCATGGGTGCATTGGGTGCCAGTATGGGTGAGGGTGACAGGTGGGGGGAGGCAGGGAGGGCAGCGGCAGCTAGCGCTAATGCGTCTATATAGACGCATAGACGCAACTCTCAGCTATACTTAGTATAGCTGAGAGCAGTGCGGCGGAGGCGGCGTGTGTGGCGTCGGGGCGGCGGAGATCTTCAATCAAGATGTATCAGAAGATCGCAAGATGGAGGATACTGTTGTGGGACCTGATTGGCGTGGGATTTTTTCTTAAAGGTACAGGTAAGTATTTGTGGTTAATTTAGAACATTAAAGGACTTTTCTCGTGGTTGTGTTTTTAATTCATTTAACCCTTTGTGGAAATGGGTAAGGGGTACAAAGTAGCCCTATACTCATTTCTCCTGGGAGGGGGGTGGGCATCTGGGGGTCCCCTTCTTAAAGGGGACTCCCAGATGCCACCATGAACCCCCCCCCCCGGGAGTCGTCGCCCCGCCTCCACCTGGGGCAAGGGAGGCGGGGAAGAGCCCCTTGTCCATGGATTGGACAAGGGGCTCCAGGGGGGAGAGGGAGGCTTGGCCGCCCCTCCCCCCCGCAGCCCCCCATACCGCATTCTGGCTATCCCAGCCTGCATGGGGGACAAGGGGTTACAGAGGCTCGGGAGGGAGGACCCCACGTCATTTTTATTTTTAAATTTGCGATCAATTTTTTTTTAATGTTCTGAGTGTGGGAAATAAATAAAAAAAAAACATGCGGGACCCCGGCCCGCACCCTCTGCAGTGCTGGGGAGAGCGGGCATAGTTGTTAAAACTCACGTGTCTCCGATGCTCACAGCTACCATCTATTTCCTCTCCCAGCATCTGTGTATTGGTAACAGCGCCCCCTATGATGACGTGACCGCATGTCACCACAGGGGGGCACTGTTACCAATACACAGATGCTGGAAGAGGAATTAGATGGTAGCTGTGAGCATCGGCGAAGACACGTGAGTTTTAACAACTATGCCCGCTCTCCCCAGCACTGCAGCCACCTTGCTATCTAACCTGTACTGCGGGGCACCTACCTATCTAATCTATACTGCAGGGCATCTACCTATATAATCTATACTGCAGGGCATCTACCTATATAATCTATACTGCAGGCACCTTCCTATCTAGCCTATACTACAGGCTGGCACCTATCTAATCTATACTGCAGGTACCTATCTAACCTATACTGCAGGCTGACACCTATCTAATCTATACTGCAGGCACCTATCTAACCTATACTGCAGGCTGGCACCTATATAATCTATACTGCAGGCACCTTCCTATCTAACCTATACTACAGGCTGGCACCTATCTAATCTATACTGCAGGTACCTATCTAATTTATACTGCAGGCTGGCACCTATCTAATCTATACTGCAGGCACCTATCTAACCTATACTGCAGGCTGGCACCTATCTAACCTATACTGCAGGCACCTGTCTAACCTATACTGCAGGCTGGCACCTATCTAGCCTATACTGCAGGCACCTATCTAACCTATACTGCAGGCACCTATCTAATCTATACTGCAGGCACCTACCTATCTAATCTATATTGCAGGCACCTATCTAATCTATATTGCAGGCACCTATCTAACCTATACTTCAGACACCTATCTAATCTATACTGCAGGGCACCTACCTATCTAATCTATACTGCAGGCACCTTCCTATCTAACCTATACTACAGGCTGACACCTATCTAATCTATACTGCAGGTACCTATCTAATTTATACTGCAGGCTGGCACCTGTTATAAACTGTTCTTATCACCTTGCTTCGACACCATCGTCTCACAGACTGTGAGATCACTTGACTCTCCACACCGCAAACAGGATATAGACTTTCTCAGGCTTCTTCAATGTTTATGTTATTTATTCAAGTCACAGAAAGACAGATAGATACAGTCATCATATCCTAGCTATGCCAATCTTCATGTTGCGTTACAAGCTCGTGATGAGACTCCCTGCTGAAGTCTATCAGGTACCTTCTTCCTAACTACGTTACACTAAACTACCTATGTACAGCATACATTATATCAGATTACAGAAAGGAAGAACATGCTTAGAAGTCGTCCCAGTCAGCGTTGCTAGCTAGTGCGGAAGGAAGAAGCAGAAGTGAGCTCTCGTAGCTCCCTCAGCCTTTTATACCGACTAGGAAAGAGTTAAATATGACATCATCTTCGCCACCCCCTAGACCAGATTATTGGTGGACCCACTCGTGGTGTCATCATACACACCTACTTGATTAATAATCAATGAGGCATTTGACCCATATGCAGGAACGTGGATGTTTAGTAAATATGGCCAATGTTTTATGTTCCTGTGGTGTAGTGTTAAGGTCAGAGTAGTCCGATGGCCTTCTTTTAGGAACATGTTCTCAGTATCTGCGTGTATCCTCTGCTACACGCAGACCCTGAGATGCCTCTGCCTGCATCACAAAACCTCTATTTATTTTAAAGGCATACACTGCGGACAAGCCTTTTACATAAAACTCAGGCCAAGTAACTGAGGCCTACTTAAATTATAACAATCCCCCCTAAAACGGCTTGACCCGCAGATCCCAGCATCTGAACCTCCCAGTACCTGGTTTCTTTTCTTTTATGTTTCACTTTTCGATGTTCGTGCCCACACAACTTCTCTGCTCTAGGCGATTACCCCTGGAAGAGAGAGAGCAAGACCTCTTGGTCTTCCTGTAACCAGGCTCTCTGGGGAGGCCCTACTTCTAAGTCCCTCTATACCACATGCTCAGCATTTGCGTCACTTACGTATCACTCACAAACTTGCATGACCACAGAAAAGTGAAACTCGTTTGGTTGTTACAAAATGGAGCAGTGCCAGGTGCCTTCTAAAAGAGCGCCTTTATACAATCAGCTCCATCACAGGTACTACTAAACCTATACCCGTAACCCTGTATATCCCTTAATTTAAACTATTGGTTCAGGAGATTGTTTATGAGGCACCAATCTCTGGACCAGGTTAATTTGTTTTACGTAATTTTAACACGCAACCTCACCTGGATAATGATGCCTAACGTTGTCATCCCCATCCAGACGACCAGTGGGTGTAGAAAGAACTTTGGAACTGCAGAGGCCCAGTCCGAGTGTCCCTGGAACATCACCGGAACCCTTGTCCACCAGGTCAGACTGGCACTCACCTGCTCATTTTTGTGTTCTACCTCGTTAAGATCACCTGTATCATGGTGAAATCTTACCTCTAACTTAGTGTACTGTTTGTTTAACCTTTGTAACAAAATGTGGTCGTCTTGGATCAAACCCTGTTCCCCTTTGTCCCATGTCGTGCTCTCTTTCGGGACGGGAACTACCCGTGAAACTTTGCACCTTAGATTTTTCTTACCAATTTGAAAAACAACGTCATCCAACCTGGATGACAGGATCCATATGGGATCTCCACTCACCCAATATGTTCCCCTTGGAAACTCCCCCTTATCGGAACAATTATGAGAATATACCTTGAATGTATCATTAGAACTTATGTTAAAAAAACAAACCTTTCCTTCAGCCACCGGAACTATCGGTTGGGCTTCAGGGTGGATCTTTTGAATGGTAGTCTCGCATTCTGCGTTATTGAGCCTGCAGGCTTCTTCACTAAATTTGACTTGCCCCGGCCAACGCAGGTACTTCTGCAAGAATTGCCCGCATGAGGACAACTCTACTTGCTTCACCTCCCCGTCTAGCACCAAAAAAGGTTGACCTCTCAGGTCCTGGTGTAAGACCCGGGTTGAGGTGGGAACTAAGGAAGTGGCGGTGCCTAAAGGAATGTTGCACCGTTTCCATTTGTTCACCCAAACATCTCGAAGCTGCCATGCAAAAGATCCTTCTCCAGAAAAATTAATATACCTCCCCTTGTCCAATCTCTCGCTGACAAAATATGTCCCCAGCTGTCCTGATTGGACCTCTTCCCCCCTTATGTCCTGAGGCACACTATGTACCTGAGGTCGGGAAGACTGTACTCTCTGCAATCGTTCGATTAAGAGTACCTCTTCACTTACCCAACTATCATGAGGATAAGCTGTTGCATATGGACTGTGTAATATCGTCCCCTGTTGTGACCCGTGTGGTGTGAATAGGGTTCCCTGTGTGGGCTTTCCCTCCCCCGGGACCGCTCTCCCCACCCTCTTTGTCACCTGGAAATGTGGCTTGATCTCGATTTTTACTTCTTGTTTCGAGAACCACCCACCCTCGGCTTTCCAGCCTTTACGTGTGTATAGTTGTTTCAGAGGCACTCTCTGTTGGTAGCTCCAGAGTGTGATGTTGTCCCCTGCGTCTCTCTGGTAAGAGAATTGACGCCTCCTGCTCGTTCCTCTCCAATCTGGAACCATCTCACTCTGCATAACCAAGACAAGGTACCCCTGAATCACACACTCCACCTTTTGCATGTACCCATTGTACTGCAATGTACCTTTTAACAAACCTTTGGATTGGTGCGTCGATTCTGGGAGTGTGGTACTCAATAGCAGATTTATACTGCCATTCAATTCCCACTGCCCGCACACCTGACCCTTCAGACCTTTCACCCACATTGTGCCATGAAATTTGATTTCTCCTGGCACAAGTGCTCTCTTCCTCCATCCCTGCATGGTCCATCTGTGCCAATCAGAGGGAGGTGTGAAAGGATCAGTACCTTTGTCACCCAACATCAACATGTTTGGGCCTTGCATTCTCATTAACCCCTTATTATACATGAGAATGTCCTCTCTTCGTTCTTCTCGGACGGAATGGCAACCTAGGATCACCATCAGCACGGTACTCTTCATTATAAAAGCACCACCTTGGGAAAGAAAAACATTAGCACTTTGCATTATGCTTTGCTCAGACAGTTTTGTTAGTCTCTTTCCGATCTCCGAAATTTCGTGTTTTAGTCTCTTTCCAATTTCAGGAATCTCGTGTTTTAATCTCTTTCCAATCTCAGGAATCTCGTGTTTTAGTCTCTTTCCGATTTCAGGAATCTCGTGTTTCTCCTTCTTGGCATCTGGAACCTTTCGCTTATCCGACTGACATCTCCATCTTTGCTGCCAGCACTGCAGCTGTCTCAATTCCATATTGCCAAACACCTGAAATCGAAATACAAACAAATCAATTCTTATTAATGATTTGTGATTCGCCCTGCGGCTTGTACTCTGTACACTTTAAATTGATCAATATATATCGTAATTGATCTCGTTGCGTTATGGTTCTCATCTCATGAACTCTGTTTACTCTTTTTGGTAGATTGGAGTTAAACTTCACCCCCCTACCTCAGTACTATCCTCAGTACTTACCTGTTTAAAATATGCTCCCGCGGACTTCACCTTTGGAAGCTCTCACCTCATTGCAGCTCACTCCACATCCCCCCCTATCTGTCCATGCGCGGCCGTCGCATGCACAGATTCCGGATGCCACACCTGTTGCTGCTTTGCAGGTGAGCCTGCAATGCTTTTACTCATTATCGCATTTACTTATCTAGAACTTCATCGCGATACCAGCTCTGCTAGAAGTTCTGTGTGTTGTACCCTCTGATCAATGTTTGCCGTGCAACCACCTAGACTACCCAAAAAAAAATGGCTGCCTCCCTGTAGGAAGGGGCACTTTACACTTAAACTACACAGGGTGCAGGGCTAAGCATACCAGCGTCACATGCCTGTATGCAGATCCCTGAATGCCCACTTGGCAGGTAGTCACATGGCAAACACCGTACTGATACACTGTCACTCTGTACATGGCAATTCTATCATCTGTATAATTGCCCCATGAACTGCGGTCAGTTGTTGTTCTTTGTGCTACAATTGATAGGAGCTGGAAAAAACATATTTGACCAATCAGTGGACGAAAAAAAAACACACAAAAAAACCGCCCCAGCCCAGCATAGACCTCTCAGTCAAGCTCTGGCCCTGTCCACGACAAAAACCGGAAAAAAACGTTACCGCTCTGCAGCAGCGGCGACGCCCTTTTTTCCACCTCCGGCACCCCCCTGATGCACTGTCCCCCCCTATACTCTATTGGGAACTCATGCTGCACCACCCATTACGGTGCCCCACTTACAGGAATAATCCCGTAAGCAACTCAGTACAGACACTTTCCTGACCTGCACTGCTACGTGTGTCCCTGCACCTAGCTGGGACACTTTTCCTATCCGTGCTCCTGCTAATCTTACAGTAATAGCTTGGCGCACGTATCCTGGCATTCCTTTCCATGGACTCAGGGAAAAGCCTCTGGGGAAATACTTCGAGAACCGAGACACTCAGTAGACTGTCTCTGTATTTCTACCCCCCTCCCTTTCAGCTGCTCTGCCCAGAGCCGCGAGCACAGCCTGACGTGACGTGGATCCCCCAGCCCCTCCTCCCCCCCTGCCATGACGTGTGGGGGCCATGACTCTCGGGGGCGGGCTCTCTCCACTGCCGCCATTTTGAGTCCTGGACTGCCCGCTAAGATGGCTGCTCCCATAGCAGCCTCTCGTTTCCTATATCTTAGGAGAAAAAACAAAATACACACAGAACAAACATTTTTATGCATAGTTACACACAGCATCGATACATTTTACCGAGAGTCAGCCTTCCGCCACCTATACTCTCTGGGATGCTTGCCAAACTTGAGACCAACCGCGTCACAGCTGCAATGCTAAATATATTACCTCTTAGCATCACCCAGGAACGTAGAAACCTCTCTCTCCTCACAAATCATCTGCAGTTTATCTCTGCCATGACTCAAACCTACTCAAGCGCGCAGCGTAACTCTAAACCATATTAACAGCTAGTACTGCTGAAACGCACAACAGACAAACTGGCTAAACAACATAACAGATACAGATATTTACAAGCATGTTAGCAGCTCTGACTGGAAACGCACGGAGGAAAAACAAACAAAAACCTCACCGATTATCTCAGCTGCAACTATAACTTACTTAGAAAAAAAAACAGCTCACCGAAGAAAAACTTACTTCTAAGTTTTACAACTGTCTCAACTCCCCTCTCCTGTCTACTCAGCTATCTCTCTCTTTCTTCTCTCCCCTCCACCTGCTCGACAGCCGCCCCCCCCCCCCTATCTCTTCCGTGGGGCGCTCTCTGCTAGGCTAAAACGCAGCTGGCATCACTCCCAGTCTCTGGACGGGGAGAAAGAAAAACAAAACCAACCTAGAAGAAGGAACAACAAAAAAAAAAATAAAGCACGCAGCCTCCATGCTGCACTTAACACAGAATGTACATATGACCACATTATCCTCTCCTTGTTATAACACCAAAATACAACACAGATAACGCCATATCACAACGTAAATCAAACTTGCCTGAGCAGCAGATTCTTCGCAATTCATCAGCATTCCGCAACTTTTCCTCCCACGAAACTTCTGTGGACTCCGGAACGTCAGTGGGGGCATCCACCTTCCCCCACAGCGGATCAATCTCCAGCGACAGTTGCGAGCAGCCGTAGCCTCGGAGAGTTCCTTCTGACCCAGGTTTTTAGGCTTGTAACTGTGTGCACATGCAATTACAGTGTAACGTCCAAGAGTTTCGCCGCTGATCCTCGAATTTCAGCCCGTGTGCTCGGCTCCCGCACACTCAGCTTATCAGTATCAGCTTGATAAGCTTTACAGTCCGCGTCCGTCTATTCCGCTTGTTTTGCTGTGGAATATCTTGAAAACTTCTTCTTCGGCCCCGGCCCCTGTCTGCCTGTTTTGCTAGGCAGGGAAGGGTTTCAGCGCCACTGTTATAAACTGTTCTTATCACCTTGCTTCGACACCATCGTCTCACAGACTGTGAGATCACTTGACTCTCCACACCGCAAACAGGATATAGACTTTCTCAGGCTTCTTCAATGTTTACGTTATTTATTCAAGTCACAGAAAGACAGATAGATACAGTCATCATATCCTAGCTATGCCAATCTTCATGTTGCGTTACAAGCTCGTGATGAGACTCCCTGCTGAAGTCTATCAGGTACCTTCTTCCTAACTACGTTACACTAAACTACCTATGTACAGCATACATTATATCAGATTACAGAAAGGAAGAACATGCTTAGAAGTCGTCCCAGTCAGCCTTGCTAGCTAGTGCGGAAGGAAGAAGCAGAAGTGAGCTCTCGTAGCTCCCTCAGCCTTTTATACCGACTAGGAAAGAGTTAAATATGACATCATCTTCGCCACCCCCTAGACCAGATTATTGGTGGACCCACTCGTGGTGTCATCATACACACCTACTTGATTAATAATCAATGAGGCATTTGACCCATATGCAGGAACGTGGATGTTTAGTAAATATGGCCAATGTTTTATGTTCCTGTGGTGTAGTGTTAAGGTCAGAGTAGTCCGATGGCCTATTTTTAGGAACATGTTCTCAGTATCTGCGTGTATCCTCTGCTACACGCAGACCCTGAGATGCCTCTGCCTGCATCACAAAACCTCTATTTATTTTAAAGGCATACACTGCGGACAAGCCTTTTACATAAAACTCAGGCCAAGTAACTGAGGCCTACTTAAATTATAACAGCACCTATCTAATCTATACTGCAGGCACCTATCTAACCTATACTGCAGGCTGGCACCTATCTAACCTATACTGAAGGCACCTGTCTAACCTATACTGCAGGCTGGCACCTATCTAGCCTATACTGCAGGCACCTATCTAACCTATACTGCAGGCACCTATCTAATCTATACTGCAGGCACCTACCTATTTAATCTATATTGCAGGCACCTATCTAACCTATACTGCAGACACCTATCTAATCTATACTGCAGACACCTACCTATCTAATCTATACTGCAGCCACCTTCCTATCTAACCTATACTGCAGGCACCTACCTATCTAATCTATACTGCAGCCACCTTCCTATCTAATCTATACTGCAGGCACCTACCTATCTAATCTATACTGCAGCCATCTTCCTATCTAATCTATACTGCAGGCTGGCACCTATCTATCTAATCTATACTGCAGGCACCTATCTAATCTGTACTGCAGGGCACCACCCTACCTAATCTATACTGCAGGCACCTATCTAATCTATACTGCAGGGCACCTACCTATCTAATCTATACTGCAGGGCACCTACCTATCTAATCTATCCTGCGGGGCACCTACCTACCTATCTAACCTATACTGGAGGCACCTACCTATCTAACCTATACAGAGTGTGTGCTTCCACAACGTGTGTATCCACAGCATATATCTCTAGGCCCCACATATGACACTTGCCCCAGGCCCCGCGTACTCTAAGGCCACCTCTGATTTAGGTGGTAGGTTGTATGACCGAGCAATAAATCGTTAAAGCTGCAGTGGTCTGAATGGAAAAAAAGGCTCTGGTCCTTAAGGGGTGTAAAGACTGCGGTGCTCAAGTGGTTGAGAAGCCACCCTCAGAGAATGTCTCGACCGACAGATAGCAGACTACCTGGCCTTAACTGCCGATATCGACACTCTGAGGAGCAATGAATCTCTAGACTATTGGGTGTGTAGGTTTGACCTGTGGCCTGAGCTCTCACAATTTGACATCAAACTTTTCTCTTGCCCCGCCTCAAGCATCCTGTCAGAGAGGAACTTCAGTGCAGCAGGAGGGATCGTCATTGAGAATCACAGTCAATTAGGTAAAAAAAAGTGTGGATTACCTCACCTTTATAAACATGAATGAAGCATGGATTCTGGAGGGCTACTGCCTACCGAAAGACTTTTAAGTCAGTCCCCACCCAGCCACCACCAACAGTGTCCAGACCAGGACTCCAGGACTCCACTTCACAGGTGGATCGTGAATTATTTTTCTGGCATGTGAAAATGCCTAATTTTTCTGGCCTATGGTGCTGAACTGTGGCTGCAAAGAAAAGGCTTGTACATGATGTCTATTGCCCTTCGTGATCATTACATTATTGTGGTGAGGGGACTTGCATACCACAATGAAGCAATGACCTATATGAGTGTGTTGGGGCACACCCAAGAGGAGAAAGTCGTTGCTTCATTGTGGACAGACCAATTTTGATCTATTGGCTGCATACGTTTTGGCAAAACCTTTGGTCACCTCAGGTGATCATTCAATAAAGACTACTAGGCCAACATTGGGCCCACACTGCAGAACCACTGTTTTCTGGGTCATTTTACTATCATTGAGCTACCTCAGCCCGACCATAGGGGCTTGAAAACCGCCATGGTCTGCACTCTCACCAATGTGCGTACATTAACATGGTGACCACTACACAAAGATTGCGGCCAAGAGGACTAACATTTAAGTCCTAAGAGTCTCAACTATTAACAACTCTGCAGTGCTTTAAACGTCGAGTTTGGTCTGTCAGATTTTGATCTGTGTAAAGCGTGTGAAGCGGGCATAACCCTTACATTACCACTCTGGACATTTAAAAGCAGCCCTTTATTCCTCAACTGTAGGAATGTACTGTGATTTCTGCCCTTTAGGGATTAAAACCCGACTCTGCGTCAACTACATCATTTTTGGTTGGACTTTTGGCATGGATCCCCTCTGCCATGCCCCTGTCTAGGTTTTAGAGCCTTTGAAACTAGATTTCCATCACTTTTGTGGTCAGAAACAGTATTTGTAGTTTTTGAAATTCACCTGCCCATTGAAGTCTATTTGGAGGTAGAAATGGTCCGAACCTCCGATTTTAGGTTTGCGAACCGGGTTCGCGAACTTCCGCGGAAGGTTTCGGTTCGTGAACCGTCATAGACTTCAATGGGGAGACGAACTTTGAAAACTAGAAAAAATTATGTTGGCCACAAAAGTGATGGAAAAGATGTTTCAAGGGGTCTAAAGCCTGGAGGCGGGCATGGCGGAGTAGGATACACGCCAAAAGTCCAGGGGAAAAATCTGGATTGAATGCAAAGCACCGTTTTAAGGGCAGAAATCATATTGAATGCTAAATTGCAGGCCTAACGTGCTTTAAAACATCTTGCATGTGTATACATCAATCAGGGAGTGTAATTAGAGTTCTGCTTCACACTGACACACCAAACTCACTGTGTAATGCACCGCAAGTTACCAGCTGTTTGTGTAGTGACAGCCATGCTGGACTACTGCGCATTGTGCGCAACATGGGGAGATTGCTCTTCCTCACTCAGTGATGTCAGATAATGTGTGACTGCCTTATCAACTTTCCATGGCATTGTTAAAAAGCTTACGTTTTGTTTTTAAATTACATTTTCTACTTGATGTGTACTTGTTCAGTACCGCTACAATGAGAATCCTATGGAGGCGGGCAAGTCTGCCATTGTGACTCTGGGTAATAGCCGGGGAATGAGGGTTTGAATCTGTTGTGGAGCCTGAGAAATGGCTACCACTACACATCCAAGGAGGGCAGCAGGCAGGGATGCACGCCTGCCCCGAGGTAGTGACCAAAAATAACAATACAGGAGGAGGACTTTCGAGGCCCTGCTGTGTATTTGAAATGAATTAACTTTAAATCCTTTAACGAGAACCAGTTATGGCGGGCAAAGATGACACCACATTCCTTTCACAAGAATCATATGGAGGTTGGCAAGTCTGCCATTTGTGACCCCGGGTAATGGCCGGGGAATGACTGATGGAATCCGGTGTGGAGCCTGAGCAACGGCTACCACTGCACATCCAAGGAGGGCAGCAGGCAGGCATGCACGCCTGCCCCGAGGTAGTGACCAAAAATAACAATACAGGAGGAGGACTTTCGAGGCCCTGCTGTGTATTTTAAATGAATTAACTTTAAATCCTTTAAAGAGAACCAGTTATGGCGGGCAAAGATGACACCACATTCCTTTCACGAGAATCATATGGAGGCGGACAAGTCTGCCATTTATGACCCCGGGTAATGGCCGGGGAATGAGGGATGGAATCCGGTGTGGAGCCTGAGCAACGGCTACCACTGCACATCCAAGGAGGGCAGCAGGCAGACATGGCTGCCCCGAGGTAATGACCAAAATTAACAGGACTCAGGAGGACTTTTGAGGCCCTAATTGTAATGAATCAACTTTAAATCCTTTAACAGGAAGCCGTTATGGAGGGCAAGTCTACCATTGTCACCACGGGCAATGGGCGGGGAACGAAGGTTGGATTCCGGCCCGAAGTGGGAGCCTGCTGAGACCCATGCTGTACCTGCCCTGACCGTGCTTTGCAGACCAGGCATCTGTGGTCAGATGGACCCTTGACCCAGCGGAAAACAAACCAAGTCGAAAGCATTTGCCAAGAAGGTTTTATGGAGGGCAAGTTTGCCATTTTTTTCAATTGTGTGAAACTGTAGATGGTACTATAGTCTCAATACCATGGTGACTGACCACGGGTAATGGCCGGGGAATCCGGTTTGTATTGCGTTCCGGAGTTGTAGCCTAACAAACGGCTTCCACCACACATCCAGGCAAGGGGGGCAGCAGGCAGGCATGACCGCCCCGAGGTAGTGATCAAAAATAACAATACAGGACTCAGGAATACTTTTTGAGGCCCTAATTGTAATGAATCAACTTTAAATCCTTTAACGGGAATCCGTTATGGAGGGCAAGTCTGATGGTGCCTTCACTGCGATTCACCAGGTTGGTCTCCAGCGAGAATCTGTTATGGAGGTCAAGTCTGCCATCGTGACCACTGACCATGCCTAATGGCGGGGGAACCCTTCCTGGTGAGATTCCGGTCCGGAGTTGTAGCCTAACAAACGGCTCCCACCACACATCCAGGCAAGGAGGGCAGCAGGCAGGCATGCCCACCCCGAGGTAGTGACCAAAAATAACAATACAGGACTCAGGAGGACTTTTTGAGGCCCTATTTGTAATGAATCAACTTTAAATCCTTTAACAGGAATCCATTATGGAGGGCAAGTCTGCCATCCATTCAAGTGCAAGTTATGCACTGACTGCCAGGTATAATGTGCAGTCACAGATGCAGTGAAAGGTATGCAGTGACTGCAAACAGCCGTTTGTTTAGTGACGGCCGTGCTGGACTGGTGCGCACCATGACGAGAGTGCAGGTGATGGTGGCTTTACAGCCCATATGGTCGCCCGGCTGATGTAGCTGAATGACAGAACAGTGACTGTCCAGCTGATCAAATTTGATCTGACCACAATGAAACAACGACCTTATTATCTTTGGTGTGCCACCCCCACCCGAGACACTCATATAGCCGGCGGTCATTGCTTCATTGTGATACGCAAGCCCCTTCACCGCGGCAAGGTAATGATCATGAAGGGGGATGGGCACATGTACATGTCTTTTGTTTTTATGTTGTAGCCGATTGCAGTGCAGCCAGAAAAATTAGGCAGGCATGTGCACGCCCCAGAAAAATTAGTATAGTGGCCGCTGCTAGCAGCGGCCTTAAACATTTAGGAATCTGCCTACAATCATGGACCCTGTTGTTGGTGGCGGCCTGCAGGCAGAGATGCTGTGTGTGGGGACTGACTTAGTCTTCAGTCGTGCAATAGCCCCAGGGATCCATGCCTCATTCATTTTGATAAAGGTCAGGTACTGAACACTCTCATGACTTAGGCGACTTCTCTTCTCAGTGACTATGCCTCCAGCTGCACTGAAGGTCCTTTCTGACAGGACGCTTGCGGCAGGGCAAGAGAGAAGTTGGATGGCAAATTGGGACAGCTCTGGCCACAGGTCAAGCATGCACAACCAGTAGAGCAAGGGTTCATCGTCGTTGCTCGCAGTCGCAGTGTGTACAGCCACACTTAAGGCCAGGTAGTCAGCTACCTGCCGGTCCAGGCATTGGTGGAGGGTAGATCCCGAAGGGTTACTGCGAGGCGTTGGACTAAAGAATGTCCGCATGTCCGACATCACCCCGAGATCGCTGGAGCGTCCTGTCCTTGCCTGCGTGGACTGGGGAGGAGGAGGAGGATTACTGCTAGTGGTACCTTTATTGCGTTGTACTGTCACATCACCCTTAAATGCATTGTAAAGCATCATTGACAGCTTGTTCTGCAAGTGCTGCATCCTTTCCGCCTTGTGTTGAGTTGGTAACAGGTCTGCCACTTTGTGCCTGTACCGAGAGTCTAGTAGCGTGGCCACCCAGTACAGGTCATTCCCCTTGAGTTTTTTGATACGGGGGTCCCTCAACTGGCTGGACAACATGAAAGAGGCCATCTGCACAAAGTCGGATCCAGACGTACTCTCCATCTCCTCTTGCTCTTCCACAGTGACGTCACGCAACTCCTCTTCCTCCCCCCAGCCACGAACAATACCACGGGAATGTGGAGCAGCAGAAGCCCCCTGTGACGGCTGCTGCGGTTGTTCTTCTGCCGCCGCCGCCTCTTCCTCCTCCACAGAAACACCTTCCTCATAATCGTCATCCGAGTCTGACTCCTCAACTTCCCCACACGACTCCTCTTCTTCCTCCTCCTCCCCCCTCTGTGGTGCCGCAGGTGTCGAGGAAACATGTGGTTTGGATGAAAATCGCTCCCACGACTCCTCCTGCCGTAGCTGTTCCCGCTCCTCCACAGCTTCATCCACCACTCTACACACGGCACGCTCCAGGAAGTAAGCGTAGGGGATCAAGTTGCTGATGGTGCCTTCAGCGCAACTCACCAGGTTGGTCACCTCTAGTGTTGGGCGAACACCTGGATGTTCGGGTTCGGGAAAGTTCGCCGAACATGACCGCGATGTTCGGCATGTTCGGGCCGAACCCCGAACTCCCCGAACATCCCGCTTTTGTGGGCCCTATGGGGTCGCAGGCATAAGGGGGGAGCATGCCCCGATCACGGGGGAGGGTCGGAAATTCCCCCCACCCCCTCCGCTAGCGCTCCCCCCTCTGTCCGCTTCCCCATACAAAAGTTTAAGGAAAGTACCGGTGGTAGTGGATGGCCTGGCAGTGGCACTGTGGAGTGAGGAGGAGGAGTCCGGAGAGTGACGCGTTGAGGGAGGCCGGGCAGCGGGCGGTTCAGCGGTAGTACCCTTGTGGTACTTCCGCCCTTTCTCTGACCTCACGCCCGCTGCCCGGCCTCCCTCAACGCGTCACTCTCCGGACTCCTCCTCCTCACTCCACAGTGCCACTGCCAGGCCATCCACTACCACCGGTACTTTCCTTAAACTTTTGTATGGGGAAGCGGGCAGAGGGGGGAGCACTAGCGGAGGGGGTGGGGGGAATTTCCGACCCCCCCCGCGATCGGGGCATGCTCCCCCCTTATGCCTGCGACCCCATAGGGGGGCCGTATTCGGCCGAACAGGGCCCTGTTCGGCCGAACAGGGGCCCTGTTCGGCCAGGTTCGGCCAGGAATTGAGCCGTTCGGGCGAACGCGAACAGTTTGGCCGAACACCACCAGGTGTTCGGCCGAACTCGAACATCACCCGAACAGGGTGATATTCTGCAGAACGCGAACAGTGGCGAACACTGTTCGCCCAACACTAGTCACCTCCACAAACGGCCGCATGGTCCTGCATGCATTTTGCATCAGTGTCCAGTTGTTGGGCCAGAACATCCCCATCTTCCCAGATTGTGTCCTTCTACTGTAGTTGTACAGGTACTGGGTGACGGCTTTCTCCTGGTCTAGCAGGCGAGAGAACATGAGCAGTTGGGCTATCGCATATCAAGCGTCTCACCGGCAAGTTGTTTTTCCGCTGAATGTCCGCAAAGCGTGCCATGGCCCTATAAGACCGCCTGAAATGCCCACACAACTTCCTGGTCTGCTTCAGGACATCCTCTAAGTCTGGGTACTTTGAGACAAATCTTTGCACGACCAGATTCAGCACGTGTGCCTTGCAGGGTACATGTGTCAGCTTTCCCAAATTCAAAGCGGAAAGGAGATTGCTGCCGTTGTCACACACCACGTTGCCGATCTCCAGCTGGTGCGGGGTCAGCCATTGCTCCACCTGTTTGTTACTAGCAGCCAGGAAAGCTGCTCCAGTGTGACTCTCCACTTTGAGGCAAGACATGTCTAAAATTGTGTGACGCCGTCGTACCTGGCATGCAGCATAGGCTCTGGGGAGATGGGGCTGTGTAGCTGGAGAGAAAGAGGAGATGGTAGCACCGCTAGAGTTAAACTGCCACTCAGCCAAGGAGGAGGAGGAGGAGGTTGACAGCAAAGAGGATGTAGCTGGAGGAGAAGGAGAGGAGGTGGCAGGAGGCCTGCCTGCAAGCCGTGGAGGTGTCACAAGGCGGTCCGCTGAACAGCCACATACTCCCTGCTTGCTGCCATCGGTCACCAGGTTGACCCAGTGGGCTGTGTACATAATGTAGCGGCCCTGCCCGTGCTTGGCAGACCAGGCATCCGTGGTCAGGTGGACCCTTGACCCAACGCTCTTCGCAATAGATGACACCACTTGCCTCTGAACTGCACGGTACAGTTTGGGTATGGCCTTTCGTGAAAAATAAGTGCGGCATGGTATCTTCCACTGCGGTGTCCCAATGGCCACAAATTTACGGAAAGCCTCTGACTCCACCAGCTAGTGTGGTAATAGCTGGCGAGCTAATAGTTCCGCCACACCAGCTGTCAGACACCAAGCAAGAAGGTGAGTCGCCGAAATTGTCTTCTTCCGCTCAAAGACTTCCTTCACAGACACCTGGCTACTGCTGTGGGCAGAGGAGCAGGAACCGCTCAAGGGCAGAGGCGGTGTGAAGGAGGGTGGCTGTGAAGGTTCAAGGGAGAAAGCGGATGAAGACGATGCACCTAAAGGAGGAAGAGGAGAAGGAGGGTGGCTTGTCTTTTGAGGGGTGCTGCTTTTCCTCAGGTGTTCTTCCCATAGCTGTTTGTGCCTTTTCTCCAGGTGCCTTCGTAAGGCACTTGTCCCTACGTGAGTGTTGGCCTTTCCACGGCTCAATTTTTGGAGGCAGAGAGAACAGATGGCTTTGCTCTTATCTGAGGCACACACGTTAAAATATTTCCAAACCGCTGAGCCCCCCTGGGGTGATGGCACTACGGTGGCATCAACAGCTGATCTTGAAGGGCATGTTGGCTGGCTGGCCATAGCTGGCGATACATGGCGCCGGATTCTGCCCCCAGCTGTTTCTGAGGACGAGCTCCCTCTGCTTCTATCATGGAGTCGTCTCCGCCTACTCCTCTCTGGCTCCCCCTCTGAACTGTCCCCCTGGTCATTTCCTCTATTGGGAACACACGTGACATCCGTATAATCGTCATCATAATCCTCCTGCCCAGCTTCGCTTTCCTCAGACAACTCCACAACTGCACCAACTTCAGGTGGTTCATCATCTCCCTCCTCACACGTTACGTCCATACTATCGCCACCTAACTCAGACGTATGAGGTGGTGTACCTGCGCCTTCTTCTTGTTGTTGCAGTAGTGGCTGTGAATCAGTGATTTCACCACCACCACCACCAAATAACTCCTGCGAAGTGTCAAATGCAGCGGATGTGGTGCTTGATGTAGCGCTGGTGGCTGCGGGAGATGAGGTGTTCTGTGTTAAATAGTCAAGCACGTCCTCACAATTTTGGGAAGTGATGGCACGTGCCTTCTTCTGAGCACTGTACTTTGGGCCAGGTCCGCACGAAATCACAGCAACACCTCCTAGCACAGACCTGCCAGTGCCAAGTGGCCTTCCTCTGGGTCTGCCTCTACCTCTTCTTCTACCTGGTTTGTCCATTTTGTCTTGGGGGGAAGCTAGGTATATGCAGTGAGGTGAGTTCACTGAACACAAAAGGTAGTTATATGCAGAGAGGTGAGTTCACTCAACCCAAAAGTAGTTATATATGCAGAGAGGTGAATTCACTCAACACAAAAGTAGATATGCAGTGAGGTGAGTTCACTCAACACAAAAGGTAGTTAGATGCAGAGAGGTGAGTTCACTCAACACAAAGGTAGCTATATGCAGTGAGGCAGGGCCGGGCCGAGGCATAGGCTGGAGAGGCTCCAGCCTCAGGGTGCAGTGTAGGAGGGGGGCGCACAATTCATTCAGCTGTCATTCCTAATTGTACAGGCAGAAGACAAAAGACTTGGCACTAGACGCGGGCCTCACCTAACCCCCACTGCATACCGCCTATGTGATGTCCATTGGAGCCCAATAAAGGTGTAATCTAGGTACGGTGCCTCTCTTTCTTCTCCTCCGGAAAACTGTCATTCCTAATTGTGTATGAAGCAGAAAGAAATAAGAAAAGGGGATGCATATCAGTGACTGCAAGCCAGATAACTAGATATTAAGGTGTTGGGGAGTTTGTGGGCCCTGTGGCCCTCTTAGTCTAACAGCAATCAGTGAGTGACAGCTGAGGTAGGAGGGATGGAGGGGCGCACTTTGGTGTCTCAGCCTTGGGTGCTGGAGGACCTTGTTCCTGCTCTGCAGTGAGGTGAGTTCACTCAACATAAAAGGTAGATATGCAGTGAGGTGAGTTCACTCAACCCAAAGGTAGTTATATATGGAGTGAGGTGAGTTCACTCAACCCAAAGGTAGTTATATATGCAGAGAGGTGAGTTCACTCAGCACAAAAGGTAGATATGCAGTGAGGTGAGTTCACTGAACACAAAAGGTAGTTATATGCAGTGAGGTGAGTTCACTCAACCCAAAGGTAGTTATATATGCAGTGAGGTGAGTTCACTCAACACAAAGGTAGTTATATGCAGTGAGGTGAGTTCACTCAACCCAAAGGTAGTTATATATGCAGTGAGGTGAGTTCACTCAACACAAAAGGTAGATATGCAGTGAGGTGAGTTTACTGAACACAAAAGGTAGTTATATGCAGAGAGGTGAGTTCACTCAACACAAAAGGTAGATATGCAGTGAGGTGAGTTCACTGAACACAAAAGGTAGTTATATGCAGTGAGGTGAGTTCACTCAACCCAAAGGTAGTTATATATGCAGTGAGGTGAGTTCACTCAACACAAAGGTAGTTATATGCAGTGAGGTGAGTTCACGCAACACAAAAGGTAGTTATATGCAGAGAGGTGAGTTCACTCAACCCAAAGGTAGTTATATATGCAGTGAGGTGAATTCACTCAACACAAAAGTAGATATGCAGTGAGGTGAGTTCACTGAACACAAACGGTAGTTATATGCAGAGAGGTGAGTTCACTCAACACAAAATGTAGTTATATATGCAGAGAGGTGAGTTCACTGAACACAAAGGTAGCTATATGCAGTGAGGTGAGTTCACTGAACCCAAAGGTAGTTATATATGCAGAGAGGTGAGTTCACTCAACACAAAAGGTAGATATGCAGTGAGGTGAGTTCACTCAACCCAAAGGTAGTTATATATGCAGTGAGGTGAGTTCACTCAACACAAAGGTAGTTCTATGCAGTGAGGTGAGTTCACGCAACACAAAAGGTAGTTATATGCAGTGAGGTGAGTTCACTCAACCCAAAGGTAGTTATATATGCAGTGAGGTGAGTTCACTCAACACAAAAGTAGATATGCAGTGAGGTGAGTTCACTGAACACAAACGGTAGTTATATGCAGAGAGGTGAGTTCACTCAACACAAAAGGTAGTTATATGCAGAGAGAGTTATATATGCAGTGAGGTGAGTTCACTCAACACAAAAGTAGATATGCAGTGAGGTGAGTTCACTGAACACAAACGGTAGTTATATGCAGAGAGGTGAGTTCACTCAACACAAAAGGTAGTTATATGCAGAGAGGTGAGTTCACTCAACACAAAAGGTAGATATGCAGTGAGGTGAGTTCACTGAACACAAAGGTAGCTATATGCAGTGAGGTGAGTTCACTCAACCCAAAGGTAGTTATATATGCAGAGAGGTGAGTTCACTCAACACAAAAGGTAGATATGCAGTGAGGTGAGTTTACTGAACACAAAAGGTAGTTATATGCAGTGAGGTGAGTTCACGCAACACAAAAGGTAGTTATATGCAGTGAGGTGAGTTCACTCAACCCAAAGGTAGTTATATATGCAGTGAGGTGAGTTCACTCAACACAAAAGTAGATATGCAGTGAGGTGAGCTCACTGAACACAAACGGTAGTTATATGCAGAGAGGTGAGTTCACTCAACACAAAAAGTAGTTATATGCAGAGAGGTGAGTTCACTCAACACAAAAGGTAGACATGCAGTGAGGTGAGTTCACTGAACACAAAGGTAGTTATATATGCAGAGAGGTGAGTTATATGCAGTGAGGTGAGTTCACGCAACACAAAAGGTAGTTATATGCAGTGAGGTGAGTTCACGCAACCCAAAGGTAGTTGTATATGCAGTGAGGTGAGTTCACTCAACACAAAAGTAGATATGCAGAGAGGTGAGTTCACTGAACACAAACGGTAGTTATATGCAGAGAGGTGAGTTCACTCAACACAAAAGGTAGTTATATGCAGAGAGAGTTATATATGTAGTGAGGTGAGTTCACTCAACACAAAAGTAGATATGCAGTGAGGTGAGATCACTGAACACAAACGGTAGTTATATGCAGAGAGGTGAGTTCACTCAACACAAAAAGTAGTTATATGCAGAGAGGTGAATTCACTCAACACAAAAGGTAGATATGCAGTGAGGTGAGTTCACTGAACACAAAGGTAGCTATATGCAGTGAGGTGAGTTCACTCAACCCAAAGGTAGTTATATATGCAGAGAGGTGAGTTCACTCAACACAAAAGGTAGATATGCAGTGAGGTGAGTTCACTGAACACAAAAGGTAGTTATATGCAGTGAGGTGAGTTCACTCAACCCAAAGGTAGTTATATATGCAGTGAGGTGAGTTCACTCAACACAAAAGTAGATATGCAGTGAGGTGAGTTCACTGAACACAAACGGTAGTTATATGCAGAGAGGTGAGTTCACTCAACACAAAAGGTAGTTATATGCAGAGAGGTGAGTTCACTCAACACAAAAGGTAGATATGCAGTGAGGTGAGTTCACTGAACACAAAGGTAGCTATATGCAGTGAGGTGAGTTCACTCAACCCAAAGGTAGTCATATATGCAGAGAGGTGAGTTCACTCAACACAAAAGGTAGATATGCAGTGAGGTGAGTTCACTCAACACAAAATGTAGTTATATATGCAGAGAGGTGAGTTCACTGAACACAAAGGTAGCTATATGCAGTGAGGTGAGTTCACTGAACCCAAAGGTAGTTATATATGCAGAGAGGTGAGTTCACTCAACACAAAAGGTAGATATGCAGTGAGGTGAGTTCACTCAACCCAAAGGTAGTTATATATGCAGTGAGGTGAGTTCACTCAACACAAAGGTAGTTCTATGCAGTGAGGTGAGTTCACGCAACACAAAAGGTAGTTATATGCAGTGAGGTGAGTTCACTCAACCCAAAGGTAGTTATATATGCAGTGAGGTGAGTTCACTCAACACAAAAGTAGATATGCAGTGAGGTGAGTTCACTGAACACAAACGGTAGTTATATGCAGAGAGGTGAGTTCACTCAACACAAAAGGTAGTTATATGCAGAGAGAGTTATATATGCAGTGAGGTGAGTTCACTCAACACAAAAGTAGATATGCAGTGAGGTGAGTTCACTGAACACAAACGGTAGTTATATGCAGAGAGGTGAGTTCACTCAACACAAAAGGTAGTTATATGCAGAGAGGTGAGTTCACTCAACACAAAAGGTAGATATGCAGTGAGGTGAGTTCACTGAACACAAAGGTAGCTATATGCAGTGAGGTGAGTTCACTCAACCCAAAGGTAGTTATATATGCAGAGAGGTGAGTTCACTCAACACAAAAGGTAGATATGCAGTGAGGTGAGTTTACTGAACACAAAAGGTAGTTATATGCAGTGAGGTGAGTTCACGCAACACAAAAGGTAGTTATATGCAGTGAGGTGAGTTCACTCAACCCAAAGGTAGTTATATATGCAGTGAGGTGAGTTCACTCAACACAAAAGTAGATATGCAGTGAGGTGAGCTCACTGAACACAAACGGTAGTTATATGCAGAGAGGTGAGTTCACTCAACACAAAAAGTAGTTATATGCAGAGAGGTGAGTTCACTCAACACAAAAGGTAGACATGCAGTGAGGTGAGTTCACTGAACACAAAGGTAGTTATATATGCAGAGAGGTGAGTTATATGCAGTGAGGTGAGTTCACGCAACACAAAAGGTAGTTATATGCAGTGAGGTGAGTTCACGCAACCCAAAGGTAGTTGTATATGCAGTGAGGTGAGTTCACTCAACACAAAAGTAGATATGCAGAGAGGTGAGTTCACTGAACACAAACGGTAGTTATATGCAGAGAGGTGAGTTCACTCAACACAAAAGGTAGTTATATGCAGAGAGAGTTATATATGTAGTGAGGTGAGTTCACTCAACACAAAAGTAGATATGCAGTGAGGTGAGATCACTGAACACAAACGGTAGTTATATGCAGAGAGGTGAGTTCACTCAACACAAAAAGTAGTTATATGCAGAGAGGTGAATTCACTCAACACAAAAGGTAGATATGCAGTGAGGTGAGTTCACTGAACACAAAGGTAGCTATATGCAGTGAGGTGAGTTCACTCAACCCAAAGGTAGTTATATATGCAGAGAGGTGAGTTCACTCAACACAAAAGGTAGATATGCAGTGAGGTGAGTTCACTGAACACAAAAGGTAGTTATATGCAGTGAGGTGAGTTCACTCAACCCAAAGGTAGTTATATATGCAGTGAGGTGAGTTCACTCAACACAAAAGTAGATATGCAGTGAGGTGAGTTCACTGAACACAAACGGTAGTTATATGCAGAGAGGTGAGTTCACTCAACACAAAAGGTAGTTATATGCAGAGAGGTGAGTTCACTCAACACAAAAGGTAGATATGCAGTGAGGTGAGTTCACTGAACACAAAGGTAGCTATATGCAGTGAGGTGAGTTCACTCAACCCAAAGGTAGTCATATATGCAGAGAGGTGAGTTCACTCAACACAAAAGGTAGATATGCAGTGAGGTGAGTTCACTGAACACAAAAGGTAGTTATATGCAGTGAGGTGAGTTCACGCAACACAAAAGGTAGTTATATGCAGTGAGGTGAGTTCACTCAACCCAAAGGTAGTTATATATGCAGTGAGGTGAGTTCACTCAACACAAAAGTAGATATGCAGTGAAGTGAGTTCACTGAACACAAACGGTAGTTATATGCAGAGAAGTGAGTTCACTCAACACAAAAGGTAGTTGTATGCAGAGAGGTGAGTTCACTCAACACAAAAGGTAGATATGCAGTGAGGTGAGTTCACTGAACACAAAGGTAGCTATATGCAGTGAGTTGAGTTCACTCAACACAAAGGTAGTTATATGTGCAGAGAGGTGAGTTATATGCAGTGAGGTGAGTTCACGCAACACAAAAGGTAGTTGTATGCAGTGAGGTGAGTTCACTCAACCCAAAGGTAGTAATATATGCAGTGAGGTGAGTTCACTCAACACAAAAGTAGATATGCAGTGAGGTGAGTTCACTGAACACAAACGGTAGTTATATGCAGAGAGGTGAGTTCACTGAACACAAACGGTAGTTATATGCAGAGAGGTGAGTTCACTCAACACAAAAGGTAGTTAGATGCAGAGAGGTGAGTTCACTCAACACAAAAGGTAGATATGCAGTGAGGTGAGTTCACTGAACACAAAGGTAGCTATATGCAGTAAGGTGAGTTCACTCAACCCAAAGGTAGTTATATATGCAGAGAGGTGAGTTCACTCAACACAAAAGGTAGATATGCAGTGAGATGAGTTTACTGAACACAAAACGTAGTTATATGCAGTGAGGTGAGTTCACTCAACCCAAAGGTAGTTATATATGCAGTGAGGTGAGTTCACTCAACACAAAAGTAGATATGCAGTGAGGTGAGCTCACTGAACACAAACGGTAGTTATATGCAGAGAGGTGAGTTCACTCAACACAAAAGGTAGTTATATGCAGAGAGGTGAGTTCACTCAACACAAAAGGTAGATATGCAGTGAGGTGAGTTCACTGAACACAAAGGTAGCTATATGCAGTGAGGTGAGTTCACGCAACCCAAAGGTAGTTATATATGCAGAGAGGTGAGTTATATGCAGTGAGGTGAGTTCACGCAACCCAAAGGTAGTTGTATATGCAGTGAGGTGAGTTCACTCAACACAAAAGTAGATATGCAGAGAGGTGAGTTCACTGAACACAAACGGTAGTTATATGCAGAGAGGTGAGTTCACTCAACACAAAAGGTAGTTATATGCAGAGAGAGTTATATATGTAGTGAGGTGAGTTCACTCAACACAAAAGTAGATATGCAGTGAGGTGAGTTCACTGAACACAAACGGTAGTTATATGCAGATAGGTGAGTTCACTCAACACAGAAAGTAGTTATATGCAGAGAGGTGAGTTCACTCAACACAAAAGGTAGATATGCAGTGAGGTGAGTTCACTGAACACAAAGGTAGCTATATGCAGTGAGGTGAGTTCACTCAACCCAAAGGTAGTTATATATGCAGTGAGGTGAGTTCACTCAACACAAAAGTAGATATGCAGTGAGGTGAGTTCACTGAACACAAAAGGTAGATATGCAGTGAGGTGAGTTCACTGAACACAAAGGTAGCTATATGCAGTGAGGTGAGTTCACTCAACCCAAAGGTAGTTATATATGCAGAGAGGTGAGTTCACTCAACACAAAAGGTAGATATGCAGTGAGGTGAGTTCACTGAACACAAAAGGTAGTTATATGCAGTGAGGTGAGTTCACTCAACCCAAAGGTAGTTATATATGCAGTGAGGTGAGTTCACTCAACACAAAAGGTAGATATGCAGTGAGGTGAGTTCACTGAACACAAAGGTAGCTATATGCAGTGAGGTGAGTTCACTCAACCCAAAGGTAGTTATATATGCAGAGAGGTGAGTTATATGCAGTGAGTTGAGTTCACGCAACACAAAAGGTAGTTATATGCAGTGAGGTGAGTTCACGCAACCCAAAGGTAGTTGTATATGCAGTGAGGTGAGTTCACTCAACACAAAAGTAGATATGCAGAGAGGTGAGTTCACTGAACACAAACGGCAGTTATATGCAGAGAGGTGAGTTCACTCAACACAAAAGGTAGTTATATGCAGAGAGAGTTATATATGTAGTGAGGTGAGTTCACTCAACACAAATGTAGATATGCAGTGAGGTGAGTTCACTGAACACAAACGGTAGTTATATGCAGAGAGGTGAGTTCACTCAACACAAAAAGTAGTTATATGCAGAGAGGTGAGTTCACTCAACACAAAAGGTAGATATGCAGTGAGGTGAGTTCACTGAACACAAAAGTAGATATGCAGTGAGGTGAGTTCACTGAACACAAAAGGTAGATATGCAGTGAGGTGAGTTCACTGAACACAAAGGTAGCTATATGCAGTGAGGTGAGTTCACTCAACCCAAAGGTAGTTATATATGCAGAGAGGTGAGTTCACTCAACACAAAAGGTAGATATGCAGTGAGGTGAGTTCACTGAACACAAAAGGTAGTTATATGCAGTGAGGTGAGTTCACTCAACCCAAAGGTAGTTATATATGCAGTGAGGTGAGTTCACTCAACACAAAAGGTAGATATGCAGTGAGGTGAGTTCACTGAACACAAAAGGTAGTTATATGCAGTGAGGTGAGTTCACGCAACACAAAAGGTAGTTATATGCAGAGAGAGTTATATATGCAGTGAGGTGAGTTCACTCAACACAAAAGTAGATATGCAGTGAGGTGAGTTCACTGAACACAAACGGTAGTTATATGCAGAGAAGTGAGTTCACTCAACACAAAAGTAGATATGCAGTGAGGTGAGTTCACTGAACACAAACGGTAGTTATATGCAGAGAAGTGAGTTCACTCAACACAAAAGGTAGTTGTATGCAGAGAGGTGAGTTCACTCAACACAAAAGGTAGATATGCAGTGAGGTGAGTTCACTGAACACAAAGGTAGCTATATGCAGTGAGTTGAGTTCACTCAACCCAAAGGTAGTTATATGTGCAGAGAGGTGAGTTATATGCAGTGAGGTGAGTTCACGCAACACAAAAGGTAGTTGTATGCAGTGAGGTGAGTTCACTCAACCCAAAGGTAGTTATATATGCAGTGAGGTGAGTTCACTCAACACAAAACTAGATATGCAGTGAGGTGAGTTCACTGAACACAAACGGTAGTTATATGCAGAGAGGTGAGTTCACTCAACACAAACGGTAGTTATATGCAGAGAGGTGAGTTCACTCAACACAAAAGGTAGTTTGATGCAGAGAGGTGAGTTCACTCAACACAAAAGGTAGATATGCAGTGAGGTGAGTTCACTCAACACAAAGGTAGCTATATGCAGTGAGGTGAGTTCACTCAACCCAAAGGTAGTTATATATGCAGAGAGGTGAGTTCACTCAACACAAAAGGTAGATATGCAGTGAGGTGAGTTTACTGAACACAAAAGGTAGTTATATGCAGTAAGGTGAGTTCACGCAACACAAAAGGTAGTTATATGCAGTGAGGTGAGTTCACTCAACCCAAATGTAGTTATATATGCAGTGAGTTGAGTTCACGCAACACAAAAGGTAGTTATATGCAGTGAGGTGAGTTCACGCAACCCAAAGGTAGTTGTATATGCAGTGAGGTGAGTTCACTCAACACAAAAGTAGATATGCAGAGAGGTGAGTTCACTGAACACAAACGGCAGTTATATGCAGAGAGGTGAGTTCACTCAACACAAAAGGTAGTTATATGCAGAGAGAGTTATATATGTAGTGAGGTGAGTTCACTCAACACAAATGTAGATATGCAGTGAGGTGAGTTCACTGAACACAAACGGTAGTTATATGCAGAGAGGTGAGTTCACTCAACACAAAAAGTAGTTATATGCAGAGAGGTGAGTTCACTCAACACAAAAGGTAGATATGCAGTGAGGTGAGTTCACTGAACACAAAAGTAGATATGCAGTGAGGTGAGTTCACTGAACACAAAAGGTAGATATGCAGTGAGGTGAGTTCACTGAACACAAAGGTAGCTATATGCAGTGAGGTGAGTTCACTCAACCCAAAGGTAGTTATATATGCAGAGAGGTGAGTTCACTCAACACAAAAGGTAGATATGCAGTGAGGTGAGTTCACTGAACACAAAAGGTAGTTATATGCAGTGAGGTGAGTTCACTCAACCCAAAGGTAGTTATATATGCAGTGAGGTGAGTTCACTCAACACAAAAGGTAGATATGCAGTGAGGTGAGTTCACTGAACACAAAAGGTAGTTATATGCAGTGAGGTGAGTTCACGCAACACAAAAGGTAGTTATATGCAGAGAGAGTTATATATGCAGTGAGGTGAGTTCACTCAACACAAAAGTAGATATGCAGTGAGGTGAGTTCACTGAACACAAACGGTAGTTATATGCAGAGAAGTGAGTTCACTCAACACAAAAGTAGATATGCAGTGAGGTGAGTTCACTGAACACAAACGGTAGTTATATGCAGAGAAGTGAGTTCACTCAACACAAAAGGTAGTTGTATGCAGAGAGGTGAGTTCACTCAACACAAAAGGTAGATATGCAGTGAGGTGAGTTCACTGAACACAAAGGTAGCTATATGCAGTGAGTTGAGTTCACTCAACCCAAAGGTAGTTATATGTGCAGAGAGGTGAGTTATATGCAGTGAGGTGAGTTCACGCAACACAAAAGGTAGTTGTATGCAGTGAGGTGAGTTCACTCAACCCAAAGGTAGTTATATATGCAGTGAGGTGAGTTCACTCAACACAAAACTAGATATGCAGTGAGGTGAGTTCACTGAACACAAACGGTAGTTATATGCAGAGAGGTGAGTTCACTCAACACAAACGGTAGTTATATGCAGAGAGGTGAGTTCACTCAACACAAAAGGTAGTTAGATGCAGAGAGGTGAGTTCACTCAACACAAAAGGTAGATATGCAGTGAGGTGAGTTCACTCAACACAAAGGTAGCTATATGCAGTGAGGTGAGTTCACTCAACCCAAAGGTAGTTATATATGCAGAGAGGTGAGTTCACTCAACACAAAAGGTAGATATGCAGTAAGGTGAGTTTACTGAACACAAAAGGTAGTTATATGCAGTAAGGTGAGTTCACGCAACACAAAAGGTAGTTATATGCAGTGAGGTGAGTTCACTCAACCCAAATGTAGTAATATATGCAGTGAGGTGAGTTCACTCAACACAAAAGGTAGTTATATGCAGAGAGGTGAGTTCACTTAACACAAAAGGTAGATATGCAGTGAGGTGAGTTCACTGAACACAAAGGTAGTTATATATGCAGAGAGGTGAGTTATATGCAGTGAGGTGAGTTCACTCAACACAAAAGGTAGTTATATGCAGAGAGGTGAGTTCACTCAACACAAAAGGTAGACATGCAGTGAGGTGAGTTCACTGAACACAAAGGTAGCTATATGCAGTGAGGTGAGTTCACTCAACCCAAAGGTAGTTATATATGCAGAGAGGTGAGTTATATGCAGTGAGGTGAGTTCACGCAACCCAAAGGTAGTTGTATATGCAGTGAGGTGAGTTCACTCAACACAAAAGTAGATATGCAGAGAGGTGAGTTCACTGAACACAAACGGTAGTTATATGCAGAGAGGTGAGTTCACTCAACACAAAAGGTAGTTATATGCAGAGAGAGTTATATATGCAGTGAGGTGAGTTCACTCAACACAAAAGTAGATATGCAGTGAGGTGAGTTCACTGAACACAAACGGTAGTTATATGCAGAGAGGTGAGTTCACTCAACACAAAAGGTAGTTATATGCAGAGAGGTGAGTTCACTCAACACAAAAGGTAGATATGCAGTGAGGTGAGTTCACTGAACACAAAGGTAGCTATATGCAGTGAGGTGAGTTCACTCAACCCAAAGGTAGTTATATATGCAGAGAGGTGAGTTCACTCAACACAAAAGGTAGATATGCAGTGAGGTGAGTTTACTGAACACAAAAGGTAGTTATATGCAGTGAGGTGAGTTCACGCAACACAAAAGGTAGTTATATGCAGTGAGGTGAGTTCACTCAACCCAAAGGTAGTTATATATGCAGTGAGGTGAGTTCACTCAACACAAAAGTAGATATGCAGTGAGGTGAGCTCACTGAACACAAACGGTAGTTATATGCAGAGAGGTGAGTTCACTCAACACAAAAAGTAGTTATATGCAGAGAGGTGAGTTCACTCAACACAAAAGGTAGACATGCAGTGAGGTGAGTTCACTGAACACAAAGGTAGCTATATGCAGTGAGGTGAGTTCACTCAACCCAAAGGTAGTTATATATGCAGAGAGGTGAGTTATATGCAGTGAGGTGAGTTCACGCAACCCAAAGGTAGTTGTATATGCAGTGAGGTGAGTTCACTCAACACAAAAGTAGATATGCAGAGAGGTGAGTTCACTGAACACAAACGGTAGTTATATGCAGAGAGGTGAGTTCACTCAACACAAAAGGTAGTTATATGCAGAGAGAGTTATATATGTAGTGAGGTGAGTTCACTCAACACAAAAGTAGATATGCAGTGAGGTGAGTTCACTGAACACAAACGGTAGTTATATGCAGAGAGGTGAGTTCACTCAACACAAAAAGTAGTTATATGCAGAGAGGTGAATTCACTCAACACAAAAGGTAGATATGCAGTGAGGTGAGTTCACTGAACACAAAGGTAGCTATATGCAGTGAGGTGAGTTCACTCAACCCAAAGGTAGTTATATATGCAGAGAGGTGAGTTCACTCAACACAAAAGGTAGATATGCAGTGAGGTGAGTTCACTGAACACAAAAGGTAGTTATATGCAGTGAGGTGAGTTCACTCAACCCAAAGGTAGTTATATATGCAGTGAGGTGAGTTCACTCAACACAAAAGTAGATATGCAGTGAGGTGAGTTCACTGAACACAAACGGTAGTTATATGCAGAGAGGTGAGTTCACTCAACACAAAAGGTAGTTATATGCAGAGAGGTGAGTTCACTCAACACAAAAGGTAGATATGCAGTGAGGTGAGTTCACTGAACACAAAGGTAGCTATATGCAGTGAGGTGAGTTCACTCAACCCAAAGGTAGTTATATATGCAGAGAGGTGAGTTCTTTCAACACAAAAGGTAGATATGCAGTGAGGTGAGTTCACTGAACACAAAAGGTAGTTATATGCAGTGAGGTGAGTTCACGCAACACAAAAGGTAGTTATATGCAGTGAGGTGAGTTCACTCAACCCAAAGGTAGTTATATATGCAGTGAGGTGAGTTCACTGAACACAAAAGTAGATATGAAGTGAGGTGAGTTCACTGAACACAAACGGTAGTTATGTGCAGAGAGGTGAGTTCACTCAACACAAAAGGTAGTTATATGCAGAGAGAGTTATATATGCAGTGAGGTGAGTTCACTCAACACAAAAGTAGATATGCAGTGAGGTGAGTTCACTGAACACAAACGGTAGTTATATGCAGAGAAGTGAGTTCACTCAACACAAAAGGTAGTTGTATGCAGAGAGGTGAGTTCACTCAACACAAAAGGTAGATATGCAGTGAGGTGAGTTCACTGAACACAAAGGTAGCTATATGCAGTGAGTTGAGTTCACTAAACCCAAAGGTAGTTATATGTGCAGAGAGGTGAGTTATATGCAGTGAGGTGAGTTCACGCAACACAAAAGGTAGTTGTATGCAGTGAGGTGAGTTCACTCAACCCAAAGGTAGTTATATATGCAGTGAGGTGAGTTCACTCAACACAAAAGTAGATATGCAGTGAGGTGAGTTCACTGAACACAAACGGTAGTTATATGCAGAGAGGTGAGTTCACTCAACACAAACGGTAGTTATATGCAGAGAGGTGAGTTCACTCAACACAAAAGGTAGTTAGATGCAGAGAGGTGATTTCACTCAACACAAAAGGTAGATATGCAGTGAGGTGAGTTCACTGAACACAAAGGTAGCTATATGCAGTGAGGTGAGTTCACTCAACCCAAAGGTAGTTATATATGCAGAGAGGTGAGTTCACTCAACACAAAAGGTAGATATGCAGTGAGATGAGTTTACTGAACACAAAAGGTAGTTATATGCAGTGAGGTGAGTTCACGCAACACAAAACGTAGTTATATGCAGTGAGGTGAGTTCACTCAACCCAAAGGTAGTTATATATGCAGTGAGGTGAGTTCACTCAACACAAAAGTAGATATGCAGTGAGGTGAGCTCACTGAACACAAACGGTAGTTATATGCAGAGAGGTGAGTTCACTCAACACAAAAGGTAGTTATATGCAGAGAGGTGAGTTCACTCAACACAAAAGGTAGATATGCAGTGAGGTGAGTTCACTGAACACAAAGGTAGCTATATGCAGTGAGGTGAGTTCACTCAACCCAAAGGTAGTTATATATGCAGAGAGGTGAGTTATATGCAGTGAGTTGAGTTCACACAACACAAAAGGTAGTTATATGCAGTGAGGTGAGTTCACGCAACCCAAAGGTAGTTGTATATGCAGTGAGGTGAGTTCACTCAACACAAAAGTAGATATGCAGAGAGGTGAGTTCACTGAACACAAACGGTAGTTATATGCAGAGAGGTGAGTTCACTCAACACAAAAGGTAGTTATATGCAGAGAGAGTTATATATGTAGTGAGGTGAGTTCACTCAACACAAAAGTAGATATGCAGTGAGGTGAGTTCACTGAACACAAACGGTAGTTATATGCAGAGAGGTGAGTTCACTCAACACAAAAAGTAGTTATATGCAGAGAGGTGAGTTCACTTAACACAAAAGGTAGATATGCAGTGAGGTGAGTTCACTGAACACAAAGGTAGCTATATGCAGTGAGGTGAGTTCACTCAACCCAAAGGTAGTTATATATGCAGAGAGGTGAGTTCACTCAACACAAAAGGTAGATATGCAGTGAGGTGAGTTCACTGAACACAAAGGTAGCTATATGCAGTGAGGTGAGTTCACTCAACCCAAAGGTAGTTATATATGCAGAGAGGTGAGTTATATGCAGTGAGTTGAGTTCACGCAACACAAAAGGTAGTTATATGCAGTGAGGTGAGTTCACGTAACCCAAACGTAGTTGTATATGCAGTGAGGTGAGTTCACTCAACACAAAAGTAGATATGCAGAGAGGTGAGTTCACTGAACACAAAAGGTAGATATGCAGTGAGGTGAGTTCACTGAACACAAAAGGTAGTTATATGCAGTGAGGTGAGTTCACGCAACACAAAAGGTAGTTATATGCAGAGAGAGTTATATATGCAGTGAGGTGAGTTCACTCAACACAAAAGTAGATATGCAGTGAGGTGAGTTCACTGAACACAAACGGTAGTTATATGCAGAGAAGTGAGTTCACTCAACACAAAAGTAGATATGCAGTGAGGTGAGTTCACTGAACACAAACGGTAGTTATATGCAGAGAAGTGAGTTCACTCAACACAAAAGGTAGTTGTATGCAGAGAGGTGAGTTCACTCAACACAAAAGGTAGATATGCAGTGAGGTGAGTTCACTGAACACAAAGGTAGCTATATGCAGTGAGTTGAGTTCACTCAACCCAAAGGTAGTTATATGTGCAGAGAGGTGAGTTATATGCAGTGAGGTGAGTTCTCGCAACACAAAAGGTAGTTGTATGCAGTGAGGTGAGTTCACTCAACCCAAAGGTAGTTATATATGCAGTGAGGTGAGTTCACTCAACACAAAAGTAGATATGCAGTGAGGTGAGTTCACTGAACACAAACGGTAGTTATATGCAGAGAGGTGAGTTCACTCAACACAAACGGTAGTTATATGCAGAGAGGTGAGTTCACTCAACACAAAAGGTAGTTAGATGCAGAGAGGTGAGTTCACTCAACACAAAAGGTAGATATGCAGTGAGGTGAGTTCACTCAACACAAAGGTAGCTATATGCAGTGAGGTGAGTTCACTCAACCCAAAGGTAGTTATATATGCAGAGAGGTGAGTTCACTCAACACAAAAGGTAGATATGCAGTGAGGTGAGTTTACTGAACACAAAAGGTAGTTATATGCAGTAAGGTGAGTTCACGCAACACAAAAGGTAGTTATATGCAGTGAGGTGAGTTCACTCAACCCAAATGTAGTTATATATGCAGTGAGGTGAGTTCACTCAACACAAAAGTAGATATGCAGTGAGGTGAGCTCACTGACCACAAACGGTAGTTATATGCAGAGAGGTGAGTTCACTCAACACAAAAGGTAGATATGCAGTGAGGTGAGTTCACTGAACACAAAGGTAGGTATATGCAGTGAGGTGAGTTCACTCAACCCAAAGGTAGTTATATATGCAGAGAGGTGAGTTCACTTAACACAAAAGGTAGATATGCAGTGAGGTGAGTTCACTGAACACAAAGGTAGTTATATATGCAGAGAGGTGAGTTATATGCAGTGAGGTGAGTTCACGCAACACAAAAGGTAGTTATATGCAGTGAGGTGAGTTCACGCAACCCAAAGGTAATTGTATATGCAGTGAGGTGAGTTCACTCAACACAAAAGTAGATATGCAGTGAGGTGAGTTCACTGAACACAAACGGTAGTTATATGCAGAGAGGTGAGTTCACTCAACACAAAAGGTAGTTATATGCAGAGAGGTGAGTTCACTCAACACAAAAGGTAGATATGCAGTGAGGTGAGTTCACTGAACACAAAGGTAGCTATATGCAGTGAGGTGAGTTCACTGAACCCAAAGGTAGTTATATATGCAGAGAGGTGAGTTCACTCAACACAAAAGGTAGATATGCAGTGAGGTGAGTTCACTGAACACAAAAGGTAGTTATATGCAGTGAGGTGAGTTCACGCAACACAAAAGGTAGTTATATGCAGTGAGGTGAGTTCACTCAACCCAAAGGTAGTTATATATGCAGTGAGGTGAGTTCACTGAACACAAAAGTAGATATGAAATGAGGTGAGTTCACTGAACACAAACGGTAGTTATATGCAGAGAGGTGAGTTCACTCAACACAAAAGGTAGTTATATGCAGAGAGAGTTATATATGCAGTGAGGTGAGTTCACTCAACACAAAAGTAGATATGCAGTGAGGTGAGTTCACTGAACACAAACGGTAGTTATATGCAGAGAAGTGAGTTCACTCAACACAAAAGGTAGTTGTATGCAGAGAGGTGAGTTCACTCAACACAAAAGGTAGATATGCAGTGAGGTGAGTTCACTGAACACAAAGGTAGCTATATGCAGTGAGTTGAGTTCACTCAACCCAAAGGTAGTTATATATGCAGTGAGGTGAGTTCACTCAACACAAAAGGTAGATATGCAGTGAGGTGAGTTCACTGAACACAAACGGTAGTTATATGCAGAGAGGTGAGTTCACTGAACACAAACGGTAGTTATATGCAGAGAGGTGAGTTCACTCAACACAAAAGGTAGTTATATGCAGAGAGGTGAGTTCACTAAACACAAAAGGTAGATATGCAGTGAGGTGAGTTCACTCAACACAAAGGTAGTTATATATGCAGAGAGGTGAGTTATATGCAGTGAGGTGAGTTCACGCAACACAAAAGGTAGTTACATGCAGAGAGAGTTATATATGCAGTGAGGTGAGTTCACTCAACCCAAAGGTAGTTATATATGCAGTGAGGTGATTTCACTCAACACAAAAGGTAGATATGCAGTGAGGTGAGTTCACTGAACACAAAGGTAGCTATATGCAGTGAGGTGAGTTCACTCAACCCAAAGGTAGTTATATATGCAGAGAGGTGAGTTATATGCAGTGAGGTGAGTTCACGCAACACAAAAGGTAGTTATATGCAGTGAGGTGAGTTCACTCAACCCAAAGGTAGTTATATATGCAGTGAGGTGAGTTCACTCAACACAAAAGTAGATATGCAGTGAGGTGAGTTCACTGAACACAAACGGTAGTTATATGCAGAGAGGTGAGTTCACTCAACACAAAAGGTAGTTATATGCAGTGAGGTGAGTTCACTGAACACAAAAGGTAGTTATATGCAGTGAGGTGAGTTCACGCAACACAAAAGGTAGTTATATGCAGTGAGGTGAGTTCACTCAACCCAAAGGTAGTTATATATGCAGTGAGGTGAGTTCACTCAACACAAAAGTAGATATGCAGTGAGGTGAGTTCACTGAACACAAACGGTAGTTATATGCAGAGAGGTGAGTTCACTCAACACAAAAGGAAGTTATATGCAGAGAGGTGAGTTCACTCAACACAAAAGGTAGATATGCAGTGAGGTGAGTTCATTGAACACAAAGGTAGCTATATGCAGTGAGGTGAGTTCACTCAACCCAAAGGTAGTTATATATGCAGAGAGGTGAGTTCACTCAACACAAAAGGTAGATATGCAGTGAGGTGAGTTCACTGAACACAAAAGTTAGTTATATGCAGTGAGGTGAGTTCACGCAACACAAAAGGTAGTTATATGCAGTGAGGTGAGTTCACTCAACCCAAAGGTAGTTATATATGCAGAGAGGTGAGTTCACTCAACACAAAAGGTAGATATGCAGTGAGGTGAGTTCACTGAACACAAAAGGTAGTTATATGCAGTGAGGTGAGTTCACGCAACACAAAAGGTAGTTATATGCAGTGAGGTGAGTTCACTCAACAGAAAAGTAGATATGCAGTGAGGTGAGTTCACTGAACACAAACGGTAGTTATATGCAGAGAGGTGAGTTCACTCAACACAAAAGGTAGTTATATATGCAGAGAGGTGAGTTCACTGAACACAAAGGTAGCTATATGCAGTGAGGTGAGTTCACTCAACCCAAAGGTAGTTATATATGCAGTGAGGTGAGTTCACTCAACACAAAAGGTAGATATGCAGTGAGGTGAGTTCACTCAACCCAAAGGTAGTTATATATGCAGTGAGGTGAGTTCACTCAACACAAAGGTAGTTATATGCAGTGAGGTGAGTTCACTCAACACAAAAGGTAGTTATATGCAGTGAGGTGAGTTACCTCAACCCAAAGGTAGTTATATATGCAGTGAGGTGAGTTCACTCAACACAAAAGTAGATATGCAGTGAGGTGAGTTCACGCAACACAAACGGTAGTTATATGCAGAGAGGTGAGTTCACTCAACACAAAAGGTAGATATGCAGTGAGGTGAGTTCACTGAACACAAAGGTAGCTATATGCAGTGAGTTGAGTTCACTCAACCCAAAGGTAGTTATATGTGCAGAGAGGTGAGTTATATGCAGAGAGGTGAGTTCACTCAACACAAAAGGTAGATATGCAGTGAGGTGAGTTCACTGAACACAAAAAGTAGTTATATGCAGTGAGGTGAGTTCACGCAACACAAAAGGTAGTTATATGCAGTGAGGTGAGTTCACTCAACCCAAAGGTAGTTATATATGCAGTGAGGTGAGTTCACTCAACACAAAAGTAGATATTCAGTGAGGTGAGTTCACTGAACACAAACGGTAGTTATATGCAGAGAGGTGAGTTCACTCAACACAAAAGGTAGTTACATGCAGAGAGAGTTATATATGCAGTGAGGTGAGTTCACTCAACACAAAAGTAGATATGCAGTGAGGTGAGTTCACTGAACACAAACGGTAGTTATATGCAGTGAGGTGAGTTCACTCAACACAAAGGTAGTTATATGCAGTGAGGTGAGTTCACTCAACACAAAAGGTAGTTATATGCAGTGAGGTGAGTTCACTCAACCCAAAGGTAGTTATATATGCAGTGAGGCGAGTTCACTCAACACAAAAGTAGATATGCAGTGAGGTGAGTTCACTCAACACAAACGGTAGTTATATGCAGAGAGGTGAGTTCACTGAACACAAAAGGTAGTTATATGCAGAGAGGTGAGTTCACTCAACACAAAAGGTAGATATGCAGTGAGGTGAGTTCACTGAACACAAAGGTAGCTATATGCAGTGAGTTGAGTTCACTCAACCCAAAGGTAGTTATATGTGCAGAGAGGTGAGTTATATGCAGTGAGGTGAGTTCACGCAACACAAAAGGTAGTTATATGCAGTGAGGTGAGTTCACTCAACCCAAAGGTAGTTATATATGCAGTGAGTTGAGTTCACTCAACCCAAAGGTAGTTATATGTGCAGAGAGGTGAGTTATATGCAGAGAGGTGAGTTCACTCAACACAAAAGGTAGATATGCAGTGAGGTGAGTTCACTGAACACAAAAAGTAGTTATATGCAGTGAGGTGAGTTCACGCAACACAAAAGGTAGTTATATGCAGTGAGGTGAGTTCACTCAACCCAAAGGTAGTTATATATGCAGTGAGGTGAGTTCACTCAACACAAAAGTAGATATGCAGTGAGGTGAGTTCACTGAACACAAACGGTAGTTATATGCAGAGAGGTGAGTTCACTCAACACAAAAGGTAGTTACATGCAGAGAGAGTTATATATGCAGTGAGGTGAGTTCACTCAACACAAAAGTAGATATGCAGTGAGGTGAGTTCACTGAACACAAACGGTAGTTATATGCAGTGAGGTGAGTTCACTCAACACAAAGGTAGTTATATGCAGTGAGGTGAGTTCACTCAACACAAAAGGTAGTTATATGCAGTGAGGTGAGTTCACTCAACCCAAAGGTAGTTATATATGCAGTGAGGTGAGTTCACTCAACACAAAAGTAGATATGCAGTGAGGTGAGTTCACTCAACACAAACGGTAGTTATATGCAGAGAGGTGAGTTCACTGAACACAAAAGGTAGTTATATGCAGAGAGGTGAGTTCACTCAACACAAAAGGTAGATATGCAGTGAGGTGAGTTCACTGAACACAAAGGTAGCTATATGCAGTGAGTTGAGTTCACTCAACCCAAAGGTAGTTATATGTGCAGAGAGGTGAGTTATATGCAGTGAGGTGAGTTCACGCAACACAAAAGGTAGTTATATGCAGTGAGGTGAGTTCACTCAACCCAAAGGTAGTTATATATGCAGAGAGGTGAGTTCACTCAACACAAAAGGTAGATATGCAGTGAGGTGAGTTCACTCAACACAAAAAGTAGTTATATGCAGTGAGGTGAGTTCACGCAACACAAAAGGTAGTTATATGCAGTGAGGTGAGTTCACTCAACCCAAAGGTAGTTATATATGCAGTGAGGTGAGTTCACTCAACACAAAAGTAGATATGCAGTGAGGTGAGTTCACTGAATACAAACGGTAGTTATATGCAGAGAGGTGAGTTCACTCAACACAAACGGTAGTTATATGCAGAGAGGTGAGTTCACTCAACACAAAAGGTAGTTATATGCAGAGAGGTGAGTTCACTCAACACAAAAGGTAGATATGCAGTGAGGTGAGTTCACTGAACACAAAGGTAGCTATATGCAGTGAGGTGAGTTCACTCAACACAAAGGTAGTTATATGCAGTGAGGTGAGTTCACTCAACACAAAAGGTAGTTATATGCAGTGAGGTGAGTTACCTCAACCCAAAGGTAGTTATATATGCAGTGAGGTGAGTTCACTCAACACAAAAGTAGATATGCAGTGAGGTGAGTTCACGCAACACAAATGGTAGTTATATGCAGAGAGGTGAGTTCACTCAACACAAAAGGTAGATATGCAGTGAGGTGAGTTCACTGAACACAAAGGTAGCTATATGCAGTGAGTTGAGTTCACTCAACCCAAAGGTAGTTATATGTGCAGAGAGGTGAGTTATATGCAGTGAGGTGAGTTCACGCAACACAAAAGGTAGTTATATGCAGTGAGGTGAGTTCACTCAACCCAAAGGTAGTTATATATGCAGAGAGGTGAGTTCACTCAACACAAAAGGTAGATATGCAGTGAGGTGAGTTCACTGAACACAAAAAGTAGTTATATGCAGTGAGGTGAGTTCACGCAACACAAAAGGTAGTTATATGCAGTGAAGTGAGTTCACTCAACCCAAAGGTAGTTATATATGCAGTGAGGTGAGTTCACTCAACACAAAAGTAGATATGCAGTGAGGTGAGTTCACTGAACACAAACGGTAGTTATATGCAGAGAGGTGTGTTCACTCAACACAAAAGGTAGTTACATGCAGAGAGAGTTATATATGCAGTGAGGTGAGTTCACTCAACACAAAAGTAGATATGCAGTGATGTGAGTTCACTGAACACAAACGGTAGTTATATGCAGTGAGGTGAGTTCACTCAACACAAAGGTAGTTATATGCAGTGAGGTGAGTTCACTCAACACAAAAGGTAGTTATATGCAGTGAGGTGAGTTCACTCAACCCAAAGGTAGTTATATATGCAGTGAGGTGAGTTCACTCAACACAAAAGTAGATATGCAGTGAGGTGAGTTCACTCAACACAAACGGTAGTTATATGCAGAGAGGTGAGTTCACTGAACACAAAAGGTAGTTATATGCAGAGAGGTGAGTTCACTCAACACAAAAGGTAGATATGCAGTGAGGTGAGTTCACTGAACACAAAGGTAGCTATATGCAGTGAGTTGAGTTCACTCAACCCAAAGGTAGTTATATGTGCAGAGAGGTGAGTTATATGCAGTGAGGTGAGTTCACGCAACACAAAAGGTAGTTATATGCAGTGAGGTGAGTTCACTCAACCCAAAGGTAGTTATATATGCAGAGAGGTGAGTTCACTCAACACAAAAGGTAGATATGCAGTGAGGTGAGTTCACTCAACACAAAAAGTAGTTATATGCAGTGAGGTGAGTTCACGCAACACAAAAGGTAGTTATATGCAGTGAGGTGAGTTCACTCAACCCAAAGGTAGTTATATATGCAGTGAGGTGAGTTCACTCAACACAAAAGTAGATATGCAGTGAGGTGAGTTCACTGAACACAAACGGTAGTTATATGCAGAGAGGTGAGTTCACTCAACACAAAAGGTAGTTACATGCAGAGAGAGTTATATATGTAGTGAGGTGAGTTCACTCAACACAAAAGTAGATATGCAGTGAGGTGAGTTCACTGAACACAAACGGTAGTTATATGCAGAGAGGTGAGTTCACTCAACACAAAAGGTAGTTGTATGCAGAGAGGTTAGTTCACTCAACACAAAAGGTAGATGTGCAGTGAGGTGAGTTCACTGAACACAAAGGTAGCTATATGCAGTGAGTTGAGTTCACTCAACCCAAAGGTAGTTATATGTGCAGAGAGGTGAGTTATATGCAGTGAGGTGAGTTCACGCAACACAAAAGGTAGTTATATGCAGTGAGGTGAGTTCACTCAACCCAAAGGTAGTTATATATGCAGTGAGGTGAGTTCACTCGACACAAAAGTAGATATGCAGTGAGGTGAGTTCACTGAACACAAACGGTAGTTATATGCAGAGAGGTGAGTTCACTCAACACAAAAGGTAGTTATATGCAGAGAGGTGAGTTCACTCAACACAAAAGGTAGTTATATGCAGAGAGGTGAGTTCACTCAACACAAAAGGTAGATATGCAGTGAGGTGAGTTCACTGAACACAAAGGTAGCTATATGCAGTGAGGTGAGTTCACTCAACCCAAAGATAGTTATATATGCAGAGAGGTGAGTTATATGCAGTGAGGTGAGTTCACGCAACACAAAAGGTAGTTATATGCAGTGAGGTGAGTTCACTCAACCCAAAGATAGTTATATATGCAGAGAGGTGAGTTATATGCAGTGAGGTGAGTTCACGCAACACAAAAGGTAGTTATATGCAGTGAGGTGAGTTCACTCAACCCAAAGGTAGTTATATATGCAGTGAGGTGAGTTCACTCAACACAAAAGTAGATATGCAGTGAGGTGAGTTCACTGAACACAAACGGTAGTTATATGCAGAGAGGTGAGTTCACGCAACACAAAAGGTTGTTATATGCAGAGAGCTGAGTTCACTCAACACAAAAGGTAGATATGCAGTGAGGTGAGTTCACTGAACACAAAAGGTAGTTATATGCAGTGAGGTGAGTTCACGCAACACAAAAGGTAGTTATATGCAGTGAGGTGAGTTCACTCAACCCAAAGGTAGTTATATATGCAGTGAGGTGAGTTCACTCAACACAAAAGTAGATATGCAGTGAGGTGAGTTCACTGAACACAAACGGTAGTTATATGCAGAGAAGTGAGTTCACTCAACACAAAAGTAGATATGCAGTGAGGTGAGTTCACTGAACACAAACGGTAGTTATATGCAGAGAAGTGAGTTCACTCAACACAAAAGGTAGTTGTATGCAGAGAGGTGAGTTCACTCAACACAAAAGGTAGATATGCAATGAGGTGAGTTCACTGAACACAAAGGTAGCTATATGCAGTGAGTTGAGTTCACTCAACCCAAAGGTAGTTATATGTGCAGAGAGGTGAGTTATATGCAGTGAGGTGAGTTCACGCAACACAAAAGGTAGTTGTATGCAGTGAGGTGAGTTCACTCAACACAAAAGTAGATATGCAGTGAGGTGAGTTCACTGAACACAAACGGTAGTTATATGCAGAGAGGTGAGTTCACTCAACACAAACGGTAGTTATATGCAGAGAGGTGAGTTCACTCAACACAAAAGGTAGTTAGATGCAGAGAGGTGAGTTCACTCAACACAAAAGGTAGATATGCAGTGAGGTGAGTTCACTCAACACAAAGGTAGCTATATGCAGTGAGGTGAGTTCACTCAACCCAAAGGTAGTTATATATGCAGAGAGGTGAGTTCACTCAACACAAAAGGTAGATATGCAGTGAGGTGAGTTTACTGAACACAAAAGGTAGTTATATGCAGTAAGGTGAGTTCACGCAACACAAAAGGTAGTTATATGCAGTGAGGTGAGTTCACTCAACCCAAATGTAGTTATATATGCAGTGAGGTGAGTTCACTCAACACAAAAGTAGATATGCAGTGAGGTGAGCTCACTGAACACAAACGGTAGTTATATGCAGAGAGGTGAGTTCACTCAACACAAAAGGTAGTTATATGCAGAGAGGTGAGTTCACTCAACACAAAAGGTAGATATGCAGTGAGGTGAGTTCACTGAACACAAAGGTAGGTATATGCAGTGAGGTGAGTTCACTCAACCCAAAGGTAGTTATATATGCAGAGAGGTGAGTTCACTTAACACAAAAGGTAGATATGCAGTGAGGTGAGTTCACTGAACACAAAGGTAGTTATATATGCAGAGAGGTGAGTTATATGCAGTGAGGTGAGTTCACGCAACACAAAAGGTAGTTATATGCAGTGAGGTGAGTTCACGCAACCCAAAGGTAATTGTATATGCAGTGAGGTGAGTTCACTCAACACAAAAGTAGATATGCAGAGAGGTGAGTTCACTGAACACAAACGGTAGTTATATGCAGAGAGGTGAGTTCACTCAACACAAAAGGTAGTTATATGCAGAGAGAGTTATATATGTAGTGAGGTGAGTTCACTCAACACAAAAGTAGATATGCAGTGAGGTGAGTTCACTGAACCCAAAGGTAGTTATATGCAGAGAGGTGAGTTCACTCAACACAAAAGGTAGTTATATGCAGAGAGGTGAGTTCACTCAACACAAAAGGTAGATATGCAGTGAGGTGAGTTCACTGAACACAAAGGTAGCTATATGCAGTGAGGTGAGTTCACTGAACCCAAAGGTAGTTATATATGCAGAGAGGTGAGTTCACTCAACACAAAAGGTAGATATGCAGTGAGGTGAGTTCACTGAACACAAAAGGTAGTTATATGCAGTGAGGTGAGTTCACGCAACACAAAAGGTAGTTATATGCAGTGAGGTGAGTTCACTCAACCCAAAGGTAGTTATATATGCAGTGAGGTGAGTTCACTGAACACAAAAGTAGATATGAAATGAGGTGAGTTCACTGAACACAAACGGTAGTTATATGCAGAGAGGTGAGTTCACTCAACACAAAAGGTAGTTATATGCAGAGAGAGTTATATATGCAGTGAGGTGAGTTCACTCAACACAAAAGTAGATATGCAGTGAGGTGAGTTCACTGAACACAAACGGTAGTTATATGCAGAGAAGTGAGTTCACTCAACACAAAAGGTAGTTGTATGCAGAGAGGTGAGTTCACTCAACACAAAAGGTAGATATGCAGTGAGGTGAGTTCACTGAACACAAAGGTAGCTATATGCAGTGAGTTGAGTTCACTCAACCCAAAGGTAGTTATATATGCAGTGAGGTGAGTCCACTCAACACAAAAGGTAGATATGCAGTGAGGTGAGTTCACTGAACACAAACGGTAGTTATATGCAGAGAGGTGAGTTCACTGAACACAAACGGTAGTTATATGCAGAGAGGTGAGTTCACTCAACACAAAAGGTAGTTATATGCAGAGAGGTGAGTTCACTAAACACAAAAGGTAGATATGCAGTGAGGTGAGTTCACTCAACACAAAGGTAGTTATATATGCAGAGAGGTGAGTTATATGCAGTGAGGTGAGTTCACGCAACACAAAAGGTAGTTACATGCAGAGAGAGTTATATATGCAGTGAGGTGAGTTCACTCAACCCAAAGGTAGTTATATATGCAGTGAGGTGAGTTCACTCAACACAAAAGGTAGATATGCAGTGAGGTGAGTTCACTGAACACAAAGGTAGCTATATGCAGTGAGGTGAGTTCACTCAACCCAAAGGTAGTTATATATGCAGAGAGGTGAGTTATATGCAGTGAGGTGAGTTCACGCAACACAAAAGGTAGTTATATGCAGTGAGGTGAGTTCACTCAACCCAAAGGTAGTTATACATGCAGTGAGGTGAGTTCACTCAACACAAAAGTAGATATGCAGTGAGGTGAGTTCACTGAACACAAACGGTAGTTATATGCAGAGAGGTGAGTTCACTCAACACAAAAGGTAGTTATATGCAGTGAGGTGAGTTCACTGAACACAAAAGGTAGTTATATGCAGTGAGGTGAGTTCACGCAACACAAAAGGTAGTTATATGCAGTGAGGTGAGTTCACTCAACCCAAAGGTAGTTATATATGCAGTGAGGTGAGTTCACTCAACACAAAAGTAGATATGCAGTGAGGTGAGTTCACTGAACACAAACGGTAGTTATATGCAGAGAGGTGAGTTCACTCAACACAAAAGGAAGTTATATGCAGAGAGGTGAGTTCACTCAACACAAAAGGTAGATATGCAGTGAGGTGAGTTCATTGAACACAAAGGTAGCTATATGCAGTGAGGTGAGTTCACTCAACCCAAAGGTAGTTATATATGCAGAGAGGTGAGTTCACTCAACACAAAAGGTAGATATGCAGTGAGGTGAGTTCACTGAACACAAAAGTTAGTTATATGCAGTGAGGTGAGTTCACGCAACACAAAAGGTAGTTATATGCAGTGAGGTGAGTTCACTCAACCCAAAGGTAGTTATATATGCAGAGAGGTGAGTTCACTCAACACAAAAGGTAGATATGCAGTGAGGTGAGTTCACTGAACACAAAAGGTAGTTATATGCAGTGAGGTGAGTTCACGCAACACAAAAGGTAGTTATATGCAGTGAGGTGAGTTCACTCAACAGAAAAGTAGATATGCAGTGAGGTGAGTTCACTGAACACAAACGGTAGTTATATGCAGAGAGGTGAGTTCACTCAACACAAAAGGTAGTTATATATGCAGAGAGGTGAGTTCACTGAACACAAAGGTAGCTATATGCAGTGAGGTGAGTTCACTCAACCCAAAGGTAGTTATATATGCAGTGAGGTGAGTTCACTCAACACAAAAGGTAGATATGCAGTGAGGTGAGTTCACTCAACCCAAAGGTAGTTATATATGCAGTGAGGTGAGTTCACTCAACACAAAGGTAGTTATATGCAGTGAGGTGAGTTCATTCAACACAAAAGGTAGTTATATGCAGTGAGGTGAGTTACCTCAACCCAAAGGTAGTTATATATGCAGTGAGGTGAGTTCACTCAACACAAAAGTAGATATGCAGTGAGGTGAGTTCACGCAACACAAACGGTAGTTATATGCAGAGAGGTGAGTTCACTCAACACAAAAGGTTTATATGCAGTGAGGTGAGTTCACTGAACACAAAGGTAGCTATATGCAGTGAGTTGAGTTCACTCAACCCAAAGGTAGTTATATGTGCAGAGAGGTGAGTTATATGCAGAGAGGTGAGTTCACTCAACACAAAAGGTAGATATGCAGTGAGGTGAGTTCACTGAACACAAAAAGTAGTTATATGCAGTGAGGTGAGTTCACGCAACACAAAAGGCAGTTATATGCAGTGAGGTGAGTTCACTCAACCCAAAGGTAGTTATATATGCAGTGAGGTGAGTTCACTCAACACAAAAGTAGATATTCAGTGAGGTGAGTTCACTGAACACAAACGGTAGTTATATGCAGAGAGGTGAGTTCACTCAACACAAAAGGTAGTTACATGCAGAGAGAGTTATATATGCAGTGAGGTGAGTTCACTCAACACAAAAGTAGATATGCAGTGAGGTGAGTTCACTGAACACAAACGGTAGTTATATGCAGTGAGGTGAGTTCACTCAACACAAAGGTAGTTATATGCAGTGAGGTGAGTTCACTCAACACAAAAGGTAGTTATATGCAGTGAGGTGAGTTCACTCAACCCAAAGGTAGTTATATATGCAGTGAGGTGAGTTCACTCAACACAAAAGTAGATATGCAGTGAGGTGAGTTCACTCAACACAAACGGTAGTTATATGCAGAGAGGTGAGTTCACTGAACACAAAAGGTAGTTATATGCAGAGAGGTGAGTTCACTCAACACAAAAGGTAGATATGCAGTGAGGTGAGTTCACTGAACACAAAGGTAGCTATATGCAGTGAGTTGAGTTCACTCAACCCAAAGGTAGTTATATGTGCAGAGAGGTGAGTTATATGCAGTGAGGTGAGTTCACGCAACACAAAAGGTAGTTATATGCAGTGAGGTGAGTTCACTCAACCCAAAGGTAGTTATATATGCAGTGAGTTGAGTTCACTCAACCCAAAGGTAGTTATATGTGCAGAGAGGTGAGTTATATGCAGAGAGGTGAGTTCACTCAACACAAAAGGTAGATATGCAGTGAGGTGAGTTCACTGAACACAAAAAGTAGTTATATGCAGTGAGGTGAGTTCACGCAACACAAAAGGTAGTTATATGCAGTGAGGTGAGTTCACTCAACCCAAAGGTAGTTATATATGCAGTGAGGTGAGTTCACTCAACACAAAAGTAGATATGCAGTGAGGTGAGTTCACTGAACACAAACGGTAGTTATATGCAGAGAGGTGAGTTCACTCAACACAAAAGGTAGTTACATGCAGAGAGAGTTATATATGCAGTGAGGTGAGTTCACTCAACACAAAAGTAGATATGCAGTGAGGTGAGTTCACTAAACACAAACGGTAGTTATATGCAGTGAGGTGAGTTCACTCAACACAAAGGTAGTTATATGCAGTGAGGTGAGTTCACTCAACACAAAAGGTAGTTATATGCAGTGAGGTGAGTTCACTCAACCCAAAGGTAGTTATATATGCAGTGAGGTGAGTTCACTCAACACAAAAGTAGATATGCAGTGAGGTGAGTTCACTCAACACAAACGGTAGTTATATGCAGAGAGGTGAGTTCACTGAACACAAAAGGTAGTTATATGCAGAGAGGTGAGTTCACTCAACACAAAAGGTAGATATGCAGTGAGGTGAGTTCACTGAACACAAAGGTAGCTATATGCAGTGAGTTGAGTTCACTCAACCCAAAGGTAGTTATATGTGCAGAGAGGTGAGTTATATGCAGTGAGGTGAGTTCACGCAACACAAAAGGTAGTTATATGCAGTGAGGTGAGTTCACTCAACCCAAAGGTAGTTATATATGCAGAGAGGTGAGTTCACTCAACACAAAAGGTAGATATGCAGTGAGGTGAGTTCATTGAACACAAAGGTAGCTATATGCAGTGAGGTGAGTTCACTCAACCCAAAGGTAGTTATATATGCAGAGAGGTGAGTTCACTCAACACAAAAGGTAGATATGCAGTGAGGTGAGTTCACTGAACACAAAAGTTAGTTATATGCAGTGAGGTGAGTTCACGCAACACAAAAGGTAGTTATATGCAGTGAGGTGAGTTCACTCAACCCAAAGGTAGTTATATATGCAGAGAGGTGAGTTCACTCAACACAAAAGGTAGATATGCAGTGAGGTGAGTTCACTGAACACAAAAGGTAGTTATATGCAGTGAGGTGAGTTCACGCAACACAAAAGGTAGTTATATGCAGTGAGGTGAGTTCACTCAACAGAAAAGTAGATATGCAGTGAGGTGAGTTCACTGAACACAAACGGTAGTTATATGCAGAGAGGTGAGTTCACTCAACACAAAAGGTAGTTATATATGCAGAGAGGTGAGTTCACTGAACACAAAGGTAGCTATATGCAGTGAGGTGAGTTCACTCAACCCAAAGGTAGTTATATATGCAGTGAGGTGAGTTCACTCAACACAAAAGGTAGATATGCAGTGAGGTGAGTTCACTCAACCCAAAGGTAGTTATATATGCAGTGAGGTGAGTTCACTCAACACAAAGGTAGTTATATGCAGTGAGGTGAGTTCACTCAACACAAAAGGTAGTTATATGCAGTGAGGTGAGTTACCTCAACCCAAAGGTAGTTATATATGCAGTGAGGTGAGTTCACTCAACACAAAAGTAGATATGCAGTGAGGTGAGTTCACGCAACACAAACGGTAGTTATATGCAGAGAGGTGAGTTCACTCAACACAAAAGGTAGATATGCAGTGAGGTGAGTTCACTGAACACAAAGGTAGCTATATGCAGTGAGTTGAGTTCACTCAACCCAAAGGTAGTTATATGTGCAGAGAGGTGAGTTATATGCAGAGAGGTGAGTTCACTCAACACAAAAGGTAGATATGCAGTGAGGTGAGTTCACTGAACACAAAAAGTAGTTATATGCAGTGAGGTGAGTTCACGCAACACAAAAGGTAGTTATATGCAGTGAGGTGAGTTCACTCAACCCAAAGGTAGTTATATATGCAGTGAGGTGAGTTCACTCAACACAAAAGTAGATATTCAGTGAGGTGAGTTCACTGAACACAAACGGTAGTTATATGCAGAGAGGTGAGTTCACTCAACACAAAAGGTAGTTACATGCAGAGAGAGTTATATATGCAGTGAGGTGAGTTCACTCAACACAAAAGTAGATATGCAGTGAGGTGAGTTCACTGAACACAAACGGTAGTTATATGCAGTGAGGTGAGTTCACTCAACACAAAGGTAGTTATATGCAGTGAGGTGAGTTCACTCAACACAAAAGGTAGTTATATGCAGTGAGGTGAGTTCACTCAACCCAAAGGTAGTTATATATGCAGTGAGGTGAGTTCACTCAACACAAAAGTAGATATGCAGTGAGGTGAGTTCACTCAACACAAACGGTAGTTATATGCAGAGAGGTGAGTTCACTGAACACAAAAGGTAGTTATATGCAGAGAGGTGAGTTCACTCAACACAAAAGGTAGATATGCAGTGAGGTGAGTTCACTGAACACAAAGGTAGCTATATGCAGTGAGTTAAGTTCACTCAACCCAAAGGTAGTTATATGTGCAGAGAGGTGAGTTATATGCAGTGAGTTGAGTTCACGCAACACAAAAGGTAGTTATATGCAGTGAGGTGAGTTCACTCAACCCAAAGGTAGTTATATATGCAGTGAGTTGAGTTCACTCAACCCAAAGGTAGTTATATGTGCAGAGAGGTGAGTTATATGCAGAGAGGTGAGTTCACTCAACACAAAAGGTAGATATGCAGTGAGGTGAGTTCACTGAACACAAAAAGTAGTTATATGCAGTGAGGTGAGTTCACGCAACACAAAAGGTAGTTATATGCAGTGAGGTGAGTTCACTCAACCCAAAGGTAGTTATATATGCAGTGAGGTGAGTTCACTCAACACAAAAGTAGATATGCAGTGAGGTGAGTTCACTGAACACAAACGGTAGTTATATGCAGAGAGGTGAGTTCACTCAACACAAAAGGTAGTTACATGCAGAGAGAGTTATATATGCAGTGAGGTGAGTTCACTCAACACAAAAGTAGATATGCAGTGAGGTGAGTTCACTAAACACAAACGGTAGTTATATGCAGTGAGGTGAGTTCACTCAACACAAAGGTAGTTATATGCAGTGAGGTGAGTTCACTCAACACAAAAGGTAGTTATATGCAGTGAGGTGAGTTCACTCAACCCAAAGGTAGTTATATATGCAGTGAGGTGAGTTCACTCAACACAAAAGTAGATATGCAGTGAGGTGAGTTCACTCAACACAAACGGTAGTTATATGCAGAGAGGTGAGTTCACTGAACACAAAAGGTAGTTATATGCAGAGAGGTGAGTTCACTCAACACAAAAGGTAGATATGCAGTGAGGTGAGTTCACTGAACACAAAGGTAGCTATATGCAGTGAGTTGAGTTCACTCAACCCAAAGGTAGTTATATGTGCAGAGAGGTGAGTTATATGCAGTGAGGTGAGTTCACGCAACACAAAAGGTAGTTATATGCAGTGAGGTGAGTTCACTCAACCCAAAGGTAGTTATATATGCAGAGAGGTGAGTTCACTCAACACAAAAGGTAGATATGCAGTGAGGTGAGTTCATTGAACACAAAGGTAGCTATATGCAGTGAGGTGAGTTCACTCAACCCAAAGGTAGTTATATATGCAGAGAGGTGAGTTCACTCAACACAAAAGGTAGATATGCAGTGAGGTGAGTTCACTGAACACAAAAGTTAGTTATATGCAGTGAGGTGAGTTCACGCAACACAAAAGGTAGTTATATGCAGTGAGGTGAGTTCACTCAACCCAAAGGTAGTTATATATGCAGAGAGGTGAGTTCACTCAACACAAAAGGTAGATATGCAGTGAGGTGAGTTCACTGAACACAAAAGGTAGTTATATGCAGTGAGGTGAGTTCACGCAACACAAAAGGTAGTTATATGCAGTGAGGTGAGTTCACTCAACAGAAAAGTAGATATGCAGTGAGGTGAGTTCACTGAACACAAACGGTAGTTATATGCAGAGAGGTGAGTTCACTCAACACAAAAGGTAGTTATATATGCAGAGAGGTGAGTTCACTGAACACAAAGGTAGCTATATGCAGTGAGGTGAGTTCACTCAACCCAAAGGTAGTTATATATGCAGTGAGGTGAGTTCACTCAACACAAAAGGTAGATATGCAGTGAGGTGAGTTCACTCAACCCAAAGGTAGTTATATATGCAGTGAGGTGAGTTCACTCAACACAAAGGTAGTTATATGCAGTGAGGTGAGTTCACTCAACACAAAAGGTAGTTATATGCAGTGAGGTGAGTTACCTCAACCCAAAGGTAGTTATATATGCAGTGAGGTGAGTTCACTCAACACAAAAGTAGATATGCAGTGAGGTGAGTTCACGCAACACAAACGGTAGTTATATGCAGAGAGGTGAGTTCACTCAACACAAAAGGTAGATATGCAGTGAGGTGAGTTCACTGAACACAAAGGTAGCTATATGCAGTGAGTTGAGTTCACTCAACCCAAAGGTAGTTATATGTGCAGAGAGGTGAGTTATATGCAGAGAGGTGAGTTCACTCAACACAAAAGGTAGATATGCAGTGAGGTGAGTTCACTGAGCACAAAAAGTAGTTATATGCAGTGAGGTGAGTTCACGCAACACAAAAGGTAGTTATATGCAGTGAGGTGAGTTCACTCAACCCAAAGGTAGTTATATATGCAGTGAGGTGAGTTCACTCAACACAAAAGTAGATATTCAGTGAGGTGAGTTCACTGAACACAAACGGTAGTTATATGCAGAGAGGTGAGTTCACTCAACACAAAAGGTAGTTACATGCAGAGAGAGTTATATATGCAGTGAGGTGAGTTCACTCAACACAAAAGTAGATATGCAGTGAGGTGAGTTCACTGAACACAAACGGTAGTTATATGCAGTGAGGTGAGTTCACTCAACACAAAGGTAGTTATATGCAGTGAGGTGAGTTCACTCAACACAAAAGGTAGTTATATGCAGTGAGGTGAGTTCACTCAACCCAAAGGTAGTTATATATGCAGTGAGGTGAGTTCACTCAACACAAAAGTAGATATGCAGTGAGGTGAGTTCACTCAACACAAACGGTAGTTATATGCAGAGAGGTGAGTTCACTGAACACAAAAGGTAGTTATATGCAGAGAGGTGAGTTCACTCAACACAAAAGGTAGATATGCAGTGAGGTGAGTTCACTGAACACAAAGGTAGCTATATGCAGTGAGTTAAGTTCACTCAACCCAAAGGTAGTTATATGTGCAGAGAGGTGAGTTATATGCAGTGAGTTGAGTTCACGCAACACAAAAGGTAGTTATATGCAGTGAGGTGAGTTCACTCAACCCAAAGGTAGTTATATATGCAGTGAGTTGAGTTCACTCAACCGAAAGGTAGTTATATGTGCAGAGAGGTGAGTTATATGCAGAGAGGTGAGTTCACTCAACACAAAAGGTAGATATGCAGTGAGGTGAGTTCACTGAACACAAAAAGTAGTTATATGCAGTGAGGTGAGTTCACGCAACACAAAAGGTAGTTATATGCAGTGAGGTGAGTTCACTCAACCCAAAGGTAGTTATATATGCAGTGAGGTGAGTTCACTCAACACAAAAGTAGATATGCAGTGAGGTGAGTTCACTGAACACAAACGGTAGTTATATGCAGAGAGGTGAGTTCACTCAACACAAAAGGTAGTTACATGCAGAGAGAGTTATATATGCAGTGAGGTGAGTTCACTCAACACAAAAGTAGATATGCAGTGAGGTGAGTTCACTGAACACAAACGGTAGTTATATGCAGTGAGGTGAGTTCACTCAACACAAAGGTAGTTATATGCAGTGAGGTGAGTTCACTCAACACAAAAGGTAGTTATATGCAGTGAGGTGAGTTCACTCAACCCAAAGGTAGTTATATATGCAGTGAGGTGAGTTCACTCAACACAAAAGTAGATATGCAGTGAGGTGAGTTCACTCAACACAAACGGTAGTTATATGCAGAGAGGTGAGTTCACTGAACACAAAAGGTAGTTATATGCAGAGAGGTGAGTTCACTCAACACAAAAGGTAGATATGCAGTGAGGTGAGTTCACTGAACACAAAGGTAGCTATATGCAGTGAGTTGAGTTCACTCAACCCAAAGGTAGTTATATGTGCAGAGAGGTGAGTTATATGCAGTGAGGTGAGTTCACGCAACACAAAAGGTAGTTATATGCAGTGAGGTGAGTTCACTCAACCCAAAGGTAGTTATATATGCAGAGAGGTGAGTTCACTCAACACAAAAGGTAGATATGCAGTGAGGTGAGTTCACTCAACACAAAAAGTAGTTATATGCAGTGAGGTGAGTTCACGCAACACAAAAGGTAGTTATATGCAGTGAGGTGGGTTCACTCAACCCAAAGGTAGTTATATATGCAGTGAGGTGAGTTCACTCAACACAAAAGTAGATATGCAGTGAGGTGAGTTCACTGAACACAAACGGTAGTTATATGCAGAGAGGTGAGTTCACTCAACACAAAAGGTAGTTGTATGCAGAGAGGTGAGTTCACTCAACACAAAAGGTAGATATGCAGTGAGGTGAGTTCACTGAACACAAAGGTAGCTATATGCAGTGAGTTGAGTTCACTCAACCCAAAGGTAGTTATATGTGCAGAGAGGTGAGTTATATGCAGTGAGGTGAGTTCACGCAACACAAAAGGTAGTTATATGCAGTGAGGTGAGTTCACTCAACCCAAAGGTAGTTATATATGCAGTGAGGTGAGTTCACTCAACACAAAAGTAGATATGCAGTGAGGTGAGTTCACTGAATACAAACGGTAGTTATATGCAGAGAGGTGAGTTCACTCAACACAAACGGTAGTTATATGCAGAGAGGTGAGTTCACTCAACACAAAAGGTAGTTATATGCAGAGAGGTGAGTTCACTCAACACAAAAGGTAGATATGCAGTGAGGTGAGTTCACTGAACACAAAGGTAGCTATATGCAGTGAGGTGAGTTCACTCAACACAAAGGTAGTTATATGCAGTGAGGTGAGTTCACTCAACACAAAAGGTAGTTATATGCAGTGAGGTGAGTTACCTCAACCCAAAGGTAGTTATATATGCAGTGAGGTGAGTTCACTCAACACAAAAGTAGATATGCAGTGAGGTGAGTTCACGCAACACAAACGGTAGTTATATGCAGAGAGGTGAGTTCACTCAACACAAAAGGTAGATATGCAGTGAGGTGAGTTCACTGAACACAAAGGTAGCTATATGCAGTGAGTTGAGTTCACTCAACCCAAAGGTAGTTATATGTGCAGAGAGGTGAGTTATATGCAGTGAGGTGAGTTCACGCAACACAAAAGGTAGTTATATGCAGTGAGGTGAGTTCACTCAACCCAAAGGTAGTTATATATGCAGAGAGGTGAGTTCACTCAACACAAAAGGTAGATATGCAGTGAGGTGAGTTCACTGAACACAAAAGGTAGTTATATGCAGTGAGGTGAGTTCACGCAACACAAAAGGTAGTTATATGCAGTGAGGTGAGTTCACTCAACAGAAAAGTAGATATGCAGTGAGGTGAGTTCACTGAACACAAACGGTAGTTATATGCAGAGAGGTGAGTTCACTCAACACAAAAGGTAGTTATATATGCAGAGAGGTGAGTTCACTGAACACAAAGGTAGCTATATGCAGTGAGGTGAGTTCACTCAACCCAAAGGTAGTTATATATGCAGTGAGGTGAGTTCACTCAACACAAAAGGTAGATATGCAGTGAGGTGAGTTCACTCAACCCAAAGGTAGTTATATATGCAGTGAGGTGAGTTCACTCAACACAAAGGTAGTTATATGCAGTGAGGTGAGTTCACTCAACACAAAAGGTAGTTATATGCAGTGAGGTGAGTTACCTCAACCCAAAGGTAGTTATATATGCAGTGAGGTGAGTTCACTCAACACAAAAGTAGATATGCAGTGAGGTGAGTTCACGCAACACAAATGGTAGTTATATGCAGAGAGGTGAGTTCACTCAACACAAAAGGTAGATATGCAGTGAGGTGAGTTCACTGAACACAAAGGTAGCTATATGCAGTGAGTTGAGTTCACTCAACCCAAAGGTAGTTATATGTGCAGAGAGGTGAGTTATATGCAGAGAGGTGAGTTCACTCAACACAAAAGGTAGATATGCAGTGAGGTGAGTTCACTGAACACAAAAAGTAGTTATATGCAGTGAGGTGAGTTCACGCAACACAAAAGGTAGTTATATGCAGTGAGGTGAGTTCACTCAACCCAAAGGTAGTTATATATGCAGTGAGGTGAGTTCACTCAACACAAAAGTAGATATTCAGTGAGGTGAGTTCACTGAACACAAACGGTAGTTATATGCAGAGAGGTGAGTTCACTCAACACAAAAGGTAGTTACATGCAGAGAGAGTTATATATGCAGTGAGGTGAGTTCACTCAACACAAAAGTAGATATGCAGTGAGGTGAGTTCACTGAACACAAACGGTAGTTATATGCAGTGAGGTGAGTTCACTCAACACAAAGGTAGTTATATGCAGTGAGGTGAGTTCACTCAACACAAAAGGTAGTTATATGCAGTGAGGTGAGTTCACTCAACCCAAAGGTAGTTATATATGCAGTGAGGTGAGTTCACTCAACACAAAAGTAGATATGCAGTGAGGTGAGTTCACTCAACACAAACGGTAGTTATATGCAGAGAGGTGAGTTCACTGAACACAAAAGGTAGTTATATGCAGAGAGGTTAGTTCACTCAACACAAAAGGTAGATATGCAGTGAGGTGAGTTCACTGAACACAAAGGTAGCTATATGCAGTGAGTTAAGTTCACTCAACCCAAAGGTAGTTATATGTGCAGAGAGGTGAGTTATATGCAGTGAGTTGAGTTCACGCAACACAAAAGGTAGTTATATGCAGTGAGGTGAGTTCACTCAACCCAAAGGTAGTTATATATGCAGTGAGTTGAGTTCACTCAACCCAAAGGTAGTTATATGTGCAGAGAGGTGAGTTATATGCAGAGAGGTGAGTTCACTCAACACAAAAGGTAGATATGCAGTGAGGTGAGTTCACTGAACACAAAAAGTAGTTATATGCAGTGAGGTGAGTTCACGCAACACAAAAGGTAGTTATATGCAGTGAGGTGAGTTCACTCAACCCAAAGGTAGTTATATATGCAGTGAGGTGAGTTCACTCAACACAAAAGTAGATATGCAGTGAGGTGAGTTCACTGAACACAAACGGTAGTTATATGCAGAGAGGTGAGTTCACTCAACACAAAAGGTAGTTACATGCAGAGAGAGTTATATATGCAGTGAGGTGAGTTCACTCAACACAAAAGTAGATATGCAGTGAGGTGAGTTCACTGAACACAAACGGTAGTTATATGCAGTGAGGTGAGTTCACTCAACACAAAGGTAGTTATATGCAGTGAGGTGAGTTCACTCAACACAAAAGGTAGTTATATGCAGTGAGGTGAGTTCACTCAACCCAAAGGTAGTTATATATGCAGTGAGGTGAGTTCACTCAACACAAAAGTAGATATGCAGTGAGGTGAGTTCACTCAACACAAACGGTAGTTATATGCAGAGAGGTGAGTTCACTGAACACAAAAGGTAGTTATATGCAGAGAGGTGAGTTCACTCAACACAAAAGGTAGATATGCAGTGAGGTGAGTTCACTGAACACAAAGGTAGCTATATGCAGTGAGTTGAGTTCACTCAACCCAAAGGTAGTTATATGTGCAGAGAGGTGAGTTATATGCAGTGAGGTGAGTTCACGCAACACAAAAGGTAGTTATATGCAGTGAGGTGAGTTCACTCAACCCAAAGGTAGTTATATATGCAGAGAGGTGAGTTCACTCAACACAAAAGGTAGATATGCAGTGAGGTGAGTTCACTCAACACAAAAAGTAGTTATATGCAGTGAGGTGAGTTCACGCAACACAAAAGGTAGTTATATGCAGTGAGGTGGGTTCACTCAACCCAAAGGTAGTTATATATGCAGTGAGGTGAGTTCACTCAACACAAAAGTAGATATGCAGTGAGGTGAGTTCACTGAACACAAACGGTAGTTATATGCAGAGAGGTGAGTTCACTCAACACAAAAGGTAGTTGTATGCAGAGAGGTGAGTTCACTCAACACAAAAGGTAGATATGCAGTGAGGTGAGTTCACTGAACACAAAGGTAGCTATATGCAGTGAGTTGAGTTCACTCAACCCAAAGGTAGTTATATGTGCAGAGAGGTGAGTTATATGCAGTGAGGTGAGTTCACGCAACACAAAAGGTAGTTATATGCAGTGAGGTGAGTTCACTCAACCCAAAGGTAGTTATATATGCAGTGAGGTGAGTTCACTCAACACAAAAGTAGATATGCAGTGAGGTGAGTTCACTGAATAGAAACGGTAGTTATATGCAGAGAGGTGAGTTCACTCAACACAAACGGTAGTTATATGCAGAGAGGTGAGTTCACTCAACACAAAAGGTAGTTATATGCAGAGAGGTGAGTTCACTCAACACAAAAGGTAGATATGCAGTGAGGTGAGTTCACTGAACACAAAGGTAGCTATATGCAGTGAGGTGAGTTCACTCAACACAAAGGTAGTTATATGCAGTGAGGTGAGTTCACTCAACACAAAAGGTAGTTATATGCAGTGAGGTGAGTTACCTCAACCCAAAGGTAGTTATATATGCAGTGAGGTGAGTTCACTCAACACAAAAGTAGATATGCAGTGAGGAGAGTTCACGCAACACAAACGGTAGTTATATGCAGAGAGGTGAGTTCACTCAACACAAAAGGTAGATATGCAGTGAGGTGAGTTCACTGAACACAAAGGTAGCTATATGCAGTGAGTTGAGTTCACTCAACCCAAAGGTAGTTATATGTGCAGAGAGGTGAGTTATATGCAGTGAGGTGAGTTCACGCAACACAAAAGGTAGTTATATGCAGTGAGGTGAGTTCACTCAACCCAAAGGTAGTTATATATGCAGAGAGGTGAGTTCACTCAACACAAAAGGTAGATATGCAGTGAGGTGAGTTCACTGAACACAAAAAGTAGTTATATGCAGTGAGGTGAGTTCACGCAACACAAAAGGTAGTTATATGCAGTGAGGTGAGTTCACTCAACCCAAAGGTAGTTATATATGCAGTGAGGTGAGTTCACTCAACACAAAAGTAGATATGCAGTGAGGTGAGTTCACTGAACACAAACGGTAGTTATATGCAGAGAGGTGAGTTCACTCAACACAAAAGGTAGTTACATGCAGAGAGAGTTATATATGCAGTGAGGTGAGTTCACTCAACACAAAAGTAGATATGCAGTGATGTGAGTTCACTGAACACAAACGGTAGTTATATGCAGTGAGGTGAGTTCACTCAACACAAAGGTAGTTATATGCAGTGAGGTGAGTTCACTCAACACAAAAGGTAGTTATATGCAGTGAGGTGAGTTCACTCAACCCAAAGGTAGTTATATATGCAGTGAGGTGAGTTCACTCAACACAAAAGTAGATATGCAGTGAGGTGAGTTCACTCAACACAAACAGTAGTTATATGCAGAGAGGTGAGTTCACTGAACACAAAAGGTAGTTATATGCAGAGAGGTGAGTTCACTCAACACAAAAGGTAGATATGCAGTGAGGTGAGTTCACTGAACACAAAGGTAGCTATATGCAGTGAGTTGAGTTCACTCAACCCAAAGGTAGTTATATGTGCAGAGAGGTGAGTTATATGCAGTGAGGTGAGTTCACGCAACACAAAAGGTAGTTATATGCAGTGAGGTGAGTTCACTCAACCCAAAGGTAGTTATATATGCAGAGAGGTGAGTTCACTCAACACAAAAGGTAGATATGAAGTGAGGTGAGTTCACTCAACACAAAAAGTAGTTATATGCAGTGAGGTGAGTTCACGCAACACAAAAGGTAGTTATATGCAGTGAGGTGAGTTCACTCAACCCAAAGGTAGTTATATATGCAGTGAGGTGAGTTCACTCAACACAAAAGTAGATATGCAGTGAGGTGAGTTCACTGAACACAAACGGTAGTTATATGCAGAGAGGTGAGTTCACTCAACACAAAAGGTAGTTACATGCAGAGAGAGTTATATATGTAGTGAGGTGAGTTCACTCAACACAAAAGTAGATATGCAGCGAGGTGAGTTCACTGAACACAAACGGTAGTTATATGCAGAGAGGTGAGTTCACTCAACACAAAAGGTAGTTGTATGCAGAGAGGTTAGTTCACTCAACACAAAAGGTAGATATGCAGTGAGGTGAGTTCACTGAACTCAAAGGTAGCTATATGCAGTGAGTTGAGTTCACTCAACCCAAAGGTAGTTATATGTGCAGAGAGGTGAGTTATATGCAGTGAGGTGAGTTCACGCAACACAAAAGGTAGTTATATGCAGTGAGGTGAGTTCACTCAACCCAAAGGTAGTTATATATGCAGTGAGGTGAGTTCACTCGACACAAAAGTAGATATGCAGTGAGGTGAGTTCACTGAACACAAACGGTAGTTATATGCAGAGAGGTGAGTTCACTCAACACAAAAGGTAGTTATATGCAGAGAGGTGAGTTCACTCAACACAAAAGGTAGTTATATGCAGAGAGGTGAGTTCACTCAACACAAAAGGTAGATATGCAGTGAGGTGAGTTCACTGAACACAAAGGTAGCTATATGCAGTGAGGTGAGTTCACTCAACCCAAAGATAGTTATATATGCAGAGAGGTGAGTTATATGCAGTGAGGTGAGTTCACGCAACACAAAAGGTAGTTATATGCAGTGAGGTGAGTTCACTCAACCCAAAGATAGTTATATATGCAGAGAGGTGAGTTATATGCAGTGAGGTGAGTTCACGCAACACAAAAGGTAGTTATATGCAGTGAGGTGAGTTCACTCAACCCAAAGGTAGTTATATATGCAGTGAGGTGAGTTCACTCAACACAAAAGTAGATATGCAGTGAGGTGAGTTCACTGAACACAAACGGTAGTTATATGCAGAGAGGTGAGTTCACTCAACACAAAAGGTAGTTATATGCAGAGAGCTGAGTTCACTCAACACAAAAGGTAGATATGCAGTGAGGTGAGTTCACTGAACACAAAAGGTAGTTATATGCAGTGAGGTGAGTTCACGCAACACAAAAGGTAGTTATATGCAGTGAGGTGAGTTCACTCAACCCAAAGGTAGTTATATATGCAGTGAGGTGAGTTCACTCAACACAAAAGTAGATATGCAGTGAGGTGAGTTCACTAAACACAAACGGTAGTTATATGCAGAGAGGTGAGTTCACTCAACACAAAAGGTAGTTATATGCAGAGAGGTGAGTTCACTCAACACAAAAGGTAGCTATATGCAGTGAAGTGAGCTCACTCAACCCAAAGGTAGTTATATATGCAGAGAGGTGAGTTCACTCAACACAAAAGGTAGATATGCAGTGAGGTGAGTTCACGCAACACAAAAGGTAGTTATATGCAGTGAGGTGAGTTCACTCAACCCAAAGGTAGTTATATATGCAGTGAGGTGAGTCCACTCAACACAAAAGTAGATATGCAGTGAGGTGAGTTCACTGAACACAAACGGTAGGTATATGCAGAGAGGTGAGTTCACTCAACACAAACGGTAGTTATATGCAGAGAGGTGAGTTCACTCAACCCAAAGGTAGTTATATATGCAGAGAGGTGAGTTCACTCAACACAAAAGGTAGATATGCAGTGAGTTGAGTTCACTCAACCCAAAGGTAGTTATATATGCAGAGAGGTGAGTTATATGCAATGAGGTGAGTTCACGCAACACAAAAGGTGAGTTCACTCAACCCAAAGGTAGTTATATATGCAGTGAGGTGAGTTCACTCAACACAAAAGTAGATATGCAGTGAGGTGAGTTCACTGAACACAAACGGTAGTTATATGCAGAGAAGTGAGTTCACTCAACACAAAAGGTAGTTGTATGCAGAGAGGTGAGTTCACTCAACACAAAAGGTAGATATGCAGTGAGGTGAGTTCACTGAACACAAAGGTAGCTATATGCAGTGAGTTGAGTTCACTCAACCCAAAGGTAGTTATATATGCAGTGAGGTGAGTTCACTCAACACAAAAGTAGATATGCAGTGAGGTGAGTTCACTGAACACAAACGGTAGTTATATGCAGAGAAGTGAGTTCACTCAACACAAAAGGTAGTTGTATGCAGAGAGGTGAGTTTACTCAACACAAAAGGTAGATATGCAGTGAGGTGAGTTCACTTAACACAAAGGTAGCTATATGCAGTGAGTTGAGTTCACTCAACCCAAAGGTAGTTATATATGCAGTGAGGTGAGTTCACTCAACACAAAAGGTAGTTATATGCAGAGAGAGTTATATAAGCAGTGAGGTGAGTTCAATCAACACAAAAGTAGATATGCAGTGAGGTGAGTTCACTGAACACAAACGGTAGTTATATGCAGAGAAGTGAGTTCACTCAACACAAAAGGTAGTTGTATGCAGAGAGGTGAGTTCACTCAACACAAAAGGTAGATATGCAGTGAGGTGAGTTCACTGAACACAAAGGTAGCTATATGCAGTGAGTTGAGTTCACTCAACCCAAAGGTAGTTATATATGCAGTGAGGTGAGTTCACTCAACACAAAAGTAGATATGCAGTGAGGTGAGTTCACTGAACACAAACGGTAGTTATATGCAGAGAAGTGAGTTCACTCAACACAAAAGGTAGTTGTATGCAGAGAGGTGAGTTCACTCAACACAAAAGGTAGATATGCAGTGAGGTGAGTTCACTGAACACAAAGGTAGCTATATGCAGTGAGTTGAGTTCACTCAACCCAAAGGTAGTTATATATGCAGTGAGGTGAGTTCACTCAACCCAAAGGTAGTTATATATGCAGAGAGGTGAGTTCACTCAACACAAAAGGTAGATATGCAGTGAGGTGAGTTCACTGAACACAAAAAGTAGTTATATGCAGTGAGGTGAGTTCACGCAACACAAAAGGTAGTTATATGCAGTGAGGTGAGTTCACTCAACCCAAAGGTAGTTATATATGCAGTGAGGTGAGTTCACTCAACACAAAAGTAGATATGCAGTGAGGTGAGTTCACTGAACACAAACGGTAGTTATATGCAGTGAGGTGAGTTCACTCAACACAAAAGTAGATATGCAGTGAGGTGAGTTCACTGAACACAAACGGTAGTTATATGCAGAGAGGTGAGTTCACTCAACACAAAAGGTAGATATGCAGTGAGGTGAGTTCACTCAACACAAAAAGTAGTTATATGCAGTGAGGTGAGTTCACGCAACACAAAAGATAGTTATATGCAGTGAGGTGAGTTCACTCAACACAAAAGTAGATATGCAGTGAGGTGAGTTCACTGAACACAAACGGTAGTTATATGCAGAGAGGTGAGTTCACTCAACACAAAAGGTAGTTACATGCAGAGAGAGTTATATATGCAGTGAGGTGAGTTCACTTAACACAAAAGTAGATATGCAGTGACGTGAGTTCACTGAACACAAACAGTAGTTATATGCAGAGAGGTGAGTTCACGCAACACAAAAGGTAGTTATATGCAGTGAGGTGAGTTCACTCAACCCAAAGGTAGTTATATATGCAGTGAGGTGAGTTCACTCAACACAAAAGTAGATATGCAGTGAGGTGAGTTCACTGAATACAAACGGTAGTTATATGCAGAGAGGTGAGTTCACTCAACACAAACGGTAGTTATATGCAGAGAGGTGAGTTCACTCAACACAAAAGGTAGTTATATGCAGAGAGGTGAGTTCACTCAACACAAAAGGTAGATATGCAGTGAGGTGAGTTCACTGAACACAAAGGTAGCTATATGCAGTGAGGTGAGTTCACTCAACCCAAAGATAGTTATATATGCAGAGAGGTGAGTTATATGCAGTGAGGTGAGTTCACGCAACACAAAAGGTAGTTATATGCAGTGAGGTGAGTTCACTCAACCCAAAGGTAGTTATATATGCAGTGAGGTGAGTTCACTCAACACAAAAGTAGATATGCAGTGAGTTGAGTTCACTGAACACAAACGGTAGTTATATGCAGAGAGCTGAGTTCACTCAACACAAAAGGTAGATATGCAGTGAGGTGAGTTCACTGAACACAAAGGTAGCTATATGCAGTGAGGCGAGTTCACTCAACCCAAAGGTAGTCATATATGCAGAGAGGTGAGTTCACTCAACACAAAAGGTAGATATGCAGTGAGGTGAGTTCACTGAACACAAAAGGTAGTTATATGCAGTGAGGTGAGTTCACGCAACACAAAAGGTAGTTATATGCAGTGAGGTGAGTTCACTCAACCCAAAGGTAGTTATATATGCAGTGAGGTGAGTTCACTCAACACAAAAGTAGATATGCAGTGAGGTGAGTTCACTGAACACAAACGGTAGTTATATGCAGAGAGGTGAGTTCACTCAACACAAAAGGTAGCTATATGCAGTGAGGTGAGTTCACTGAACACAAAGGTAGCTATATGCAGAGAAGTGAGTTCACTCAACCCAAAGGTAGTTATATATGCAGAGAGGTGAGTTCACTCAACACAAAAGGTAGATATGCAGTGAGGTGAGTTCACGCAACACAAAAGGTAGTTATATGCAGTGAGGTGAGTTCACTCAACCCAAAGGTAGTTATATATGCAGTGAGGTGAGTCCACTCAACACAAAAGTAGATATGCAGTGAGGTGAGTTCACTGAACACAAACGGTAGTTATATGCAGAGAGGTGAGTTCACTCAACACAAACGGTAGTTATATGCAGAGAGGTGAGTTCACTTAACCCAAAGGTAGTTATATATGCAGAGAGGTGAGTTCACTCAACACAAAAGGTAGATATGCAGTGAGTTGAGTTCACTCAACCCAAAGGTAGTTATATATGCAGAGAGGTGAGTTATATGCAGTGAGGTGAGTTCACGCAACACAAAAGGTGAGTTCACTCAACCCAAAGGTAGTTATATATGCAGTGAGGTGAGTTCACTCAACACAAAATTAGATATGCAGTGAGGTGAGTTCATTGAACACAAACTGTAGTTATATGCAGAGAGGTGAGTTCACTCAATACAAAAGGTAGTTATATGCAGAGAGAGTTATATATGCAGTGAGGTGAGTTCACTCAACACAAAAGTAGATATGCAGTGAGGTGAGTTCACTGAACACAAACGGTAGTTATATGCAGTGAGGTGAGTTCACTCAACACAAAGGTAGTTATATGCAGTGAGGTGAGTTCACTCAACACAAAAGGTAGTTATATGCAGTGAGGTGAGTTCACTCAACCCAAAGGTAGTTATATATGCAGTGAGGTGAGTTCACTCAACACAAAAGTAGATATGCAGTGAGGTGAGTTCACTCAACACAAACGGTAGTTATATGCAGTGAGGTGAGTTCACTGAACACAAAAGGTAGTTATATGCAGAGAGGTGAGTTCACTCAACACAAAAGGTAGATATGCAGTGAGGTGAGTTCACTGAACACAAAGGTAGCTATATGCAGTGAGTTGAGTTCACTCAACCCAAAGGTAGTTATATGTGCAGAGAGGTGAGTTATATGCAGTGAGGTGAGTTCACGCAACACAAAAGGTAGTTATATGCAGTGAGGTGAGTTCACTCAACCCAAAGGTAGTTATATATGCAGAGAGGTGAGTTCACTCAACACAAAAGTAGATATGCAGTGAGGTGAGTTCACTGAACACAAACGGTAGTTATATGCAGAGAAGTGAGTTCACTCAACACAAAAGGTAGTTGTATGCAGAGAGGTGAGTTCACTCAACACAAAAGGTAGATATGCAGTGAGGTGAGTTCACTGAACACAAAGGTAGCTATATGCAGTGAGTTGAGTTCACTCAACCCAAAGGTAGTTATATATGCAGTGAGGTGAGTTCACTCAACCCAAAGGTAGTTATATATGCAGAGAGGTGAGTTCACTCAACACAAAAGGTAGATATGCAGTGAGGTGAGTTCACTGAACACAAAAAGTAGTTATATGCAGTGAGGTGAGTTCACGCAACACAAAAGGTAGTTATATGCAGTGAGGTGAGTTCACTCAACCCAAAGGTAGTTATATATGCAGTGAGGTGAGTTCACTCAACACAAAAGTAGATATGCAGTGAGGTGAGTTCACTGAACACAAACGGTAGTTATATGCAGAGAGGTGAGTTCACTCAACACAAAAGGTAGTTACATGCAGAGAGAGTTATATATGCAGTGAGGTGAGTTCACTCAACACAAAAGTAGATATGCAGTGAGGTGAGTTCACTGAACACAAACGGTAGTTATATGCAGTGAGGTGAGTTCACTCAACACAAAGGTAGTTATATGCATTGAGGTGAGTTCACTCAACACAAAAGGTAGTTATATGCAGTGAGGTGAGTTCACTCAACCCAAAGGTAGTTATATATGCAGTGAGGTGAGTTCACTCAACACAAAAGTAGATATGCAGTGAGGTGAGTTCACTCAACACAAAGGTAGCTATATGCAGTGAGTTGAGTTCACTCAACCCAAAGGTAGTTATATGTGCAGAGAGGTGAGTTATATGCAGTGAGGTGAGTTCACGCAACACAAAAGGTAGTTATATGCAGTGAGGTGAGTTCACTCAACCCAAAGGTAGTTATATATGCAGAGAGGTGAGTTCACTCAGCACAAAAGGTAGATATGCAGTGAGGTGAGTTCACTCAACACAAAAAGTAGTTATATGCAGTGAGGTGAGTTCACTCAACACAAAAGTAGATATGCAGTGAGGTGAGTTCACTGAACACAAACGGTAGTTATATGCAGAGAGGTGAGTTCACTCAACACAAAAGGTAGTTACATGCAGAGAGAGTTATATATGCAGTGAGGTGAGTTCACTCAACACAAAAGTAGATATGCAGTGAGGTGAGTTCACTGAACACAAACGGTAGTTATATGCAGTGAGTTGAGTTCACTCAACCCAAAGGTAGTTATATGTGCAGAGAGGTGAGTTATATGCAGTGAGGTGAGTTCACGCAACACAAAAGGTAGTTATATGCAGTGAGGTGAGTTCACTCAACCCAAAGGTAGTTATATATGCAGTGAGGTGAGTTCACTCAACACAAAAGTAGATATGCAGTGAGGTGAGTTCACTGAACACAAAGGTAGCTATATGCAGTGAGTTGAGTTCACTCAACCCAAAGGTAGTTATATGTGCAGAGAGGTGAGTTATATGCAGTGAGGTGAGTTCACGCAACACAAAAGGTAGTTATATGCAGTGAGGTGAGTTCACTCAACCCAAAGGTAGTTATATATGCAGTGAGGTGAGTTCACTCAACACAAAAGTAGATATGCAGTGAGGTGAGTTCACTGAATACAAACGGTAGTTATATGCAGAGAGGTGAGTTCACTCAACACAAACGGTAGTTATATGCAGAGAGGTGAGTTCACTGAACACAGAAGGTAGTTATATGCAGAGAGGTGAGTTCACTCAACACAAAAGGTAGATATGCAGTGAGGTGAGTTCACTGAACACAAAGGTAGTTATATATGCAGAGAGGTGAGTTCACTGAACACAAACGGTAGTTATATGCACAGAAGTGAGTTCACTCAACACAAAAGGTAGTTGTATGCAGAGAGGTGAGTTCACTCAACACAAAAGGTAGATATGCAGTGAGGTGAGTTCACTGAACACAAAGGTAGCTATATGCAGTGAGTTGAGTTCACTCAACCCAAAGGTAGTTATATATGCAGTGAGGTGAGTTAACTCAACCCAAAGGTAGTTATATATGCAGAGAGGTGAGTTCACTCAACACAAAAGGTAGATATGCAGTGAGGTGAGTTCACTGAACACAAAAAGTAGTTATATGCAGTGAGGTGAGTTCACGCAACACAAAAGGTAGTTATATGCAGTGAGGTGAGTTCACTCAACCCAAAGGTAGTTATATATGCAGTGAGGTGAGTTCACTCAACACAAAAGTAGATATGCAGTGAGGTGAGTTCACTGAACACAAACGGTAGTTATATGCAGAGAGGTGAGTTCACTCAACACAAAAGGTAGTTATATGCAGAGAGGTGAGTTCACTCAACACAAAAGGTAGCTATATGCAGTGAGGTGAGTTCACTCAACACAAAGGTAGTTATATGCAGTGAGGTGAGTTCACTCAACCCAAAGGTAGTTATATATGCAGTGAGGTGAGTTCACTCAACACAAAAGTAGATATGCAGTGAGGTGAGTTCACTGAACACAAACGGTAGTTATATGCAGAGAGGTGAGTTCACTCAACACAAAAGGTAGCTATATGCAGTGAGGTGAGTTCACTGAACACAAAGGTAGCTATATGCAGTGAAGTGAGTTCACTCAACCCAAAGGTAGTTATATATGCAGAGAGGTGAGTTCACTCAACACAAAAGGTAGATATGCAGTGAGGTGAGTTCACGCAACACAAAAGGTAGTTATATGCAGTGAGGTGAGTTCACTCAACCCAAAGGTAGTTATATATGCAGTGAGGTGAGTCCACTCAACACAAAAGTAGATATGCAGTGAGGTGAGTTCACTGAACACAAACGGTAGTTATATGCAGAGAGGTGAGTTCACTCAACACAAATGGTAGTTATATGCAGAGAGGTGAGTTCACTTAACCCAAAGGTAGTTATATATGCAGAGAGGTGAGTTCACTCAACACAAAAGGTAGATATGCAGTGAGTTGAGTTCACTCAACCCAAAGGTAGTTATATATGCAGAGAGGTGAGTTATATGCAGTGAGGTGAGTTCACGCAACACAAAAGGTGAGTTCACTCAACCCAAAGGTAGTTATATATGCAGTGAGGTGAGTTCACTCAACACAAAATTAGATATGCAGTGAGGTGAGTTCATTGAACACAAACTGTAGTTATATGCAGAGAGGTGAGTTCACTCAATACAAAAGGTAGTTATATGCAGAGAGAGTTATATATGCAGTGAGGTGAGTTCACTCAACACAAAAGTAGATATGCAGTGAGGTGAGTTCACTGAACACAAAAGTAGATATGCAGTGAGGTGAGTTCACTCAACACAAACGGTAGTTATATGCAGTGAGGTGAGTTCACTGAACACAAAAGGTAGTTATATGCAGAGAGGTGAGTTCACTCAACACAAAAGGTAGATATGCAGTGAGGTGAGTTCACGCAACACAAAAGGTAGTTATATGCAGTGAGGTGAGTTCACTCAACCCAAAGGTAGTTATATATGCAGTGAGGTGAGTTCACTCAACACAAAAGTAGATATGCAGTGAGGTGAGTTCACTCAACACAAACGGTAGTTATATGCAGTGAGGTGAGTTCACTGAACACAAAAGGTAGTTATATGCAGAGAGGTGAGTTCACTCAACACAAAAGGTAGATATGCAGTGAGGTGAGTTCACTGAACACAAAGGTAGCTATATGCAGTGAGTTGAGTTCACTCAACCCAAAGGTAGTTATATGTGCAGAGAGGTGAGTTATATGCAGTGAGGTGAGTTCACGCAACACAAAAGGTAGTTATATGCAGTGAGGTGAGTTCACTCAACCCAAAGGTAGTTATATATGCAGAGAGGTGAGTTCACTCAACACAAAAGTAGATATGCAGTGAGGTGAGTTCACTGAACACAAACGGTAGTTATATGCAGAGAAGTGAGTTCACTCAACACAAAAGGTAGTTGTATGCAGAGAGGTGAGTTCACTCAACACAAAAGGTAGATATGCAGTGAGGTGAGTTCACTGAACACAAAGGTAGCTATATGCAGTGAGTTGAGTTCACTCAACCCAAAGGTAGTTATATATGCAGTGAGGTGAGTTCACTCAACCCAAAGGTAGTTATATATGCAGAGAGGTGAGTTCACTCAACACAAAAGGTAGATATGCAGTGAGGTGAGTTCACTGAACACAAAAAGTAGTTATATGCAGTGAGGTGAGTTCACGCAACACAAAAGGTAGTTATATGCAGTGAGGTGAGTTCACTCAACCCAAAGGTAGTTATATATGCAGTGAGGTGAGTTCACTCAACACAAAAGTAGATATGCAGTGAGGTGAGTTCACTGAACACAAACGGTAGTTATATGCAGAGAGGTGAGTTCACTCAACACAAAAGGTAGTTACATGCAGAGAGAGTTATATATGCAGTGAGGTGAGTTCACTCAACACAAAAGTAGATATGCAGTGAGGTGAGTTCACTGAACACAAACGGTAGTTATATGCAGTGAGGTGAGTTCACTCAACACAAAGGTAGTTATATGCATTGAGGTGAGTTCACTCAACACAAAAGGTAGTTATATGCAGTGAGGTGAGTTCACTCAACCCAAAGGTAGTTATATATGCAGTGAGGTGAGTTCACTCAACACAAAAGTAGATATGCAGTGAGGTGAGTTCACTCAACACAAACGGTAGTTATATGCAGAGAGGTGAGTTCACTGAACACAAAAGGTAGTTATATGCAGAGAGGTGAGTTCACTCAACACAAAAGGTAGATATGCAGTGAGGTGAGTTCACTGAACACAAAGGTAGCTATATGCAGTGAGTTGAGTTCACTCAACCCAAAGGTAGTTATATGTGCAGAGAGGTGAGTTATATGCAGTGAGGTGAGTTCACGCAACACAAAAGGTAGTTATATGCAGTGAGGTGAGTTCACTCAACCCAAAGGTAGTTATATATGCAGAGAGGTGAGTTCACTCAGCACAAAAGGTAGATATGCAGTGAGGTGAGTTCACTCAACACTAAAAGTAGTTATATGCAGTGAGGTGAGTTCACTCAACACAAAAGTAGATATGCAGTGAGGTGAGTTCACTGAACACAAACGGTAGTTATATGCAGAGAGGTGAGTTCACTCAACACAAAAGGTAGTTACATGCAGAGAGAGTTATATATGCAGTGAGGTGAGTTCACTCAACACAAAAGTAGATATGCAGTGAGGTGAGTTCACTGAACACAAACGGTAGTTATATGCAGTGAGTTGAGTTCACTCAACCCAAAGGTAGTTATATATGCAGTGAGGTGAGTTCACTCAACACAAAAGTAGATGTGCAGTGAGGTGAGTTCACTGAACACAAAGGTAGCTATATGCAGTGAGTTGAGTTCACTCAACCCAAAGGTAGTTATATGTGCAGAGAGGTGAGTTATATGCAGTGAGGTGAGTTCACGCAACACAAAAGGTAGTTATATGCAGTGAGGTGAGTTCACTCAACCCAAAGGTAGTTATATATGCAGTGAGGTGAGTTCACTCAACACAAAAGTAGATATGCAGTGAGGTGAGTTCACTGAATACAAACGGTAGTTATATGCAGAGAGGTGAGTTCACTCAACACAAACGGTAGTTATATGCAGAGAGGTGAGTTCACTGAACACAAAAGGTAGTTATATGCAGAGAGGTGAGTTCACTCAACACAAAAGGTAGATATGCAGTGAGGTGAGTTCACTGAACACAAAGGTAGTTATATATGCAGAGAGGTGAGTTCACTGAACACAAACGGTAGTTATATGCAGAGAAGTGAGTTCACTCAACACAAAAGGTAGTTGTATGCAGAGAGGTGAGTTCACTCAACACAAAAGGTAGATATGCAGTGAGGTGAGTTCACTGAACACAAAGGTAGCTATATGCAGTGAGTTGAGTTCACTCAACCCAAAGGTAGTTATATATGCAGTGAGGTGAGTTCACTCAACCCAAAGGTAGTTATATATGCAGAGAGGTGAGTTCACTCAACACAAAAGGTAGATATGCAGTGAGGTGAGTTCACTGAACACAAAAAGTAGTTATATGCAGTGAGGTGAGTTCACGCAACACAAAAGGTAGTTATATGCAGTGAGGTGAGTTCACTCAACCCAAAGGTAGTTATATATGCAGTGAGGTGAGTTCACTCAACACAAAAGTAGATATGCAGTGAGGTGAGTTCACTGAACACAAACGGTAGTTATATGCAGTGAGGTGAGTTCACTCAACACAAAAGTAGATATGCAGTGAGGTGAGTTCACTGAACACAAACGGTAGTTATATGCAGTGAGGTGAGTTCACTCAACACAAAGGTAGTTATATATGCAGTGAGGTGAGTTCACTCAACACAAAAGTAGATATGCAGTGAGGTGAGTTCACTCAACACAAACGGTAGTTATATGCAGAGAGGTGAGTTCACTGAACACAAAAGGTAGTTATATGCAGAGAGGTGAGTTCACTCAACACAAAAGGTAGATATGCAGTGAGGTGAGTTCACTGAACACAAAGGTAGCTATATGCAGTGAGTTGAGTTCACTCAACCCAAAGGTAGTTATATGTGCAGAGAGGTGAGTTATATGCAGTGAGGTGAGTTCACACAACACAAAAGGTAGTTATATGCAGTGAGGTGAGTTCACTCAACCCAAAGGTAGTTATATATGCAGAGAGGTGAGTTCACTCAACACAAAAGGTAGATATGCAGTGAGGTGAGTTCACTCAACACAAAAAGTAGTTATATGCAGTGAGGTGAGTTCACGCAACACAAAAGATAGTTATATGCAGTGAGGTGAGTTCACTCAACACAAAAGTAGATATGCAGTGAGGTGAGTTCACTGAACACAAACGGTAGTTATATGCAGAGAGGTGAGTTCACTCAACACAAAAGGTAGTTACATGCAGAGAGAGTTATATATGCAGTGAGGTGAGTTCACTCAACACAAAAGTAGATATGCAGTGAGGTGAGTTCACTGAACACAAACAGTAGTTATATGAAGAGAGGTGAGTTCACTCAACACAAAAGGTAGTTGTATGCAGAGAGGTGAGTTCACTCAACACAAAAGGTAGATATGCAGTGAGGTGAGTTCACTGAACACAAAGGTAGCTATATGCAGTGAGTTGAGTTCACTCAACCCAAAGGTAGTTATATGTGCAGAGAGGTGAGTTATATGCAGTGAGGTGAGTTCACGCAACACAAAAGGTAGTTATATGCAGTGAGGTGAGTTCACTCAACCCAAAGGTAGTTATATATGCAGTGAGGTGAGTTCACTCAACACAAAAGTAGATATGCAGTGAGGTGAGTTCACTGAATACAAACGGTAGTTATATGCAGAGAGGTGAGTTCACTCAACACAAACGGTAGTTATATGCAGAGAGGTGAGTTCACTCAACACAAAAGGTAGTTATATGCAGAGAGGTGAGTTCACTCAACACAAAAGGTAGATATGCAGTGAGGTGAGTTCACTGAACACAAAGGTAGCTATATGCAGTGAGGTGAGTTCACTCAACCCAAAGATAGTTATATATGCAGAGAGGTAAGTTATATGCAGTGAGGTGAGTTCACGCAACACAAAAGGTAGTTATATGCAGTGAGGTGAGTTCACTCAACCCAAAGGTAGTTATATATGCAGTGAGGTGAGTTCACTCAACACAAAAGTAGATATGCAGTGAGGTGAGTTCACTGAACACAAACGGTAGTTATATGCAGAGAGGTGAGTTCACTCAACACAAAAGGTAGTTATATGCAGAGAGGTGAGTTCACTCAACACAAAAGGTAGATATGCAGTGAGGTGAGTTCACTGAACACAAAAGGTAGTTATATGCAGTGAGGTGAGTTCACGCAACACAAAAGGTAGTTATATGCAGTGAGGTGAGTTTACTCAACCCAAAGGTAGTTATATATGCAGTGAGGTGAGTTCACTCAACACAAAAGTAGATATGCAGTGAGGTGAGTTCACTGAACACAAACGGTAGTTATATGCAGAGAGGTGAGTTCACTCAACACAAAAGGTAGTTATATGCAGAGAGGTGAGTTCACTCAACACAAAAGGTAGCTATATGCAGTGAGGTGAGTTCACTCAACACAAAGGTAGCTATATGCAGTGAGGTGAGTTCACTCAACCCAAAGGTAGTTATATATGCAGTGAGGTGAGTTCACTCAACACAAAAGTAGATATGCAGTGAGGTGAGTTCACTGAACACAAACGGTAGTTATATGCAGAGAGGTGAGTTCACTCAACACAAAAGGTAGCTATATGCAGTGAGGTGAGTTCACTGAACACAAAGGTAGCTATATGCAGTGAAGTGAGTTCACTCAACCCAAAGGTAGTTATATATGCAGAGAGGTGAGTTCACTCAACACAAAAGGTAGATATGCAGTGAGGTGAGTTCACGCAACACAAAAGGTAGTTATATGCAGTGAGGTGAGTTCACTCAACCCAAAGGTAGTTATATATGCAGTGAGGTGAGTCCACTCAACACAAAAGTAGATATGCAGTGAGGTGAGTTCACTGAACACAAACGGTAGTTATATGCAGAGAGGTGAGTTCACTCAACACAAACGGTAGTTATATGCAGAGAGGTGAGTTCACTCAACCCAAAGGTAGTTATATATGCAGAGAGGTGAGTTCACTCAACACAAAAGGTAGATATGCAGTGAGTTGAGTTCACTCAACCCAAAGGTAGTTATATATGCAGAGAGGTGAGTTATATGCAGTGAGGTGAGTTCACGCAACACAAAAGGTGAATTCACTCAACCCAAAGGTAGTTATATATGCAGTGAGGTGAGTTCACTCAACACAAAATTAGATATGCAGTGAGGTGAGTTCACTGAACACAAACTGTAGTTATATGCAGAGAGGTGAGTTCACTCAATACAAAAGGTAGTTATATGCAGAGAGAGTTATATATGCAGTGAGGTGAGTTCACTCAACACAAAAGTAGATATGCAGTGAGGTGAGTTCACTGAACACAAACGGTAGTTATATGCAGAGAAGTGAGTTCACTCAACACAAAAGGTAGTTGTATGCAGAGAGGTGAGTTCACTCAACACAAAAGGTAGATATGCAGTGAGGTGAGTTCACTGAACACAAAGGTAGCTATATGCAGTGAGTTGAGTTCACTCAACCCAAAGGTAGTTATATATGCAGTGAGGTGAGTTCACTCAACACAAAAGTAGATATGCAGTGAGGTGAGTTCACTGAACACAAACGGTAGTTATATGCAGAGAAGTGAGTTCACTCAGCAAAAAAGGTAGTTGTATGCAGAGAGGTGAGTTCATTCAACACAAAAGGTAGATATGCAGTGAGGTGAGTTCACTGAACACAAAGGTAGCTATATGCAGTGAGTTGAGTTCACTCAACCCAAAGGTAGTTATATATGCAGTGAGGTGAGTTCACTCAACCCAAAGGTAGTTATATATGCAGAGAGGTGAGTTCACTCAACACAAAAGGTAGATATGCAGTGAGGTGAGTTCACTGAACACAAAAGGTAGTTATATGCAGTTAGGTGAGTTCACGCAACACAAAAGGTAGTTATATGCAGTGAGGTGAGTTTACTCAACACAAAAGTAGATATGCAGTGAGGTGAGTTCACTGAACACAAACGGTAGTTATATGCAGAGAGGTGAGTTCACTCAACACAAAAGGTAGTTACATGCAGAGAGAGTTATATATGCAGTGAGGTGAGTTCACTCAACACAAAAGTAGATATGCAGTGAGGTGAGTTCACTGAACACAAACGGTAGTTATATGCAGTGAGGTGAGTTCACTCAACACAAAGGAAGTTATATGCAGTGAGGTGAGTTCACTCAACACAAAAGGTAGTTATATGCAGTGAGGTGAGTTCACTCAACCCAAAGGTAGTTATATATGCAGTGAGGTGAGTTCACTCAACACAAAAGTAGATATGCAGTGAGGTGAGTTCACTCAACACAAACGGTAGTTATATGCAGAGAGGTGAGTTCACTGAACACAAAAGGTAGTTATATGCAGAGAGGTGAGTTCACTCAACACAAAAGGTAGATATGCAGTGAGGTGAGTTCACTGAACACAAAGGTAGCTATATGCAGTGAGTTGAGTTCACTCAACCCAAAGGTAGTTATATGTGCAGAGAGGTGAGTTATATGCAGTGAGGTGAGTTCACGCAACACAAAAGGTAGTTATATGCAGTGAGGTGAGTTCACTCAACCCAAAGGTAGTTATATATGCAGAGAGGTGAGTTCACTCAACACAAAAGTAGATATGCAGTGAGGTGAGTTCACTGAACACAAACGGTAGTTATATGCAGAGAAGTGAGTTCACTCAACACAAAAGGTAGTTGTATGCAGAGAGGTGAGTTCACTCAACACAAAAGGTAGATATGCAGTGAGGTGAGTTCACTGAACACAAAGGTAGCTATATGCAGTGAGTTGAGTTCACTCAACCCAAAGGTAGTTATATATGCAGTGAGGTGAGTTCACTCAACCCAAAGGTAGTTATATATGCAGAGAGGTGAGTTCACTCAACACAAAAGGTAGATATGCAGTGAGGTGAGTTCACTGAACACAAAAAGTAGTTATATGCAGTGAGGTGAGTTCACGCAACACAAAAGGTAGTTATATGCAGTGAGTTGAGTTCACTCAACCCAAAGGTAGTTATATATGCAGTGAGGTGAGTTCACTCAACACAAAAGAAGATATGCAGTGAGGTGAGTTCACTGAACACAAACGGTAGTTATATGCAGAGAAGTGAGTTCACTCAACACAAAAGGTAGTTGTATGCAGAGAGGTGAGTTCACTCAACACAAAAGGTAGATATGCAGTGAGGTGAGTTCACTGAACACAAAGGTAGCTATATGCAGTGAGTTGAGTTCACTCAACCCAAAGGTACTTATATATGCAGTGAGGTGAGTTCACTCAACCCAAAGGTAGTTATATATGCAGAGAGGTGAGTTCACTCAACACAAAAGGTAGATATGCAGTGAGGTGAGTTCACTGAACACAAAAAGTAGTTATATGCAGTGAGGTGAGTTCACGCAACACAAAAGGTAGTTATATGCAGTGAGGTGAGTTCACTCAACCCAAAGGTAGTTATATATGCAGTGAGGTGAGTTCACTCAACACAAAAGTAGATATGCAGTGAGGTGAGTTCACTGAACACAAACGGTAGTTATATGCAGAGAGGTGAGTTCACTCAACACAAAAGGTAGTTACATGCAGAGAGAGTTATATATGCAGTGAGGTGAGTTCACTCAACACAAAAGTAGATATGCAGTGAGGTGAGTTCACTGAACACAAACAGTAGTTATATGAAGAGAGGTGAGTTCACTCAACACAAAAGGTAGTTGTATGCAGAGAGGTGAGTTCACTCAACACAAAAGGTAGATATGCAGTGAGGTGAGTTCACTGAACACAAAGGTAGCTATATGCAGTGAGTTGAGTTCACTCAACCCAAAGGTAGTTATATGTGCAGAGAGGTGAGTTATATGCAGTGAGGTGAGTTCACGCAACACAAAAGGTAGTTATATGCAGTGAGGTGAGTTCACTCAACCCAAAGGTAGTTATATATGCAGTGAGGTGAGTTCACTCAACACAAAAGTAGATATGCAGTGAGGTGAGTTCACTGAATACAAACGGTAGTTATATGCAGAGAGGTGAGTTCACTCAACACAAACGGTAGTTATATGCAGAGAGGTGAGTTCACTCAACACAAAAGGTAGTTATATGCAGAGAGGTGAGTTCACTCAACACAAAAGGTAGATATGCAGTGAGGTGAGTTCACTCAACCCAAAGATAGTTATATATGCAGAGAGGTGAGTTATATGCAGTGAGGTGAGTTCACGCAACACAAAAGGTAGTTATATGCAGTGAGGTGAGTTCACTCAACCCAAAGGTAGTTATATATGCAGTGAGGTGAGTTCACTCAACACAAAAGTAGATATGCAGTGAGGTGAGTTCACTGAACACAAACGGTAGTTATATGCAGAGAGGTGAGTTCACTCAACACAAAAGGTAGTTATATGCAGAGAGGTGAGTTCACTCAACACAAAAGGTAGATATGCAGTGAGGTGAGTTCACTGAACACAAAAGGTAGTTATATGCAGTGAGGTGAGTTCACGCAACACAAAAGGTAGTTATATGCAGTGAGGTGAGTTCACTCAACCCAAAGGTAGTTATATATGCAGTGAGGTGAGTTCACTCAACACAAAAGTAGATATGCAGTGAGGTGAGTTCACTGAACACAAACGGTAGTTATATGCAGAGAGGTGAGTTCACTCAACACAAAAGGTAGTTATATGCAGAGAGGTGAGTTCACTCAACACAAAAGGTAGCTATATGCAGTGAGGTGAGTTCACTCAACACAAAGGTAGCTATATGCAGTGAGGTGAGTTCACTCAACCCAAAGGTAGTTATATATGCAGTGAGGTGAGTTCACTCAACACAAAAGTAGATATGCAGTGAGGTGAGTTCACTGAACACAAACGGTAGTTATATGCAGAGAGGTGAGTTCACTCAACACAAAAGGTAGCTATATGCAGTGAGGTGAGTTCACTGAACACAAAGGTAGCTATATGCAGTGAAGTGAGTTCACTCAACCCAAAGGTAGTTATATATGCAGAGAGGTGAGTTCACTCAACACAAAAGGTAGATATGCAGTGAGGTGAGTTCACGCAACACAAAAGGTAGTTATATGCAGTGAGGTGAGTTCACTCAACCCAAAGGTAGTTATATATGCAGTGAGGTGAGTCCACTCAACACAAAAGTAGATATGCAGTGAGGTGAGTTCACTGAACACAAACGGTAGTTATATGCAGAGAGGTGAGTTCACTCAACACAAACGGTAGTTATATGCAGAGAGGTGAGTTCACTCAACCCAAAGGTAGTTATATATGCAGAGAGGTGAGTTCACTCAACACAAAAGGTAGATATGCAGTGAGTTGAGTTCACTCAACCCAAAGGTAGTTATATATGCAGAGAGGTGAGTTATATGCAGTGAGGTGAGTTCACGCAACACAAAAGGTGAATTCACTCAACCCAAAGGTAGTTATATATGCAGTGAGGTGAGTTCACTCAACACAAAATTAGATATGCAGTGAGGTGAGTTCACTGAACACAAACTGTAGTTATATGCAGAGAGGTGAGTTCACTCAATACAAAAGGTAGTTATATGCAGAGAGAGTTATATATGCAGTGAGGTGAGTTCACTCAACACAAAAGTAGATATGCAGTGAGGTGAGTTCACTGAACACAAACGGTAGTTATATGCAGAGAAGTGAGTTCACTCAACACAAAAGGTAGTTGTATGCAGAGAGGTGAGTTCACTCAACACAAAAGGTAGATATGCAGTGAGGTGAGTTCACTGAACACAAAGGTAGCTATATGCAGTGAGTTGAGTTCACTCAACCCAAAGGTAGTTATATATGCAGTGAGGTGAGTTCACTCAACACAAAAGTAGATATGCAGTGAGGTGAGTTCACTGAACACAAACGGTAGTTATATGCAGAGAAGTGAGTTCACTCAGCAAAAAAGGTAGTTGTATGCAGAGAGGTGAGTTCATTCAACACAAAAGGTAGATATGCAGTGAGGTGAGTTCACTGAACACAAAGGTAGCTATATGCAGTGAGTTGAGTTCACTCAACCCAAAGGTAGTTATATATGCAGTGAGGTGAGTTCACTCAACCCAAAGGTAGTTATATATGCAGAGAGGTGAGTTCACTCAACACAAAAGGTAGATATGCAGTGAGGTGAGTTCACTGAACACAAAAGGTAGTTATATGCAGTTAGGTGAGTTCACGCAACACAAAAGGTAGTTATATGCAGTGAGGTGAGTTTACTCAACACAAAAGTAGATATGCAGTGAGGTGAGTTCACTGAACACAAACGGTAGTTATATGCAGAGAGGTGAGTTCACTCAACACAAAAGGTAGTTACATGCAGAGAGAGTTATATATGCAGTGAGGTGAGTTCACTCAACACAAAAGTAGATATGCAGTGAGGTGAGTTCACTGAACACAAACGGTAGTTATATGCAGTGAGGTGAGTTCACTCAACACAAAGGAAGTTATATGCAGTGAGGTGAGTTCACTCAACACAAAAGGTAGTTATATGCAGTGAGGTGAGTTCACTCAACCCAAAGGTAGTTATATATGCAGTGAGGTGAGTTCACTCAACACAAAAGTAGATATGCAGTGAGGTGAGTTCACTCAACACAAACGGTAGTTATATGCAGAGAGGTGAGTTCACTCAACACAAAAGGTAGATATGCAGTGAGGTGAGTTCACTGAACACAAAGGTAGCTATATGCAGTGAGTTGAGTTCACTCAACCCAAAGGTAGTTATATGTGCAGAGAGGTGAGTTATATGCAGTGAGGTGAGTTCACGCAACACAAAAGGTAGTTATATGCAGTGAGGTGAGTTCACTCAACCCAAAGGTAGTTATATATGCAGAGAGGTGAGTTCACTCAACACAAAAGTAGATATGCAGTGAGGTGAGTTCACTGAACACAAACGGTAGTTATATGCAGAGAAGTGAGTTCACTCAACACAAAAGGTAGTTGTATGCAGAGAGGTGAGTTCACTCAACACAAAAGGTAGATATGCAGTGAGGTGAGTTCACTGAACACAAAGGTAGCTATATGCAGTGAGTTGAGTTCACTCAACCCAAAGGTAGTTATATATGCAGTGAGGTGAGTTCACTCAACCCAAAGGTAGTTATATATGCAGAGAGGTGAGTTCACTCAACACAAAAGGTAGATATGCAGTGAGGTGAGTTCACTGAACACAAAAAGTAGTTATATGCAGTGAGGTGAGTTCACGCAACACAAAAGGTAGTTATATGCAGTGAGTTGAGTTCACTCAACCCAAAGGTAGTTATATATGCAGTGAGGTGAGTTCACTCAACACAAAAGAAGATATGCAGTGAGGTGAGTTCACTGAACACAAACGGTAGTTATATGCAGAGAAGTGAGTTCACTCAACACAAAAGGTAGTTGTATGCAGAGAGGTGAGTTCACTCAACACAAAAGGTAGATATGCAGTGAGGTGAGTTCACTGAACACAAAGGTAGCTATATGCAGTGAGTTGAGTTCACTCAACCCAAAGGTACTTATATATGCAGTGAGGTGAGTTCACTCAACCCAAAGGTAGTTATATATGCAGAGAGGTGAGTTCACTCAACACAAAAGGTAGATATGCAGTGAGGTGAGTTCACTGAACACAAAAAGTAGTTATATGCAGTGAGGTGAGTTCACGCAACACAAAAGGTAGTTATATGCAGTGAGGTGAGTTCACTCAACCCAAAGGTAGTTATATATGCAGTGAGGTGAGTTCACTCAACACAAAAGTAGATATGCAGTGAGGTGAGTTCACTGAACACAAACGGTAGTTATATGCAGAGAGGTGAGTTCACTCAACACAAAAGGTAGTTACATGCAGAGAGAGTTATATATGCAGTGAGGTGAGTTCACTCAACACAAAAGTAGATATGCAGTGAGGTGAGTTCACTGAACACAAACAGTAGTTATATGAAGAGAGGTGAGTTCACTCAACACAAAAGGTAGTTGTATGCAGAGAGGTGAGTTCACTCAACACAAAAGGTAGATATGCAGTGAGGTGAGTTCACTGAACACAAAGGTAGCTATATGCAGTGAGTTGAGTTCACTCAACCCAAAGGTAGTTATATGTGCAGAGAGGTGAGTTATATGCAGTGAGGTGAGTTCACGCAACACAAAAGGTAGTTATATGCAGTGAGGTGAGTTCACTCAACCCAAAGGTAGTTATATATGCAGTGAGGTGAGTTCACTCAACACAAAAGTAGATATGCAGTGAGGTGAGTTCACTGAATACAAACGGTAGTTATATGCAGAGAGGTGAGTTCACTCAACACAAACGGTAGTTATATGCAGAGAGGTGAGTTCACTCAACACAAAAGGTAGTTATATGCAGAGAGGTGAGTTCACTCAACACAAAAGGTAGATATGCAGTGAGGTGAGTTCACTCAACCCAAAGATAGTTATATATGCAGAGAGGTGAGTTATATGCAGTGAGGTGAGTTCACGCAACACAAAAGGTAGTTATATGCAGTGAGGTGAGTTCACTCAACCCAAAGGTAGTTATATATGCAGTGAGGTGAGTTCACTCAACACAAAAGTAGATATGCAGTGAGGTGAGTTCACTGAACACAAACGGTAGTTATATGCAGAGAGGTGAGTTCACTCAACACAAAAGGTAGTTATATGCAGTGAGGTGAGTTCACTCAACACAAAGGTAGCTATATGCAGTGAGGTGAGTTCACTCAACCCAAAGGTAGTTATATATGCAGTGAGGTGAGTTCACTCAACACAAAAGTAGATATGCAGTGAGGTGAGTTCACTGAACACAAACGGTAGTTATATGCAGAGAGGTGAGTTCACTCAACACAAAAGGTAGCTATATGCAGTGAGGTGAGTTCACTGAACACAAAGGTAGCTATATGCAGTGAAGTGAGTTCACTCAACCCAAAGGTAGTTATATATGCAGAGATGTGAGTTCACTCAACACAAAAGGTAGATATGCAGTGAGGTGAGTTCACGCAACACAAAAGGTAGTTATATGCAGTGAGGTGAGTTCACTCAACCCAAAGGTAGTTATATATGCAGTGAGGTGAGTCCACTCAACACAAAAGTAGATATGCAGTGAGGTGAGTTCACTGAACACAAACGGTAGTTATATGCAGAGAGGTGAGTTCACTCAACACAAACGGTAGTTATATGCAGAGAGGTGAGTTCACTCAACCCAAAGGTAGTTATATATGCAGAGAGGTGAGTTCACTCAACACAAAAGGTAGATATGCAGTGAGTTGAGTTCACTCAACCCAAAGGTAGTTATATATGCAGAGAGGTGAGTTATATGCAGTGAGGTGAGTTCACGCAACACAAAAGGTGAATTCACTCAACCCAAAGGTAGTTATATATGCAGTGAGGTGAGTTCACTCAACACAAAATTAGATATGCAGTGAGGTGAGTTCACTGAACACAAACTGTAGTTATATGCAGAGAGGTGAGTTCACTCAATACAAAAGGTAGTTATATGCAGAGAGAGTTATATATGCAGTGAGGTGAGTTCACTCAACACAAAAGTAGATATGCAGTGAGGTGAGTTCACTGAACACAAACGGTAGTTATATGCAGAGAAGTGAGTTCACTCAACACAAAAGGTAGTTGTATGCAGAGAGGTGAGTTCACTCAACACAAAAGGTAGATATGCAGTGAGGTGAGTTCACTGAACACAAAGGTAGCTATATGCAGTGAGTTGAGTTCACTCAACCCAAAGGTAGTTATATATGCAGTGAGGTGAGTTCACTCAACACAAAAGTAGATATGCAGTGAGGTGAGTTCACTGAACACAAACGGTAGTTATATGCAGAGAAGTGAGTTCACTCAGCAAAAAAGGTAGTTGTATGCAGAGAGGTGAGTTCATTCAACACAAAAGGTAGATATGCAGTGAGGTGAGTTCACTGAACACAAAGGTAGCTATATGCAGTGAGTTGAGTTCACTCAACCCAAAGGTAGTTATATATGCAGTGAGGTGAGTTCACTCAACCCAAAGGTAGTTATATATGCAGAGAGGTGAGTTCACTCAACACAAAAGGTAGATATGCAGTGAGGTGAGTTCACTGAACACAAAAGGTAGTTATATGCAGTTAGGTGAGTTCACGCAACACAAAAGGTAGTTATATGCAGTGAGGTGAGTTTACTCAACACAAAAGTAGATATGCAGTGAGGTGAGTTCACTGAACACAAACGGTAGTTATATGCAGAGAGGTGAGTTCACTCAACACAAAAGGTAGTTACATGCAGAGAGAGTTATATATGCAGTGAGGTGAGTTCACTCAACACAAAAGTAGATATGCAGTGAGGTGAGTTCACGCAACACAAACGGTAGTTATATGCAGTGAGGTGAGTTCACTCAACACAAAGGAAGTTATATGCAGTGAGGTGAGTTCACTCAACACAAAAGGTAGTTATATGCAGTGAGGTGAGTTCACTCAACCCAAAGGTAGTTATATATGCATTGAGGTGAGTTCACTCAACACAAAAGTAGATATGCAGTGAGGTGAGTTCACTCAACACAAACGGTAGTTATATGCAGAGAGGTGAGTTCACTGAACACAAAAGGTAGTTATATGCAGAGAGGTGAGTTCACTCAACACAAAAGGTAGATATGCAGTGAGGTGAGTTCACTGAACACAAAGGTAGCTATATGCAGTGAGTTGAGTTCACTCAACCCAAAGGTAGTTATATGTGCAGAGAGGTGAGTTATATGCAGTGAGGTGAGTTCACGCAACACAAAAGGTAGTTATATGCAGTGAGGTGAGTTCACTCAACCCAAAGGTAGTTATATATGCAGAGAGGTGAGTTCACTCAACACAAAAGTAGATATGCAGTGAGGTGAGTTCACTGAACACAAACGGTAGTTATATGCAGAGAAGTGAGTTCACTCAACATAAAAGGTAGTTGTATGCAGAGAGGTGAGTTCACTCAACACAAAAGGTAGATATGCAGTGAGGTGAGTTCACTGAACACAAAGGTAGCTATATGCAGTGAGTTGAGTTCACTCAACCCAAAGGTAGTTATATATGCAGTGAGGTGAGTTCACTCAACCCAAAGGTAGTTATATATGCAGAGAGGTGAGTTCACTCAACACAAAAGGTAGATATGCAGTGAGGTGAGTTCACTGAACACAAAAAGTAGTTATATGCAGTGAGGTGAGTTCACGCAACACAAAAGGTAGTTATATGCAGTGAGTTGAGTTCACTCAACCCAAAGGTAGTTATATATGCAGTGAGGTGAGTTCACTCAACACAAAAGAAGATATGCAGTGAGGTGAGTTCACTGAACACAAACGGTAGTTATATGCAGAGAAGTGAGTTCACTCAACACAAAAGGTAGTTGTATGCAGAGAGGTGAGTTCACTCAACACAAAAGGTAGATATGCAGTGAGGTGAGTTCACTGAACACAAAGGTAGCTATATGCAGTGAGTTGAGTTCACTCAACCCAAAGGTACTTATATATGCAGTGAGGTGAGTTCACTCAACCCAAAGGTAGTTATATATGCAGAGAGGTGAGTTCACTCAACACAAAAGGTAGATATGCAGTGAGGTGAGTTCACTGAACACAAAAAGTAGTTATATGCAGTGAGGTGAGTTCACGCAACACAAAAGGTAGTTATATGCAGTGAGGTGAGTTCACTCAACCCAAAGGTAGTTATATATGCAGTGAGGTGAGTTCACTCAACACAAAAGTAGATATGCAGTGAGGTGAGTTCACTGAACACAAACGGTAGTTATATGCAGAGAGGTGAGTTCACTCAACACAAAAGGTAGTTATATGCAGAGAGGTGAGTTCACTCAACACAAAAGGTAGCTATATGCAGTGAGGTGAGTTCACTCAACACAAAGGTAGTTATATGCAGTGAGGTGAGTTCACTCAACCCAAAGGTAGTTATATATGCAGTGAGGTGAGTTCACTCAACACAAAAGTAGATATGCAGTGAGGTGAGTTCACTGAACACAAACGGTAGTTATATGCAGAGAGGTGAGTTCACTCAACACAAAAGGTAGCTATATGCAGTGAGGTGAGTTCACTGAACACAAAGGTAGCTATATGCAGTGAAGTGAGTTCACTCAACCCAAAGGTAGTTATATATGCAGAGAGGTGAGTTCACTCAACACAAAAGGTAGATATGCAGTGAGGTGAGTTAACGCAACACAAAAGGTAGTTATATGCAGTGAGGTGAGTTCACTCAACCCAAAGGTAGTTATATATGCAGTGAGGTGAGTCCACTCAACACAAAAGTAGATATGCAGTGAGGTGAGTTCACTGAACACAAACGGTAGTTATATGCAGAGAGGTGAGTTCACTCAACACAAACGGTAGTTATATGCAGAGAGGTGAGTTCACTTAACCCAAAGGTAGTTATATATGCAGAGAGGTGAGTTCACTCAACACAAAAGGTAGATATGCAGTGAGTTGAGTTCACTCAACCCAAAGGTAGTTATATATGCAGAGAGGTGAGTTATATGCAGTGAGGTGAGTTCACGCAACACAAAAGGTGAGTTCACTCAACCCAAAGGTAGTTATATATGCAGTGAGGTGAGTTCACTCAACACAAAATTAGATATGCAGTGAGGTGAGTTCATTGAACACAAACTGTAGTTATATGCAGAGAGGTGAGTTCACTCAATACAAAAGGTAGTTATATGCAGAGAGAGTTATATATGCAGTGAGGTGAGTTCACTCAACACAAAAGTAGATATGCAGTGAGGTGAGTTCACTGAACACAAACAGTAGTTATATGCAGTGAGGTGAGTTCACTCAACACAAAGGTAGTTATATGCAGTGAGGTGAGTTCACTCAACACAAAAGGTAGTTATATGCAGTGAGGTGAGTTCACTCAACCCAAAGGTAGTTATATATGCAGTGAGGTGAGTTCACTCAACACAAAAGTAGATATGCAGTGAGGTGAGTTCACTCAACACAAACGGTAGTTATATGCAGTGAGGTGAGTTCACTGAACACAAAAGGTAGTTATATGCAGAGAGGTGAGTTCACTCAACACAAAAGGTAGATATGCAGTGAGGTGAGTTCACTCAACACAAAGGTAGCTATATGCAGTGAGTTGAGTTCACGCAACACAAAAGGTAGTTATATGCAGTGAGGTGAGTTCACTCAACCCAAAGGTAGTTATATATGCAGAGAGGTGAGTTCACTCAACACAAAAGTAGATATGCAGTGAGGTGAGTTCACTGAACACAAACGGTAGTTATATGCAGAGAAGTGAGTTCACTCAACACAAAAGGTAGTTGTATGCAGAGAGGTGAGTTCACTCAACACAAAAGGTAGATATGCAGTGAGGTGAGTTCACTGAACACAAAGGTAGCTATATGCAGTGAGTTGAGTTCACTCAACCCAAAGGTAGTTATATATGCAGTGAGGTGAGTTCACTCAACCCAAAGGTAGTTATATATGCAGAGAGGTGAGTTCACTCAACACAAAAGGTAGATATGCAGTGAGGTGAGTTCACTGAACACAAAAAGTAGTTATATGCAGTGAGGTGAGTTCACGCAACACAAAAGGTAGTTATATGCAGTGAGGTGAGTTCACTCAACCCAAAGGTAGTTATATATGCAGTGAGGTGAGTTCACTCAACACAAAAGTAGATATGCAGTGAGGTGAGTTCACTGAACACAAACGGTAGTTATATGCAGAGAGGTGAGTTCACTCAACACAAAAGGTAGTTACATGCAGAGAGAGTTATATATGCAGTGAGGTGAGTTCACTCAACACAAAAGTAGATATGCAGTGAGGTGAGTTCACTGAACACAAACGGTAGTTATATGCAGTGAGGTGAGTTCACTCAACACAACGGTAGTTATATGCATTGAGGTGAGTTCACTCAACACAAAAGGTAGTTATATGCAGTGAGGTGAGTTCACTCAACCCAAAGGTAGTTATATATGCAGTGAGGTGAGTTCACTCAACACAAAAGTAGATATGCAGTGAGGTGAGTTCACTCAACACAAACGGTAGTTATATGCAGAGAGGTGAGTTCACTGAACACAAAAGGTAGTTATATGCAGAGAGGTGAGTTCACTCAACACAAAAGGTAGATATGCAGTGAGGTGAGTTCACTGAACACAAAGGTAGCTATATGCAGTGAGTTGAGTTCACTCAACCCAAAGGTAGTTATATGTGCAGAGAGGTGAGTTATATGCAGTGAGGTGAGTTCACGCAACACAAAAGGTAGTTATATGCAGTGAGGTGAGTTCACTCAACCCAAAGGTAGTTATATATGCAGAGAGGTGAGTTCACTCAGCACAAAAGGTAGATATGCAGTGAGGTGAGTTCACTCAACACAAAAAGTAGTTATATGCAGTGAGGTGAGTTCACTCAACACAAAAGTAGATATGCAGTGAGGTGAGTTCACTGAACACAAACGGTAGTTATATGCAGAGAGGTGAGTTCACTCAACACAAAAGGTAGTTACATGCAGAGAGAGTTATATATGCAGTGAGGTGAGTTCACTCAACACAAAAGTAGATATGCAGTGAGGTGAGTTCACTGAACACAAACGGTAGTTATATGCAGTGAGTTGAGTTCACTCAACCCAAAGGTAGTTATATGTGCAGAGAGGTGAGTTATATTTAGTGAGGTGAGTTCACGCAACACAAAAGGTAGTTATATGCAGTGAGGTGAGTTCACTCAACCCAAAGGTAGTTATATATGCAGTGAGGTGAGTTCACTCAACACAAAAGTAGATATGCAGTGAGGTGAGTTCACTGAACACAAAGGTAGCTATATGCAGTGAGTTGAGTTCACTCAACCCAAAGGTAGTTATATGTGCAGAGAGGTGAGTTATATGCAGTGAGGTGAGTTCACGCAACACAAAAGGTAGTTATATGCAGTGAGGTGAGTTCACTCAACCCAAAGGTAGTTATATATGCAGTGAGGTGAGTTCACTCAACACAAAAGTAGATATGCAGTGAGGTGAGTTCACTGAATACAAACGGTAGTTATATGCAGAGAGGTGAGTTCACTCAACACAAACGGTAGTTATATGCAGAGAGGTGAGTTCACTGAACACAAAAGGTAGTTATATGCAGAGAGGTGAGTTCACTCAACACAAAAGGTAGATATGCAGTGAGGTGAGTTCACTGAACACAAAGGTAGCTATATGCAGTGAGTTGAGTTCACTCAACCCAAAGGTAGTTATATATGCAGTGAGGTGAGTTCACTCAACCCAAAGGTAGTTATATATGCAGAGAGGTGAGTTCACTCAACACAAAAGGTAGATATGCAGTGAGGTGAGTTCACTGAACACAAAAAGTAGTTATATGCAGTGAGGTGAGTTCACGCAACACAAAAGGTAGTTATATGCAGTGAGGTGAGTTCACTCAACCCAAAGGTAGTTATATATGCAGTGAGGTGAGTTCACTCAACACAAAAGTAGATATGCAGTGAGGTGAGTTCACTGAACACAAACGGTAGTTATATGCAGTGAGGTGAGTTCACTCAACACAAAAGTAGATATGCAGTGAGGTGAGTTCACTGAACACAAACGGTAGTTATATGCAGTGAGGTGAGTTCACTCAACACAAAGGTAGTTATATATGCAGTGAGGTGAGTTCACTCAACACAAAAGTAGATATGCAGTGAGGTGAGTTCACTCAACACAAACGGTAGTTATATGCAGAGAGGTGAGTTCACTGAACACAAAAGGTAGTTATATGCAGAGAGGTGAGTTCACTCAACACAAAAGGTAGATATGCAGTGAGGTGAGTTCACTGAACACAAAGGTAGCTATATGCAGTGAGTTGAGTTCACTCAACCCAAAGGTAGTTATATGTGCAGAGAGGTGAGTTATATGCAGTGAGGTGAGTTCACACAACACAAAAGGTAGTTATATGCAGTGAGGTGAGTTCACTCAACCCAAAGGTAGTTATATATGCAGAGAGGTGAGTTCACTCAACACAAAAGGTAGATATGCAGTGAGGTGAGTTCACTCAACACAAAAAGTAGTTATATGCAGTGAGGTGAGTTCACGCAACACAAAAGATAGTTATATGCAGTGAGGTGAGTTCACTCAACACAAAAGTAGATATGCAGTGAGGTGAGTTCACTGAACACAAAGGTAGCTATATGCAGTGAGTTGAGTTCACTCAACCCAAAGGTAGTTATATATGCAGTGAGGTGAGTTCACTCAACCCAAAGGTAGTTATATATGCAGAGAGGTGAGTTCACTCAACACAAAAGGTAGATATGCAGTGAGGTGAGTTCACTGAACACAAAAAGTAGTTATATGCAGTGAGGTGAGTTCACGCAACACAAAAGGTAGTTATATGCAGTGAGGTGAGTTCACTCAACCCAAAGGTAGTTATATATGCAGTGAGGTGAGTTCACTCAACACAAAAGTAGATATGCAGTGAGGTGAGTTCACTGAACACAAACGGTAGTTATATGCAGTGAGGTGAGTTCACTCAACACAAAAGTAGATATGCAGTGAGGTGAGTTCACTGAACACAAACGGTAGTTATATGCAGTGAGGTGAGTTCACTCAACACAAAGGTAGTTATATATGCAGTGAGGTGAGTTCACTCAACACAAAAGTAGATATGCAGTGAGGTGAGTTCACTCAACACAAACGGTAGTTATATGCAGAGAGGTGAGTTCACTGAACACAAAAGGTAGTTATATGCAGAGAGGTGAGTTCACTCAACACAAAAGGTAGATATGCAGTGAGGTGAGTTCACTGAACACAAAGGTAGCTATATGCAGTGAGTTGAGTTCACTCAACCCAAAGGTAGTTATATGTGCAGAGAGGTGAGTTATATGCAGTGAGGTGAGTTCACTGAACACAAACGGTAGTTATATGCAGTGAGGTGAGTTCACTCAACACAAAGGTAGTTATATATGCAGTGAGGTGAGTTCACTCAACACAAAAGTAGATATGCAGTGAGGTGAGTTCACTCAACACAAACGGTAGTTATATGCAGAGAGGTGAGTTCACTGAACACAAAAGGTAGTTATATGCAGAGAGGTGAGTTCACTCAACACAAAAGGTAGATATGCAGTGAGGTGAGTTCACTGAACACAAAGGTAGCTATATGCAGTGAGGTGAGTTCACTCAACCCAAAGGTAGTTATATATGCAGTGAGGTGAGTTCACTCAACACAAAAGTAGATATGCAGTGAGGTGAGTTCACTGAACACAAACGGTAGTTATATGCAGTGAGGTGAGTTCACTCAACACAAAAGTAGATATGCAGTGAGGTGAGTTCACTGAACACAAACGGTAGTTATATGCAGTGAGGTGAGTTCACTCAACACAAAGGTAGTTATATATGCAGTGAGGTGAGTTCACTCAACACAAAAGTAGATATGCAGTGAGGTGAGTTCACTCAACACAAACGGTAGTTATATGCAGAGAGGTGAGTTCACTGAACACAAAAGGTAGTTATATGCAGAGAGGTGAGTTCACTCAACACAAAAGGTAGATATGCAGTGAGGTGAGTTCACTGAACACAAAGGTAGCTATATGCAGTGAGTTGAGTTCACTCAACCCAAAGGTAGTTATATGTGCAGAGAGGTGAGTTATATGCAGTGAGGTGAGTTCACACAACACAAAAGGTAGTTATATGCAGTGAGGTGAGTTCACTCAACCCAAAGGTAGTTATATATGCAGAGAGGTGAGTTCACTCAACACAAAAGGTAGATATGCAGTGAGGTGAGTTCACTCAACACAAAAAGTAGTTATATGCAGTGAGGTGAGTTCACGCAACACAAAAGATAGTTATATGCAGTGAGGTGAGTTCACTCAACACAAAAGTAGATATGCAGTGAGGTGAGTTCACTGAACACAAACGGTAGTTATATGCAGAGAGGTGAGTTCACTCAACACAAAAGGTAGTTATATGCAGAGAGGTGAGTTCACTGAACACAAAGGTAGCTATATGCAGTGAGTTGAGTTCACTCAACCCAAAGGTAGTTATATGTGCAGAGAGGTGAGTTATATGCAGTGAGGTGAGTTCACACAACACAAAAGGTAGTTATATGCAGTGAGGTGAGTTCACTCAACCCAAAGGTAGTTATATATGCAGAGAGGTGAGTTCACTCAACACAAAAGGTAGATATGCAGTGAGGTGAGTTCACTCAACACAAAAAGTAGTTATATGCAGTGAGGTGAGTTCACTCAACACAAAGGTAGTTATATATGCAGTGAGGTGAGTTCACTCAACACAAAAGTAGATATGCAGTGAGGTGAGTTCACTCAACACAAACGGTAGTTATATGCAGAGAGGTGAGTTCACTGAACACAAAAGGTAGTTATATGCAGAGAGGTGAGTTCACTCAACACAAAAGGTAGATATGCAGAGAGGTGAGTTCACTCAACACAAAAGGTAGATATGCAGTGAGGTGAGTTCACGCAACACAAAAGGTAGTTATATGCAGTGAGGTGAGTTCACTCAACCCAAAGGTAGTTATATATGCAGTGAGGTGAGTCCACTCAACACAAAAGTAGATATGCAGTGAGGTGAGTTCACTGAACACAAACGGTAGTTATATGCAGAGAGGTGAGTTCACTCAACACAAACGGTAGTTATATGCAGAGAGGTGAGTTCACTTAACCCAAAGGTAGTTATATATGCAGAGAGGTGAGTTCACTCAACACAAAAGGTAGATATGCAGTGAGTTGAGTTCACTCAACCCAAAGGTAGTTATATATGCAGAGAGGTAAGTTATATGCAGTGAGGTGAGTTCACGCAACACAAAAGGTGAGTTCACTCAACCCAAAGGTAGTTATATATGCAGTGAGGTGAGTTCACTCAACACAAAATTAGATATGCAGTGAGGTGAGTTCATTGAACACAAACTGTAGTTATATGCAGAGAGGTGAGTTCACTCAATACAAAAGGTAGTTATATGCAGAGAGAGTTATATATGCAGTGAGGTGAGTTCACTCAACACAAAAGTAGATATGCAGTGAGGTGAGTTCACTGAACACAAACAGTAGTTATATGCAGTGAGGTGAGTTCACTCAACACAAAGGTAGTTATATGCAGTGAGGTGAGTTCACTCAACACAAAAGGTAGTTATATGCAGTGAGGTGAGTTCACTCAACCCAAAGGTAGTTATATATGCAGTGAGGTGAGTTCACTCAACACAAAAGTAGATATGCAGTGAGGTGAGTTCACTCAACACAAACGGTAGTTATATGCAGTGAGGTGAGTTCACTGAACACAAAAGGTAGTTATATGCAGAGAGGTGAGTTCACTCAACACAAAAGGTAGATATGCAGTGAGGTGAGTTCACTCAACACAAAGGTAGCTATATGCAGTGAGTTGAGTTCACGCAACACAAAAGGTAGTTATATGCAGTGAGGTGAGTTCACTCAACCCAAAGGTAGTTATATATGCAGAGAGGTGAGTTCACTCAACACAAAAGTAGATATGCAGTGAGGTGAGTTCACTGAACACAAACGGTAGTTATATGCAGAGAAGTGAGTTCACTCAACACAAAAGGTAGTTGTATGCAGAGAGGTGAGTTCACTCAACACAAAAGGTAGATATGCAGTGAGGTGAGTTCACTGAACACAAAGGTAGCTATATGCAGTGAGTTGAGTTCACTCAACCCAAAGGTAGTTATATATGCAGTGAGGTGAGTTCACTCAACCCAAAGGTAGTTATATATGCAGAGAGGTGAGTTCACTCAACACAAAAGGTAGATATGCAGTGAGGTGAGTTCACTGAACACAAAAAGTAGTTATATGCAGTGAGGTGAGTTCACGCAACACAAAAGGTAGTTATATGCAGTGAGGTGAGTTCACTCAACCCAAAGGTAGTTATATATGCAGTGAGGTGAGTTCACTCAACACAAAAGTAGATATGCAGTGAGGTGAGTTCACTGAACACAAACGGTAGTTATATGCAGAGAGGTGAGTTCACTCAACACAAAAGGTAGTTACATGCAGAGAGAGTTATATATGCAGTGAGGTGAGTTCACTCAACACAAAAGTAGATATGCAGTGAGGTGAGTTCACTGAACACAAACGGTAGTTATATGCAGTGAGGTGAGTTCACTCAACACAACGGTAGTTATATGCATTGAGGTGAGTTCACTCAACACAAAAGGTAGTTATATGCAGTGAGGTGAGTTCACTCAACCCAAAGGTAGTTATATATGCAGTGAGGTGAGTTCACTCAACACAAAAGTAGATATGCAGTGAGGTGAGTTCACTCAACACAAACGGTAGTTATATGCAGAGAGGTGAGTTCACTGAACACAAAAGGTAGTTATATGCAGAGAGGTGAGTTCACTCAACACAAAAGGTAGATATGCAGTGAGGTGAGTTCACTGAACACAAAGGTAGCTATATGCAGTGAGTTGAGTTCACTCAACCCAAAGGTAGTTATATGTGCAGAGAGGTGAGTTATATGCAGTGAGGTGAGTTCACGCAACACAAAAGGTAGTTATATGCAGTGAGGTGAGTTCACTCAACCCAAAGGTAGTTATATATGCAGAGAGGTGAGTTCACTCAGCACAAAAGGTAGATATGCAGTGAGGTGAGTTCACTGAACACAAACGGTAGTTATATGCAGTGAGGTGAGTTCACTCAACACAAAAGTAGATATGCAGTGAGGTGAGTTCACTGAACACAAACGGTAGTTATATGCAGTGAGGTGAGTTCACTCAACACAAAGGTAGTTATATATGCAGTGAGGTGAGTTCACTCAACACAAAAGTAGATATGCAGTGAGGTGAGTTCACTCAACACAAACGGTAGTTATATGCAGAGAGGTGAGTTCACTGAACACAAAAGGTAGTTATATGCAGAGAGGTGAGTTCACTCAACACAAAAGGTAGATATGCAGTGAGGTGAGTTCACTGAACACAAAGGTAGCTATATGCAGTGAGTTGAGTTCACTCAACCCAAAGGTAGTTATATGTGCAGAGAGGTGAGTTATATGCAGTGAGGTGAGTTCACACAACACAAAAGGTAGTTATATGCAGTGAGGTGAGTTCACTCAACCCAAAGGTAGTTATATATGCAGAGAGGTGAGTTCACTCAACACAAAAGGTAGATATGCAGTGAGGTGAGTTCACTCAACACAAAAAGTAGTTATATGCAGTGAGGTGAGTTCACGCAACACAAAAGATAGTTATATGCAGTGAGGTGAGTTCACTCAACACAAAAGTAGATATGCAGTGAGGTGAGTTCACTGAACACAAAGGTAGCTATATGCAGTGAGTTGAGTTCACTCAACCCAAAGGTAGTTATATATGCAGTGAGGTGAGTTCACTCAACCCAAAGGTAGTTATATATGCAGAGAGGTGAGTTCACTCAACACAAAAGGTAGATATGCAGTGAGGTGAGTTCACTGAACACAAAAAGTAGTTATATGCAGTGAGGTGAGTTCACGCAACACAAAAGGTAGTTATATGCAGTGAGGTGAGTTCACTCAACCCAAAGGTAGTTATATATGCAGTGAGGTGAGTTCACTCAACACAAAAGTAGATATGCAGTGAGGTGAGTTCACTGAACACAAACGGTAGTTATATGCAGTGAGGTGAGTTCACTCAACACAAAAGTAGATATGCAGTGAGGTGAGTTCACTGAACACAAACGGTAGTTATATGCAGTGAGGTGAGTTCACTCAACACAAAGGTAGTTATATATGCAGTGAGGTGAGTTCACTCAACACAAAAGTAGATATGCAGTGAGGTGAGTTCACTCAACACAAACGGTAGTTATATGCAGAGAGGTGAGTTCACTGAACACAAAAGGTAGTTAAATGCAGAGAGGTGAGTTCACTCAACACAAAAGGTAGATATGCAGTGAGGTGAGTTCACTGAACACAAAGGTAGCTATATGCAGTGAGTTGAGTTCACTCAACCCAAAGGTAGTTATATGTGCAGAGAGGTGAGTTATATGCAGTGAGGTGAGTTCACTGAACACAAACGGTAGTTATATGCAGTGAGGTGAGTTCACTCAACACAAAGGTAGTTATATATGCAGTGAGGTGAGTTCACTCAACACAAAAGTAGATATGCAGTGAGGTGAGTTCACTCAACACAAACGGTAGTTATATGCAGAGAGGTGAGTTCACTGAACACAAAAGGTAGTTATATGCAGAGAGGTGAGTTCACTCAACACAAAAGGTAGATATGCAGTGAGGTGAGTTCACTGAACACAAAGGTAGCTATATGCAGTGAGGTGAGTTCACTCAACCCAAAGGTAGTTATATATGCAGTGAGGTGAGTTCACTCAACACAAAAGTAGATATGCAGTGAGGTGAGTTCACTGAACACAAACGGTAGTTATATGCAGTGAGGTGAGTTCACTCAACACAAAAGTAGATATGCAGTGAGGTGAGTTCACTGAACACAAACGGTAGTTATATGCAGTGAGGTGAGTTCACTCAACACAAAGGTAGTTATATATGCAGTGAGGTGAGTTCACTCAACACAAAAGTAGATATGCAGTGAGGTGAGTTCACTCAACACAAACGGTAGTTATATGCAGAGAGGTGAGTTCACTGAACACAAAAGGTAGTTATATGCAGAGAGGTGAGTTCACTCAACACAAAAGGTAGATATGCAGTGAGGTGAGTTCACTGAACACAAAGGTAGCTATATGCAGTGAGTTGAGTTCACTCAACCCAAAGGTAGTTATATGTGCAGAGAGGTGAGTTATATGCAGTGAGGTGAGTTCACACAACACAAAAGGTAGTTATATGCAGTGAGGTGAGTTCACTCAACCCAAAGGTAGTTATATATGCAGAGAGGTGAGTTCACTCAACACAAAAGGTAGATATGCAGTGAGGTGAGTTCACTCAACACAAAAAGTAGTTATATGCAGTGAGGTGAGTTCACGCAACACAAAAGATAGTTATATGCAGTGAGGTGAGTTCACTCAACACAAAAGTAGATATGCAGTGAGGTGAGTTCACTGAACACAAACGGTAGTTATATGCAGAGAGGTGAGTTCACTCAACACAAAAGGTAGTTACATGCAGAGAGAGTTATATATGCAGTGAGGTGAGTTCACTCAACACAAAAGTAGATGTGAGTTCACGCAACACAAAAGGTAGTTATATGCAGTGAGGTGAGTTCACTCAACCCAAAGGTAGTTATATATGCAGTGAGGTGAGTTCACTCAACACAAAAGTAGATATGCAGTGAGGTGAGTTCACTGAATACAAACGGTAGTTATATGCAGAGAGGTGAGTTCACTCAACACAAACGGTAGTTATATGCAGAGAGGTGAGTTCACTCAACACAAAAGGTAGTTATATGCAGAGAGGTGAGTTCACTCAACACAAAAGGTAGATATGCAGTGAGGTGAGTTCACTGAACACAAAGGTAGCTATATGCAGTGAGGTGAGTTCACTCAACCCAAAGATAGTTATATATGCAGAGAGGTGAGTTATATGCAGTGAGGTGAGTTCACGCAACACAAAAGGTAGTTATATGCAGTGAGGTGAGTTCACTCAACCCAAAGGTAGTCATATATGCAGTGAGGTGAGTTCACTCAACACAAAAGTAGATATGCAGTGAGGTGAGTTCACTGAACACAAACGGTAGTTATATGCAGAGAGGTGAGTTCACTCAACACAAAAGGTAGTTATATGCAGAGAGGTGAGTTCACTCAACACAAAAGGTAGATATGCAGTGAGGTGAGTTCACTGAACACAAAAGGTAGTTATATGCAGTGAGGTGAGTTCACGCAACACAAAAGGTAGTTATATGCAGTGAGGTGAGTTCACTCAACCCAAAGGTAGTTATATATGCAGTGAGGTGAGTTCACTCAACACAAAAGTAGATATGCAGTGAGGTGAGTTCACTGAACACAAACGGTAGTTATATGCAGAGAGGTGAGTTCACTCAACACAAAAGGTAGTTATATGCAGAGAGGTGAGTTCACTCAACACAAAAGGTAGCTATATGCAGTGAGGTGAGTTCACTCAACACAAAGGTAGCTATATGCAGTGAGGTGAGTTCACTCAACCCAAAGGTAGTTATATATGCAGTGAGGTGAGTTCACTCAACACAAAAGTAGATATGCAGTGAGGTGAGTTCACTGAACACAAACGGTAGTTATATGCAGAGAGGTGAGTTCACTCAACACAAAAGGTAGCTATATGCAGTGAGGTGAGTTCACTGAACACAAAGGTAGCTATATGCAGTGAAGTGAGTTCACTCAACCCAAAGGTAGTTATATATGCAGAGAGGTGAGTTCACTCAACACAAAAGGTAGATATGCAGTGAGGTGAGTTCACGCAACACAAAAGGTAGTTATATACAGTGAGGTGAGTTCACTCAACCCAAAGGTAGTTATATATGCAGTGAGGTGAGTCCACTCAACACAAAAGTAGATATGCAGTGAGGTGAGTTCACTGAACACAAACGGTAGTTATATGCAGAGAGGTGAGTTCACTCAACACAAACGGTAGTTATATGCAGAGAGGTGAGTTCACTCAACCCAAAGGTAGTTATATATGCAGAGAGGTGAGTTCACTCAACACAAAAGGTAGATATGCAGTGAGTTGAGTTCACTCAACCCAAAGGTAGTTATATATGCAGAGAGGTGAGTTATATGCAGTGAGGTGAGTTCACTCAACACAAAAGTAGATATGCAGTGAGGTGAGTTCACTGAACACAAACGGTAGTTATATGCAGTGAGGTGAGTTCACTCAACACAAAGGTAGTTATATATGCAGTGAGGTGAGTTCACTCAACACAAAAGTAGATATGCAGTGAGGTGAGTTCACTCAACACAAACGGTAGTTATATGCAGAGAGGTGAGTTCACTGAACACAAAAGGTAGTTATATGCAGAGAGGTGAGTTCACTCAACACAAAAGGTAGATATGCAGTGAGGTGAGTTCACTGAACACAAAGGTAGCTATATGCAGTGAGTTGAGTTCACTCAACCCAAAGGTAGTTATATGTGCAGAGAGGTGAGTTATATGCAGTGAGGTGAGTTCACTGAACACAAACGGTAGTTATATGCAGTGAGGTGAGTTCACTCAACACAAAGGTAGTTATATATGCAGTGAGGTGAGTTCACTCAACACAAAAGTAGATATGCAGTGAGGTGAGTTCACTCAACACAAACGGTAGTTATATGCAGAGAGGTGAGTTCACTGAACACAAAAGGTAGTTATATGCAGAGAGGTGAGTTCACTCAACACAAAAGGTAGATATGCAGTGAGGTGAGTTCACTGAACACAAAGGTAGCTATATGCAGTGAGGTGAGTTCACTCAACCCAAAGGTAGTTATATATGCAGTGAGGTGAGTTCACTCAACACAAAAGTAGATATGCAGTGAGGTGAGTTCACTGAACACAAACGGTAGTTATATGCAGTGAGGTGAGTTCACTCAACACAAAAGTAGATATGCAGTGAGGTGAGTTCACTGAACACAAACGGTAGTTATATGCAGTGAGGTGAGTTCACTCAACACAAAGGTAGTTATATATGCAGTGAGGTGAGTTCACTCAACACAAAAGTAGATATGCAGTGAGGTGAGTTCACTCAACACAAACGGTAGTTATATGCAGAGAGGTGAGTTCACTGAACACAAAAGGTAGTTATATGCAGAGAGGTGAGTTCACTCAACACAAAAGGTAGATATGCAGTGAGGTGAGTTCACTGAACACAAAGGTAGCTATATGCAGTGAGTTGAGTTCACTCAACCCAAAGGTAGTTATATGTGCAGAGAGGTGAGTTATATGCAGTGAGGTGAGTTCACACAACACAAAAGGTAGTTATATGCAGTGAGGTGAGTTCACTCAACCCAAAGGTAGTTATATATGCAGAGAGGTGAGTTCACTCAACACAAAAGGTAGATATGCAGTGAGGTGAGTTCACTCAACACAAAAAGTAGTTATATGCAGTGAGGTGAGTTCACGCAACACAAAAGATAGTTATATGCAGTGAGGTGAGTTCACTCAACACAAAAGTAGATATGCAGTGAGGTGAGTTCACTGAACACAAACGGTAGTTATATGCAGAGAGGTGAGTTCACTCAACACAAAAGGTAGTTACATGCAGAGAGAGTTATATATGCAGTGAGGTGAGTTCACTCAACACAAAAGTAGATGTGAGTTCACGCAACACAAAAGGTAGTTATATGCAGTGAGGTGAGTTCACTCAACCCAAAGGTAGTTATATATGCAGTGAGGTGAGTTCACTCAACACAAAAGTAGATATGCAGTGAGGTGAGTTCACTGAATACAAACGGTAGTTATATGCAGAGAGGTGAGTTCACTCAACACAAACGGTAGTTATATGCAGAGAGGTGAGTTCACTCAACACAAAAGGTAGTTATATGCAGAGAGGTGAGTTCACTCAACACAAAAGGTAGATATGCAGTGAGGTGAGTTCACTGAACACAAAGGTAGCTATATGCAGTGAGGTGAGTTCACTCAACCCAAAGATAGTTATATATGCAGAGAGGTGAGTTATATGCAGTGAGGTGAGTTCACGCAACACAAAAGGTAGTTATATGCAGTGAGGTGAGTTCACTCAACCCAAAGGTAGTCATATATGCAGTGAGGTGAGTTCACTCAACACAAAAGTAGATATGCAGTGAGGTGAGTTCACTGAACACAAACGGTAGTTATATGCAGAGAGGTGAGTTCACTCAACACAAAAGGTAGTTATATGCAGAGAGGTGAGTTCACTCAACACAAAAGGTAGATATGCAGTGAGGTGAGTTCACTGAACACAAAAGGTAGTTATATGCAGTGAGGTGAGTTCACGCAACACAAAAGGTAGTTATATGCAGTGAGGTGAGTTCACTCAACCCAAAGGTAGTTATATATGCAGTGAGGTGAGTTCACTCAACACAAAAGTAGATATGCAGTGAGGTGAGTTCACTGAACACAAACGGTAGTTATATGCAGAGAGGTGAGTTCACTCAACACAAAAGGTAGTTATATGCAGAGAGGTGAGTTCACTCAACACAAAAGGTAGCTATATGCAGTGAGGTGAGTTCACTCAACACAAAGGTAGCTATATGCAGTGAGGTGAGTTCACTCAACCCAAAGGTAGTTATATATGCAGTGAGGTGAGTTCACTCAACACAAAAGTAGATATGCAGTGAGGTGAGTTCACTGAACACAAACGGTAGTTATATGCAGAGAGGTGAGTTCACTCAACACAAAAGGTAGCTATATGCAGTGAGGTGAGTTCACTGAACACAAAGGTAGCTATATGCAGTGAAGTGAGTTCACTCAACCCAAAGGTAGTTATATATGCAGAGAGGTGAGTTCACTCAACACAAAAGGTAGATATGCAGTGAGGTGAGTTCACGCAACACAAAAGGTAGTTATATACAGTGAGGTGAGTTCACTCAACCCAAAGGTAGTTATATATGCAGTGAGGTGAGTCCACTCAACACAAAAGTAGATATGCAGTGAGGTGAGTTCACTGAACACAAACGGTAGTTATATGCAGAGAGGTGAGTTCACTCAACACAAACGGTAGTTATATGCAGAGAGGTGAGTTCACTCAACCCAAAGGTAGTTATATATGCAGAGAGGTGAGTTCACTCAACACAAAAGGTAGATATGCAGTGAGTTGAGTTCACTCAACCCAAAGGTAGTTATATATGCAGAGAGGTGAGTTATATGCAGTGAGGTGAGTTCACGCAACACAAAAGGTGAATTCACTCAACCCAAAGGTAGTTATATATGCAGTGAGGTGAGTTCACTCAACACAAAATTAGATATGCAGTGAGGTGAGTTCACTGAACACAAACTGTAGTTATATGCAGAGAGGTGAGTTCACTCAATACAAAAGGTAGTTATATGCAGAGAGAGTTATATATGCAGTGAGGTGAGTTCACTCAACACAAAAGTAGATATGCAGTGAGGTGAGTTCACTGAACACAAACGGTAGTTATATGCAGAGAAGTGAGTTCACTCAACACAAAAGGTAGTTGTATGCAGAGAGGTGAGTTCACTCAACACAAAAGGTAGATATGCAGTGAGGTGAGTTCACTGAACACAAAGGTAGCTATATGCAGTGAGTTGAGTTCACTCAACCCAAAGGTAGTTATATATGCAGTGAGGTGAGTTCACTCAACACAAAAGTAGATATGCAGTGAGGTGAGTTCACTGAACACAAACGGTAGTTATATGCAGAGAAGTGAGTTCACTCAGCAAAAAAGGTAGTTGTATGCAGAGAGGTGAGTTCATTCAACACAAAAGGTAGATATGCAGTGAGGTGAGTTCACTGAACACAAAGGTAGCTATATGCAGTGAGTTGAGTTCACTCAACCCAAAGGTAGTTATATATGCAGTGAGGTGAGTTCACTCAACCCAAAGGTAGTTATATATGCAGAGAGGTGAGTTCACTCAACACAAAAGGTAGATATGCAGTGAGGTGAGTTCACTGAACACAAAAGGTAGTTATATGCAGTTAGGTGAGTTCACTCAACACAAAAGGTAGTTATATGCAGTGAGGTGAGTTTACTCAACACAAAAGTAGATATGCAGTGAGGTGAGTTCACTGAACACAAACGGTAGTTATATGCAGAGAGGTGAGTTCACTCAACACAAAAGGTAGTTACATGCAGAGAGAGTTATATATGCAGTGAGGTGAGTTCACTCAACACAAAAGTAGATATGCAGTGAGGTGAGTTCACTGAACACAAACGGTAGTTATATGCAGTGAGGTGAGTTCACTCAACACAAAGGAAGTTATATGCAGTGAGGTGAGTTCACTCAACACAAAAGGTAGTTATATGCAGTGAGGTGAGTTCACTCAACCCAAAGGTAGTTATATATGCAGTGAGGTGAGTTCACTCAACACAAAAGTAGATATGCAGTGAGGTGAGTTCACTCAACACAAACGGTAGTTATATGCAGAGAGGTGAGTTCACTGAACACAAAAGGTAGTTATATGCAGAGAGGTGAGTTCACTCAACACAAAAGGTAGATATGCAGTGAGGTGAGTTCACTGAACAGAAAGGTAGCTATATGCAGTGAGTTGAGTTCACTCAACCCAAAGGTAGTTATATGTGCAGAGAGGTGAGTTATATGCAGTGAGGTGAGTTCACGCAACACAAAAGGTAGTTATATGCAGTGAGGTGAGTTCACTCAACCCAAAGGTAGTTATATATGCAGAGAGGTGAGTTCACTCAACACAAAAGTAGATATGCAGTGAGGTGAGTTCACTGAACACAAACGGTAGTTATATGCAGAGAAGTGAGTTCACTCAACACAAAAGGTAGTTGTATGCAGAGAGGTGAGTTCACTCAACACAAAAGGTAGATATGCAGTGAGGTGAGTTCACTGAACACAAAGGTAGCTATATGCAGTGAGTTGAGTTCACTCAACCCAAAGGTAGTTATATATGCAGTGAGGTGAGTTCACTCAACCCAAAGGTAGTTATATATGCAGAGAGGTGAGTTCACTCAACACAAAAGGTAGATATGCAGTGAGGTGAGTTCACTGAACACAAAAAGTAGTTATATGCAGTGAGGTGAGTTCACGCAACACAAAAGGTAGTTATATGCAGTGAGTTGAGTTCACTCAACCCAAAGGTAGTTATATATGCAGTGAGGTGAGTTCACTCAACACAAAAGAAGATATGCAGTGAGGTGAGTTCACTGAACACAAACGGTAGTTATATGCAGAGAAGTGAGTTCACTCAACACAAAAGGTAGTATGCAGAGAGGTGAGTTCACTCAACACAAAAGGTAGATATGCAGTGAGGTGAGTTCACTGAACACAAAGGTAGCTATATGCAGTGAGTTGAGTTCACTCAACCCAAAGGTACTTATATATGCAGTGAGGTGAGTTCACTCAACCCAAAGGTAGTTATATATGCAGAGAGGTGAGTTCACTCAACACAAAAGGTAGATATGCAGTGAGGTGAGTTCACTGAACACAAAAAGTAGTTATATGCAGTGAGGTGAGTTCACGCAACACAAAAGGTAGTTATATGCAGTGAGGTGAGTTCACTCAACCCAAAGGTAGTTATATATGCAGTGAGGTGAGTTCACTCAACACAAAAGTAGATATGCAGTGAGGTGAGTTCACTGAACACAAACGGTAGTTATATGCAGAGAGGTGAGTTCACTCAACCCAAAGGTAGTTATATATGCAGAGAGGTGAGTTCACTCAACACAAAAGGTAGATATGCAGTGAGTTGAGTTCACTCAACCCAAAGGTAGTTATATATGCAGAGAGGTGAGTTATATGCAGTGAGGTGAGTTCACGCAACACAAAAGGTGAATTCACTCAACCCAAAGGTAGTTATATATGCAGTGAGGTGAGTTCACTCAACACAAAATTAGATATGCAGTGAGGTGAGTTCACTGAACACAAACTGTAGTTATATGCAGAGAGGTGAGTTCACTCAATACAAAAGGTAGGTATATGCAGAGAGAGTTATATATGCAGTGAGGTGAGTTCACTCAACACAAAAGTAGATATGCAGTGAGGTGAGTTCACTGAACACAAACGGTAGTTATATGCAGAGAAGTGAGTTCACTCAACACAAAAGGTAGTTGTATGCAGAGAGGTGAGTTCACTCAACACAAAAGGTAGATATGCAGTGAGGTGAGTTCACTGAACACAAAGGTAGCTATATGCAGTGAGTTGAGTTCACTCAACCCAAAGGTAGTTATATATGCAGTGAGGTGAGTTCACTCAACACAAAAGTAGATATGCAGTGAGGTGAGTTCACTGAACACAAACGGTAGTTATATGCAGAGAAGTGAGTTCACTCAGCAAAAAAGGTAGTTGTATGCAGAGAGGTGAGTTCATTCAACACAAAAGGTAGATATGCAGTGAGGTGAGTTCACTGAACACAAAGGTAGCTATATGCAGTGAGTTGAGTTCACTCAACCCAAAGGTAGTTATATATGCAGTGAGGTGAGTTCACTCAACACAAAAGGTAGATATGCAGTGAGGTGAGTTCACTGAACACAAAAGGTAGTTATATGCAGTTAGGTGAGTTCACGCAACACAAAAGGTAGTTATATGCAGTGAGGTGAGTTTACTCAACACAAAAGTAGATATGCAGTGAGGTGAGTTCACTGAACACAAACGGTAGTTATATGCAGAGAGGTGAGTTCACTCAACACAAAAGGTAGTTACATGCAGAGAGAGTTATATATGCAGTGAGGTGAGTTCACTCAACACAAAAGTAGATATGCAGTGAGGTGAGTTCACTGAACACAAACGGTAGTTATATGCAGTGAGGTGAGTTCACTCAACACAAAGGAAGTTATATGCAGTGAGGTGAGTTCACTCAACACAAAAGGTAGTTATATGCAGTGAGGTGAGTTCACTCAACCCAAAGGTAGTTATATATGCAGTGAGGTGAGTTCACTCAACACAAAAGTAGATATGCAGTGAGGTGAGTTCACTCAACACAAACGGTAGTTATATGCAGAGAGGTGAGTTCACTGAACACAAAAGGTAGTTATATGCAGAGAGGTGAGTTCACTCAACACAAAAGGTAGATATGCAGTGAAGTGAGTTCACTGAACACAAAGGTAGCTATATGCAGTGAGTTGAGTTCACTCAACCCAAAGGTAGTTATATGTGCAGAGAGGTGAGTTATATGCAGTGAGGTGAGTTCACGCAACACAAAAGGTAGTTATATGCAGTGAGGTGAGTTCACTCAACCCAAAGGTAGTTATATATGCAGAGAGGTGAGTTCACTCAACACAAAAGTAGATATGCAGTGAGGTGAGTTCACTGAACACAAACGGTAGTTATATGCAGAGAAGTGAGTTCACTCAACACAAAAGGTAGTTGTATGCAGAGAGGTGAGTTCACTCAACACAAAAGGTAGATATGCAGTGAGGTGAGTTCACTGAACACAAAGGTAGCTATATGCAGTGAGGTGAGTTCACTCAACACAAAAGGTAGTTATATGCAGTGAGGTGAGTTCACTCAACACAAAAGGTAGTTATATGCAGTGAGGTGAGTTCACTCAACCCAAAGGTAGTTATATATGCAGTGAGGTGAGTTCACTCAACCCAAAGGTAGTTATATATGCAGAGAGGTGAGTTCACTCAACACAAAAGGTAGATATGCAGTGAGGTGAGTTCACTGAACACAAACGGTAGTTATATGCAGAGAGGTGAGTTCACTCAACACAAAAGGTAGTTACATGCAGAGAGAGTTATATATGCAGTGAGGTGAGTTCACTCAACACAAAAGTAGATATGCAGTGAGGTGAGTTCACTGAACACAAACGGTAGTTATATGCAGTGTGGTGAGTTCACTCAACACAAAGGTAGTTATATGCATTGAGGTGAGTTCACTCAACACAAAAGGTAGTTATATGCAGTGAGGTGAGTTCACTCAACCCAAAGGTAGTTATATATGCAGTGAGGTGAGTTCACTCAACACAAAAGTAGATATGCAGTGAGGTGAGTTCACTCAACACAAACGGTAGTTATATGCAGAGAGGTGAGTTCACTGAACACAAAAGGTAGTTATATGCAGAGAGGTGAGTTCACTCAACACAAAAGGTAGATATGCAGTGAGGTGAGTTCACTGAACACAAAGGTAGCTATATGCAGTGAGTTGAGTTCACTCAACCCAAAGGTAGTTATATGTGCAGAGAGGTGAGTTATATGCAGTGAGGTGAGTTCACGCAACACAAAAGGTAGTTATATGCAGTGAGGTGAGTTCACTCAACCCAAAGGTAGTTATATATGCAGAGAGGTGAGTTCACTCAACACAAAAGGTAGATATGCAGTGAGGTGAGTTCACTCAACACAAAAAGTAGTTATATGCAGTGAGGTGAGTTCACTCAACACAAAAGTAGATATGCAGTGAGGTGAGTTCACTGAACACAAACGGTAGTTATATGCAGAGAGGTGAGTTCACTCAACACAAAAGGTAGTTACATGCAGAGAGAGTTATATATGCAGTGAGGTGAGTTCACTCAACACAAAAGTAGATATGCAGTGAGGTGAGTTCACTGAACACAAACGGTAGTTATATGCAGTGAGTTGAGTTCACTCAACCCAAAGGTAGTTATATGTGCAGAGAGGTGAGTTATATGCAGTGAGGTGAGTTCACGCAACACAAAAGGTAGTTATATGCAGTGAGGTGAGTTCACTCAACCCAAAGGTAGTTATATATGCAGTGAGGTGAGTTCACTCAACACAAAAGTAGATATGCAGTGAGGTGAGTTCACTGAACACAAAGGTAGCTATATGCAGTGAGTTGAGTTCACTCAACCCAAAGGTAGTTATATGTGCAGAGAGGTGAGTTATATGCAGTGAGGTGAGTTCACGCAACACAAAAGGTAGTTATATGCAGTGAGGTGAGTTCACTCAACCCAAAGGTAGTTATATATGCAGTGAGGTGAGTTCACTCAACACAAAAGTAGATATGCAGTGAGGTGAGTTCACTGAATACAAACGGTAGTTATATGCAGAGAGGTGAGTTCACTCAACACAAACGGTAGTTATATGCAGAGAGGTGAGTTCACTGAACACAAAAGGTAGTTATATGCAGAGAGGTGAGTTCACTCAACACAAAAGGTAGATATGCAGTGAGGTGAGTTCACTGAACACAAAGGTAGTTATATATGCAGAGAGGTGAGTTCACTCAACAGAAAAGGTAGATATGCAGTGAGGTGAGTTCACTGAACACAAAAGGTAGTTATATGCAGTTAGGTGAGTTCACGCAACACAAAAGGTAGTTATATGCAGTGAGGTGAGTTCACTAAACAGAAAAGAAGATATGCAGTGAGGTGAGTTCACTGAACACAAACGGTAGTTATATGCAGAGAGGTGAGTTCACTCAACACAAAAGGTAGTTATATGCAGAGAGGTGAGTTCACTCAACACAAAAGGTAGATATGCAGTGAGGTGAGTTCACTGAACACAAAGGTAGCTATATGCAGTGAGGTGAGTTCACTCAACCCAAAGGTAGTTATATATGCAGAGAGGTGAGTTCACTCAACACAAAAGGTAGATATGCAGTGAGGTGAGTTCACTGAACACAAAAGGTAGTTATATGCAGTGAGGTGAGTTCACGCAACACAAAAGGTAGTTATATGCAGTGAGGTGAGTTCACTCAACAGAAAAGTAGATATGCAGTGAGGTGAGTTCACTGAACACAAACGGTAGTTATATGCAGAGAGGTGAGTTCACTCAACACAAAAGGTAGTTATATATGCAGAGAGGTGAGTTCACTCAACACAAAGGTAGCTATATGCAGTGAGGTGAGTTCACTCAACCCAAAGGTAGTTATATATGCAGTGAGGTGAGTTCACTCAACACAAAAGGTAGATATGCAGTGAGGTGAGTTCACTCAACCCAAAGGTAGTTATATATGCAGTGAGGTGAGTTCACTCAACACAAAGGTAGTTATATGCAGTGAGGTGAGTTCACTCAACACAAACGGTAGTTATATGCAGAGAGGTGAGTTCACTCAACCCAAAGGTAGTTATATATGCAGAGAGGTGAGTTCACTCAACACAAAAGGTAGATATGCAGTGAGTTGAGTTCACTCAACCCAAAGGTAGTTATATATGCAGAGAGGTGAGTTATATGCAGTGAGGTGAGTTCACGCAACACAAAAGGTGAGTTCACTCAACCCAAAGGTAGTTATATATGCAGTGAGGTGAGTTCACTCAACACAAAATTAGATATGCAGTGAGGTGAGTTCACTGAACACAAACTGTAGTTATATGCAGAGAGGTGAGTTCACTCAATACAAAAGGTAGTTATATGCAGAGAGAGTTATATATGCAGTGAGGTGAGTTCACTCAACACAAAAGTAGATATGCAGTGAGGTGAGTTCACTGAACACAAACGGTAGTTATATGCAGAGAAGTGAGTTCACTCAACACAAAAGGTAGTTGTATGCAGAGAGGTGAGTTAACTCAACACAAAAGGTAGATATGCAGTGAGGTGAGTTCACTGAACACAAAGGTAGCTATATGCAGTGAGTTGAGTTCACTCAACCCAAAGGTAGTTATATATGCAGTGAGGTGAGTTCACTCAACCCAAAGGTAGTTATATATGCAGAGAGGTGAGTTCACTCAACACAAAAGGTAGATATGCAGTGAGGTGAGTTCACTGAACACAAAAAGTAGTTATATGCAGTGAGGTGAGTTCACGCAACACAAAAGGTAGTTATATGCAGTGAGGTGAGTTCACTCAACCCAAAGGTAGTTATATATGCAGTGAGGTGAGTTCACTCAACACAAAAGTAGATATGCAGTGGGGTGAGTTCACTGAACACAAACGGTAGTTATATGCAGAGAGGTGAGTTCACTCAACACAAAAGGTAGTTACATGCAGAGAGAGTTATATATGCAGTGAGGTGAGTTCACTCAACACAAAAGTAGATATGCAGTGAGGTGAGTTCACTGAACACAAACGGTAGATATATGCAGTGAGGTGAGTTCACTCAACACAAAGGTAGTTATATGCAGTGAGGTGAGTTCACTCAACACAAAAGGTAGTTATATGCAGTGAGGTGAGTTCACTCAACCCAAAGGTAGTTATATATGCAGTGAGGTGAGTTCACTCAACACAAAAGTAGATATGCAGTGAGGTGAGTTCACTCAACACAAACGGTAGTTATATGCAGAGAGGTGAGTTCACTCAACACAAAAGGTAGATATGCAGTGAGGTGAGTTCACTGAACACAAAGGTAGCTATATGCAGTGAGTTGAGTTCACTCAACCCAAAGGTAGTTATATGTGCAGAGAGGTGAGTTATATGCAGTGAGGTGAGTTCACGCAACACAAAAGGTAGTTATATGCAGTGAGGTGAGTTCACTCAACCCAAAGGTAGTTATATATGCAGAGAGGTGAGTTCACTCAACACAAAAGGTAGATATGCAGTGAGGTGAGTTCACTCAACACAAAAAGTAGTTATATGCAGTGAGGTGAGTTCACTCAACACAAAAGTAGATATGCAGTGAGGTGAGTTCACTGAACACAAACGGTAGTTATATGCAAAGAGGTGAGTTCACTCAACACAAAAGGTAGTTACATGCAGAGAGAGTTATATATGCAGTGAGGTGAGTTCACTCAACACAAAAGTAGATATGCAGTGAGGTGAGTTCACTGAACACAAACGGTAGTTATATGCAGTGAGTTGAGTTCACTCAACCCAAAGGTAGTTATATGTGCAGAGAGGTGAGTTATATGCAGTGAGGTGAGTTCACGCAACACAAAAGGTAGTTATATGCAGTGAGGTGAGTTCACTCAACCCAAAGGTAGTTATATATGCAGTGAGGTGAGTTCACTCAACACAAAAGTAGATATGCAGTGAGGTGAGTTCACTGAACACAAAGGTAGCTATATGCAGTGAGTTGAGTTCACTCAACCCAAAGGTAGTTATATGTGCTGAGAGGTGAGTTATATGCAGTGAGGTGAGTTCACGCAACACAAAAGGTAGTTATATGCAGTGAGGTGAGTTCACTCAACCCAAAGGTAGTTATATATGCAGAGAGGTGAGTTCACTCAACACAAAAGGTAGATATGCAGTGAGGTGAGTTCACTGAACACAAAAGGTAGTTATATGCAGTTAGGTGAGTTCACGCAACACAAAAGGTAGTTATATGCAGTGAGGTGAGTTCACTAAACAGAAAAGTAGATATGCAGTGAGGTGAGTTCACTGAACACAAACGGTAGTTATATGCAGAGAGGTGAGTTCACTCAACACAAAAGGTAGTTATATGCAGAGAGGTGAGTTCACTCAACACAAAAGGTAGATATGCAGTGAGGTGAGTTCACTGAACACAAAGGTAGCTATATGCAGTGAGGTGAGTTCACTCAACCCAAAGGTAGTTATATATGCAGAGAGGTGAGTTCACTCAACACAAAAGGTAGATATGCAGTGAGGTGAGTTCACTGAACACAAAAGGTAGTTATATGCAGTGAGGTGAGTTCACTCAACAGAAAAGTAGATATAAAGTGAGGTGAGTTCACTGAACACAAACGGTAGTTATATGCAGAGAGGTGAGTTCACTCAACACAAAAGGTAGTTATATATGCAGTGAGGTGAGTTCACTCAACACAAAAGGTAGATATGCAGTGAGGTGAGTTCACTCAACCCAAAGGTAGTTATATATGCAGTGAGGTGAGTTCACTCAACACAAAGGTAGTTATATGCAGTGAGGTGAGTTCACTCAACACAAAAGGTAGTTATATGCAGTGAGGTGAGTTACCTCAACCCAAAGGTAGTTATATATGCAGTGAGGTGAGTTCACTCAACACAAAAGTAGATATGCAGTGAGGTGAGTTTACTAAACACAAACGGTAGTTATATGCAGAGAGGTGAGTTCACTCAACACAAAAGGTAGTTATATGCAGAGAGGTGAGTTCACACAACACAAAAGGTAGATATGCAGTGAGGTGAGTTCACTGAACACAAAGGTAGCTATATGCAGTGAGTTAAGGTTCACTCAACCCAAAGGTAGTTATATGTGCAGAGAGGTGAGTTATATGCAGTGAGGTGAGTTCACGCAACACAAAAGGTAGTTATATGCAGTGAGGTGAGTTCACTCAGCCCAAAGGTAGTTATATATGCAGAGAGGTGAGTTCACTCAACACAAAAGGTAGATATGCAGTGAGGTGAGTTCACTGAACACAAAAAGTAGTTATATGCAGTGAGGTGAGTTCACGCAACACAAAAGGTAGTTATATGCAGTGAGGTGAGTTCACTAAACCCAAAGGTAGTTATATATGCAGTGAGGTGAGTTCACTCAACACAAAAGTAGATATGCAGTGAGGTGAGTTCACTGAACACAAACGGTAGTTATATGCAGAGAGGTGAGTTCACTCAACACAAAAGGTAGTTACATGCAGAGAGAGTTATATATGCAGTGAGGTGAGTTCACTCAACACAAAAGTAGATATGCAGTGAGGTGAGTTCACTGAACACAAACGGTAGTTATATGCAGTGAGGTGAGTTCACTCAACACAAAGGTAGTTATATGCAGTGAGGTGAGTTCACTCAACACAAAAGGTAGTTATATGCAGTGAGGTGAGTTCACTCAACCCAAAGGTAGTTATATATGCAGTGAGGTGAGTTCACTCAACACAAAAGTAGATAAGCAGTGAGGTGAGTTCACTCAACACAAACGGTAGTTATATGCAGAGAGGTGAGTTCACTGAACACAAAAGGTAGTTATATGCAGAGAGGTGAGTTCACTCAACACGAAAGGTAGATATGCAGTGAGGTGAGTTCACTGAACACAAAGGTAGCTATATGCAGTGAGTTGAGTTCACTCAACCCAAAGGTAGTTATATGTGCAGAGAGGTGAGTTATATGCAGTGAGGTGAGTTCACGCAACACAAAAGGTAGTTATATGCAGTGAGGTGAGTTCACTCAACACAAAGGTAGTTATATATGCAATGAGGTGAGTTCACTCAACACAAAAGTAGATATGCAGTGAGGTGAGTTCACTGAATACAAACGGTAGTTATATGCAGAGAGGTGAGTTCACTCAACACAAACGGTAGTTATATGCAGAGAGGTGAGTTCACTCAACACAAAAGGTAGTTATATGCAGAGAGGTGAGTTCACTCAACACAAAAGGTAGATATGCAGTGAGGTGAGTTCACTGAACACAAAGGTAGCTATATGCAGTGAGGTGAGTTCACTCAACCCAAAGATAGTTATATATGCAGAGAGGTGAGTTATATGCAGTGAGGTGAGTTCACGCAACACAAAAGGTAGTTATATGCAGTGAGGTGAGTTCACTCAACCCAAAGGTAGTTATATATGCAGTGAGGTGAGTTCACTCAACACAAAAGTAGATATGCAGTGAGGTGAGTTCACTGAACACAAACGGTAGTTATATGCAGAGAGGTGAGTTCACTCAACACAAAAGGTAGTTATATGCAGAGAGCTGAGTTCACTCAACACAAAAGGTAGATATGCAGTGAGGTGAGTTCACTGAACACAAAGGTAGCTATATGCAGTGAGGTGAGTTCACTCAACTCAAAGGTAGTCATATATGCAGAGAGGTGAGTTCACTCAACACAAAAGGTAGATATGCAGTGAGGTGAGTTCACTGAACACAAAAGGTAGTTATATGCAGTGAGGTGAGTTCACGCAACACAAAAGGTAGTTATATGCAGTGAGGTGAGTTCACTCAACCCAAAGGTAGTTATATATGCAGTGAGGTGAGTTCACTCAACACAAAAGTAGATATGCAGTGAGGTGAGTTCACTGAACACAAACGGTAGTTATATGCAGAGAGGTGAGTACACTCAACACAAAAGGTAGTTATATGCAGAGAGGTGAGTTCACTCAACACAAAAGGTAGCTATATGCAGTGAGGTGAGTTCACTCAACACAAAGGTAGTTATATGCAGTGAGATGAGTTCACTCAACCCAAAGGTAGTTATATATGCAGTGAGGTGAGTTCACTCAACACAAAAGTAGATATGCAGTGAGGTGAGTTCACTGAACACAAAGGTAGATATGCAGTGAGGTGAGTTCACGCAACACAAAAGGTAGTTATATGCAGTGAGGTGAGTTCACTGAACACAAACGGTAGTTATATGCAGAGAGGTGAGTTCACTCAACACAAACGGTAGTTATATGCAGAGAGGTGAGTTCACTCAACCCAAAGTTAGTTATATATGCAGAGAGGTGAGTTCACTCAACACAAAAGGTAGATATGCAGTGAGTTGAGTTCACTCAACCCAAAGGTAGTTATATATGCAGAGAGGTGAGTTCACTCAACCCAAAGGTAGTTATATATGCAGAGAGGTGAGTTCACTCAACACAAAAGGTAGATATGCAGTGAGGTGAGTTCACTGAACACAAAAAGTAGTTATATGCAGTGAGGTGAGTTCACGCAACACAAAAGGTAGTTATATGCAGTGAGGTGAGTTCACTCAACCCAAAGGTAGTTATATATGCAGTGAGGTGAGTTCACTCAACACAAAAGTAGATATGCAGTGAGGTGAGTTCACTGAACACAAACGGTAGTTATATGCAGAGAGGTGAGTTCACTCAACACAAAAGGTAGTTACATGCAGAGAGAGTTATATATGCAGTGAGGTGAGTTCACTCAACACAAAAGTAGATATGCAGTGAGGTGAGTTCACTGAACACAAACGGTAGTTATATGCAGTGAGGTGAGTTCACTCAACACAAAGGTAGTTATATGCAGTGAGGTGAGTTCACTCAACACAAAAGGTAGTTATATGCAGTGAGGTGAGTTCACTCAACCCAAAGGTAGTTATATATGCAGTGAGGTGAGTTCACTCAACACGAAAGTAGATATGCAGTGAGGTGAGTTCACTCAACACAAACGGTAGTTATATGCAGAGAGGTGAGTTCACTGAACACAAAATGTAGTTATATGCAGAGAGGTGAGTTCACTCAACACAAAAGGTAGATATGCAGTGAGGTGAGTTCACTGAACACAAAGGTAGCTATATGCAGTGAGTTGAGTTCACTCCACCCAAAGGTAGTTATATGTGCAGAGAGGTGAGTTATATGCAGTGAGGTGAGTTCACGCAACACAAAAGGTAGTTATATGCAGTGAGGTGAGTTCACTCAACCCAAAGGTAGTTATATATGCAGAGAGGTGAGTTCACTCAACACAAAAGGTAGATATGCAGTGAGGTGAGTTCACTCAACACAAAAAGTAGTTATATGCAGTGAGGTGAGTTCACTCAACACAAAAGTAGATATGCAGTGAGGTGAGTTCACTGAACACAAACGGTAGTTATATGCAGAGAGGTGAGTTCACTCAACACAAAAGGTAGTTACATGCAGAGAGAGTTATATATGCAGTGAGGTGAGTTCACTCAACACAAAAGTAGATATGCAGTGAGGTGAGTTCACTGAACACAAACGGTAGTTATATGCAGAGAGGTGAGTTCACTCAACACAAAAGGTAGTTGTATGCAGAGAGGTGAGTTCACTCAACACAAAAGGTAGATATGCAGTGAGGTGAGTTCACTGAACACAAAGGTAGCTATATGCAGTGAGTTGAGTTCACTCAACCCAAAGGTAGTTATATGTGCAGAGAGGTGAGTTATATGCAGTGAGGTGAGTTCACGCAACACAAAAGGTAGTTATATGCAGTGAGGTGAGTTCACTCAACCCAAAGGTAGTTATATATGCAGTGAGGTGAGTTCACTCAACACAAAAGTAGATATGCAGTGAGGTGAGTTCACTGAATACAAACGGTAGTTATATGCAGAGAGGTGAGTTCACTCAACACAAACGGTAGTTATATGCAGAGAGGTGAGTTCACTCAACACAAAAGGTAGTTATATGCAGAGAGGTGAGTTCACTCAACACAAAAGGTACATATGCAGTGAGGTGAGTTCACTGAACACAAAGGTAGCTATATGCAGTGAGGTAAGTTTACTCAACCCAAAGATAGTTATATATGCAGAGAGGTGAGTTATATGCAGTGAGGTGAGTTCACGCAACACAAAAGGTAGTTATATGCAGTGAGGTGAGTTCACTCAACCCAAAGGTAGTTATATATGCAGTGAGGTGAGTTCACTCAACACAAAAGTAGATATGCAGTGAGGTGAGTTCACTGAACACAAACGGTAGTTATATGCAGAGAGCTGAGTTCACTCAACACAAAAGGTAGATATGCAGTGAGGTGAGTTCACTGAACACAAAGGTAGCTATATGCAGTGAGGTGAGTTCACTCAACCCAAAGGTAGTCATATATGCAGAGAGGTGAGTTCACTCAACACAAAAGGTAGATATGCAGTGAGGTGAGTTCACTGAACACAAAAGGTAGTTATATGCAGTGAGGTGAGTTCACGCAACACAAAAGGTAGTTATATGCAGGGATGTGAGTTCACTCAACCCAAAGGTAGTTATATATGCAGCGAGGTGAGTTCACTCAACACAAAAGTAGATATGCAGTGAGGTGAGTTCACTGAACACAAACGGTAGTTATATGCAGAGAGGTGAGTTCACTCAACACAAACGGTAGTTATATGCAGAGAGGTGAGTTCACTCAACCCAAAGGTAGTTATATATGCAGAGAGGTGAGTTCACTCAACACAAAAGGTAGATATGCAGTGAGTTGAGTTCACTCAACCCAAAGGTAGTTATATATGCAGAGAGGTGAGTTATATGCAGTGAGGTGAGTTCACGCAACACAAAAGGTGAGTTCACTCAACCCAAAGGTAGTTATATATGCAGTGAGGTGAGTTCACTCAACACAAAAGTAGATATGCAGTGAGGTGAGTTCACTGAACACAAACTGTAGTTATATGCAGAGAGGTGAGTTCACTCAACACAAAAGGTAGTTATATGCAGAGAGAGTTATATATGCAGTGAGGTGAGTTCACTCAACACAAAGGTAGTTATATATGCAGTGAGGTGAGTTCACTCAACACAAAAGTAGATATGCAGTGAGGTGAGTTCACTGAACACAAACGGTAGTTATATGCAGAGAAGTGAGTTCACTCAACACAAAAGGTAGTTGTATGCAGAGAGGTGAGTTCACTCAACACAAAAGGTAGATATGCAGTGAGGTGAGTTCACTGAACACAAAGGTAGCTATATGCAGTGAGTTGAGTTCACTCAACCCAAAGGTAGTTATATATGCAGTGAGGTGAGTTCACTCAACCCAAAGGTAGTTATATATGCAGAGAGGTGAGTTCACTCAACACAAAAGGTAGATATGCAGTGAGGTGAGTTCACTGAACACAAAAAGTAGTTATATGCAGTGAGGTGAGTTCACGCAACACAAAAGGTAGTTATATGCAGTGAGGTGAGTTCACTCAACCCAAAGGTAGTTATATATGCAGTGAGGTGAGTTCACTCAACACAAAAGTAGATATGCAGTGAGGTGAGTTCACTGAACACAAACGGTAGTTATATGCAGAGAGGTGAGTTCACTCAACACAAAAGGTAGTTACATGCAGAGAGAGTTATATATGCAGTGAGGTGAGTTCACTCAACACAAAAGTAGATATGCAGTGAGGTGAGTTCACTGAACACAAACGGTAGTTATATGCAGTGAGGTGAGTTCACTCAACACAAAGGTAGTTATATGCAGTGAGGTGAGTTCACTCAACACAAAAGGTAGTTATATGCAGTGAGGTGAGTTCACTCAACCCAAAGGTAGTTATATATGCAGTGAGGTGAGTTCACTCAACACAAAAGTAGATATGCAGTGAGGTGAGTTCACTCAACACAAACGGTAGTTATATGCAGAGAGGTGAGTTCACTGAACACAAAATGTAGTTATATGCAGAGAGGTGAGTTCACTCAACACAAAAGGTAGATATGCAGTGAGGTGAGTTCACTGAACACAAAGGTAGCTATATGCAGTGAGTTGAGTTCACTCCACCCAAAGGTAGTTATATGTGCAGAGAGGTGAGTTATATGCAGTGAGGTGAGTTCACGCAACACAAAAGGTAGTTATATGCAGTGAGGTGAGTTCACTCAACCCAAAGGTAGTTATATATGCAGAGAGGTGAGTTCACTCAACACAAAAGGTAGATATGCAGTGAGGTGAGTTCACTCAACACAAAAAGTAGTTATATGCAGTGAGGTGAGTTCACTCAACACAAAAGTAGATATGCAGTGAGGTGAGTTCACTGAACACAAACGGTAGTTATATGCAGAGAGGTGAGTTCACTCAACACAAAAGGTAGTTACATGCAGAGAGAGTTATATATGCAGTGAGGTGAGTTCACTCAACACAAAAGTAGATATGCAGTGAGGTGAGTTCACTGAACACAAACGGTAGTTATATGCAGAGAGGTGAGTTCACTCAACACAAAAGGTAGTTGTATGCAGAGAGGTGAGTTCACTCAACACAAAAGGTAGATATGCAGTGAGGTGAGTTCACTGAACACAAAGGTAGCTATATGCAGTGAGTTGAGTTCACTCAACCCAAAGGTAGTTATATGTGCAGAGAGGTGAGTTATATGCAGTGAGGTGAGTTCACGCAACACAAAAGGTAGTTATATGCAGTGAGGTGAGTTCACTCAACCCAAAGGTAGTTATATATGCAGTGAGGTGAGTTCACTCAACACAAAAGTAGATATGCAGTGAGGTGAGTTCACTGAATACAAACGGTAGTTATATGCAGAGAGGTGAGTTCACTCAACACAAACGGTAGTTATATGCAGAGAGGTGAGTTCACTCAACACAAAAGGTAGTTATATGCAGAGAGGTGAGTTCACTCAACACAAAAGGTACATATGCAGTGAGGTGAGTTCACTGAACACAAAGGTAGCTATATGCAGTGAGGTAAGTTTACTCAACCCAAAGATAGTTATATATGCAGAGAGGTGAGTTATATGCAGTGAGGTGAGTTCACGCAACACAAAAGGTAGTTATATGCAGTGAGGTGAGTTCACTCAACCCAAAGGTAGTTATATATGCAGTGAGGTGAGTTCACTCAACACAAAAGTAGATATGCAGTGAGGTGAGTTCACTGAACACAAACGGTAGTTATATGCAGAGAGCTGAGTTCACTCAACACAAAAGGTAGATATGCAGTGAGGTGAGTTCACTGAACACAAAGGTAGCTATATGCAGTGAGGTGAGTTCACTCAACCCAAAGGTAGTCATATATGCAGAGAGGTGAGTTCACTCAACACAAAAGGTAGATATGCAGTGAGGTGAGTTCACTGAACACAAAAGGTAGTTATATGCAGTGAGGTGAGTTCACGCAACACAAAAGGTAGTTATATGCAGGGATGTGAGTTCACTCAACCCAAAGGTAGTTATATATGCAGCGAGGTGAGTTCACTCAACACAAAAGTAGATATGCAGTGAGGTGAGTTCACTGAACACAAACGGTAGTTATATGCAGAGAGGTGAGTTCACTCAACACAAACGGTAGTTATATGCAGAGAGGTGAGTTCACTCAACCCAAAGGTAGTTATATATGCAGAGAGGTGAGTTCACTCAACACAAAAGGTAGGTATGCAGTGAGTTGAGTTCACTCAACCCAAAGGTAGTTATATATGCAGAGAGGTGAGTTATATGCAGTGAGGTGAGTTCACGCAACACAAAAGGTGAGTTCACTCAACCCAAAGGTAGTTATATATGCAGAGAGGTGAGTTCACTCAACACAAAAGGTAGATATGCAGTGAGGTGAGTTCACGCAACACAAAAGGTAGTTATATGAAGTGAGGTGAGTTCACTCAACCCAAAGGTAGTTATATATGCAGTGAGGTGAGTCCACTCAACACAAAAGTAGATATGCAGTGAGGTGAGTTCACTGAACACAAACGGTAGTTATATGCAGAGAGGTGAGTTCACTCAACACAAACGGTAGTTATATGCAGAGAGGTGAGTTCACTCAACCCAAAGGTAGTTATATATGCAGAGAGGTGAGTTCACTCAACACAAAAGGTAGGTATGCAGTGAGTTGAGTTCACTCAACCCAAAGGTAGTTATATATGCAGAGAGGTGAGTTATATGCAGTGAGGTAAATTCACGCAACACAAAAGGTGAGTTCACTCAACCCAAAGGTAGTCATATATGCAGAGAGGTGAGTTCACTCAACACAAAAGGTAGATATGCAGTGAGGTGAGTTCACTCAACACAAAAGTAGATATGCAGTGAGGTGAGTTCACTGAACACAAACTGTAGTTATATGCAGAGAGGTGAGTTCACTCAACACAAAAGGTAGTTATATGCAGAGAGAGTTATATATGCAGTGAGGTGAGTTCACTCAACACAAAAGTAGATATGCAGTGAGGTGAGTTCACTGAACACAAACGGTAGTTATATGCAGAGAAGTGAGTTCACTCAACACAAAAGGTAGTTGTATGCAGAGAGGTGAGTTCACTCAACACAAAAGGTAGATATGCAGTGAGGTGAGTTCACTGAACACAAAGGTAGCTATATGCAGTGAGTTGAGTTCACTCAACCCAAAGGTAGTTATATATGCAGTGAGGTGAGTTCACTCAACACAAAAGTAGATATGCAGTGAGGTGAGTTCACTGAACACAAACGGTAGTTATATGCAGAGAAGTGAGTTCACTCAACACAAAAGGAAGTTGTATGCAGAGAGGTGAGTTCACTCAACACAAAAGGTAGATATGCAGTGAGGTGAGTTCACTGAACACAAAGGTAGTTATGTGCAGTGAGTTGAGTTCACTCAACCCAAAGGTAGTTATATATGCAGTGAGGTGAGTTCACTCAACCCAAAGGTAGTTATATATGCAGAGAGGTGAGTTCACTCAACGCAAAAGGTAGATATGCAGTGAGGTGAGTTCACTGAACACAAAAAGTAGTTATATGCAGTGAGGTGAGTTCACGCAACACAAAAGGTAGTTATATGCAGTGAGGTGAGTTCACTCAACCCAAAGGTAGTTATATATGCAGTGAGGTGAGTTCACTCAACACAAAAGTAGATATGCAGTGAGGTGAGTTCACTGAACACAAACGGTAGTTATATGCAGAGAGGTGAGTTCACTCAACACAAAAGTTAGTTACATGCAGAGAGAGTTATATATGCAGTGAGGTGAGTTCACTCAACACAAAAGTAGATATGCAGTGAGGTGAGTTCACTGAACACAAACGGTAGTTATATGCAGTGAGGTGAGTTCACTCAACACAAAGGTAGTTATATGCAGTGAGGTGAGTTCACTCAACACAAAAGGTAGTTATATGCAGTGAGGTGAGTTCACTCAACCCAAAGGTAGTTATATATGCAGTGAGGTGAGTTCACTCAACACAAAAGTAGATATGCAGTGAGGTGAGTTCACTCAACACAAACGGTAGTTATATGCAGAGAGGTTAGTTCACTGAACACAAAAGGTAGTTATATGCAGAGAGGTGAGTTCACTCAACACAAAAGGTAGATATGCAGTGAGGTGAGTTCACTGAACACAAAGGTAGCTATATGCAGTGAGTTGAGTTCACTCAACCCAAAGGTAGTTATATATGCAGTGAGGTGAGTTCACTCAACACAAAAGTAGATATGCAGTGAGGTGAGTTCACTGAACACAAACTGTATTTATATGCAGAAAGGTGAGTTCACTCAACACAAAAGGTAGTTATATGCAGAGAGAGTTATATATGCAGTGAGGTGAGTTCACTCAACACAAAAGTAGATATGCAGTGAGGTGAGTTCACTGAACACAAACGGTAGTTATATGCAGAGAGGTGAGTTCACTCAACACAAAAGGTAGATATGCAGTGAGGTGAGTTCACTGAACACAAAGGTAGCTATATGCAGTGAGGTGAGTTCACTCAACCCAAAGGTAGTTATATATGCAGAGAGGTGAGTTCACTCAACACAAAAGGTAGATATGCAGTGAGGTGAGTTCACTGAACACAAAAGGTAGTTATATGCAGTGAGGTGAGTTCACTCAACCCAAAGGTAGTTATATATGCAGTGAGGTGAGTTCACTCAACACAAAAGTAGATATGCAGTGAGGTGAGTTCACTGAACACAAACGGTAGTTATATGCAGAGAGGTGAGTTCACTCAACACAAAAGGTAGTTATATGCAGAGAGGTGAGTTCACTCAACACAAAAGGTAGATATGCAGTGAGGTGAGTTCACTGAACACAAAGGTAGCTATATGCAGTGAGGTGAGTTCACTCAACCCAAAGGTAGTTATATATGCAGAGAGGTGAGTTCACTCAACACAAAAGGTAGATATGCAGTGAGGTGAGTTCACGCAACACAAAAGGTAGTTATATGCAGTGAGGCGAGTTCACTCAACCCGAAGGTAGTTATATATGCAGTGAGGTGAGTTCACTCAACACAAAGGTAGTTATATGCAGTGAGGTGAGTTCACTCAACCCAAAGGTAGTTATATATGCAGAGAGGTGAGTTCACTCAACACAAAAGGTAGATATGCAGTGAGGTGAGTTCACTGAACACAAAAGTTAGTTATATGCAGTGAGGTGAGTTCACTCAACCCAAAGGTAGTTATATATGAAGTGAGGTGAGTTCACTCAACACAAAGGTAGCTATATGCAGTGAGGTGAGTTCACTCAACCCAGAGGTAGTAATATATGCAGAGAGGTGAGTTCACTCAACACAAAAGGTAGATATGCAGTGAGGTGAGTTCACTGAACACAAAAGGTAGTTATGTGCAGCGAGGTGGGTTCACTCAACACAAATTTAGGTGTATGCAGTGAAGAGGTGGGTTAACTAAACACAACAGGTACTAGTAGTAGGTAAATGCAGTGCTGGGTAGTACAATGTGCAGCTCCCTGTCACACACACAGGTGGTCACTGAATGTGCTGCTGCTGCTGGTGGGCTGCTGGCAGTGGGACACACAGTATGAATTAGCAATGCTATCTAAATAGCAACACAAGTGTCCCACACACACAGGTAGTCGCTGAGTGTGCTGCTGCTGCTGGTGGGCTGCTGGCAGTGGGACACACAGTATGATTTAGCAATGCTGTCTAAGCAACACAAGTGTATCTCACACACAGGTAGTCACTGAATGTGCTGCTACTGCTGATGGGCTGCTGGCAGTGGGACACACAGTATGAATTAGCAATGCTGTCTAAGCAACACAAGTGTCTCACACACACAGGTAGTCACTGAATGTGCTGCTGCTGCTGGTGGGCTGCTGGCAGTGGGACACACAGTATGAATTAGCAATGCTGTTTAAGCAACACAAGTGTCTCACACACACAGGTAGTCACTGAATGTGCTGCTGCTGCTGGTGGGCTGCTGGCAGTGGGACACACAGTATGAATTAGCAATGCTGTCTAAGCAACACAAGTGTCTCACACACACAGGTAGTCACTGAATGTGCTGATGCTGCTGGTGGGCTGCTGGCAGTGGGACACACAGTATGAATTAGCAATGCTGTCTAAGCAACACAAGTGTCTCACACACACAGGTAGTCACTGCATGTGCTGCTGCTGCTGGTGAGCTGCTGGCAGTGGGACACACAGTATGAATTAGCAATGCTGTCTAAATAGCAACACAAGTGTCTCACACACACAGGTAGTCACTGAATGTGCTGCAGGTGGGCTGCTGGCAGTGGGACACACACAGTATGAATTAGCAATGCTGTCTAAGCAACACAAGTGTCTCACACACACAGGTAGTCACCGAATGTGCTGCTGCTGCTGCTGCTGGGCTGCTGGCAGTGGGGCACACACAGTATGAATTAGCAATGCTGTCTAAGCAACACAAGTGTCAGTTTCAAACACAGGAAAAAAATGATCACACGAGCAGGATTAGCTCTGAAAAGAGCTGTTCTGGGGCGCTATTATAGCAATAAGATTCAGCTAGGAGCAAGCTAAGAAGGCAAGAGCCTGAGACGGCTTGAGGGGTGCTGGCTAGCACATCTATGGTAGTGTCTTTGGTGGTAAGAATTGCATATATCTTTCTTTTTCTGATTCTAGCCTTCTGCCAACAGGTGCTGTTTCTCGGCTTCATTATTAGACCATGCATTAGCAGTTTAGCTAGACCAGTGGAGTCTTTACCAGTGCACTGGCTGTATATTAGTACACACACAGGTAGTCGCTGAATGTGCTGCTGCTGCTGGTGGGCTGCTGGCAGTGGGACACACAGTATGATTTAACAATGCTGTCTAAGCAACACAAGTGTCTCACACACACAGGTAGTCACTGAATGTGCTGCTGCTGCTGCTGGTGGGCTGCTGGCAGTGGGACACACAATATGAATTAGCAATGCTGTTTAAGCAACACAAGTGTCTCATACACACAGGTAGTCACTGAATGTGCTGCTGCTGCTGGTGGGCTGCTGGCAGTGGGACACACAGTATGAATTAGCAATGCTGTCTAAATAGCAACACAAGTGTCTCACACACACACAGGTAGTCACTGAATGTGCTGCTGGTGGGCTGCTGGCAGTGGGACACACAGTATGAATTAGCAATGCTGTCTAAGCAACACAAGTGTCTCACACACACAGGTTGAGGTTGTGTGTGGAGGAGCTCCCGAATTTCCAGAATAAGTCTTCTTGCTCTTTTGCTGGATCCGCTTTTCAAGCACCTTCTCTGGGAACATTTCCACCTGAGGTCCCTGCTTCGGGCCTGTGCCGGGCAGGGCCTTTCCCTGTGCTAACTGGCAGCTCCAAGCATGGAGCGGCCAGCTCATACCCCCCCCTACTGCTCCACCAACTCACCCGGGGGATGGGTCCTCTCCCGAGGGATCCATGGCCGATGATATGGTCCGGTGGCTAAGAGAGGTGAAGGCCTGCGAGGAGACAATAATAGAATTAAAAAGAAATTTTAACACCTTAAGGTACCGCTATGGAATTAGCTGGCGACCGGAGTTTTTGAAGACAGAGGAGGACCTGGCTGAGCTCCGCAAGGACATCCGTATGCAGAAGGCAAAGCTAGCCAAGTTAGAGGAGGTTGGTGGGCCCTTTGTAGAGCAAATGCGCTACAAGAGGCGCTTTAAAAGGATGTTAAGGCATGACACTGATATAGACTCTGATGATGACACCGATGAAGACTGCGTCGTCTTGGAGGAGCAAAGCACCCCACAAGAGAGGCCCCCTTGGGTAAAGAGTGAAGACACCCAGTCCCCGATACCCTTGGGACCGGGGATAGCCTTCGGTGAGACTATGGCCGGAGAGCATGGTGGTGAAGAGCCTATGGAGGTGGCCGGGAGTGCAGAGAGGTTAGAACCCAGCTCTGCGGTGGGTGCCTGGGAGGGTGCTGGAGGTGCCCGTGCTGTGGACCCTACTGCCGGGGGTCCGGGCGGCATAACTGCTGCCGGGGTCTCCGGTGGGACTGGGGGTGGCGGTGCGGGTGTTTCTGGGGCCCAGAGTGTGTTTGCTGTGCCCTCCCCCTCTATGTTACCTGGAGCTGGTGGAGTGGCTGGGGCTGTAATGGCCTCCCCGGGCACCCGCGTGGATTCCCCCCCTGTCGGGCCCAAGGGGCCCGCTTCAGGGTCACTGCCTGTGGCTCCTGCGGGGTCTGGGGTGAAGATGGGGGTGAAGAAACTCACCCAGGGCTCCGGGGAAGACCTACCTATCATCCATGATGCTGTTCAAGATGGCCTGGGGACGCCAAGTAGTGAGGAGAAGACGCCAAGCCGACTTCCGGTAGAACCGCCGGAAGTGACGCATGCGGATGTTAATCCGCGTGCTCCGCATTCTGCCTGTGAAACCAATGCGGTGGACGCGGACGTTGAGACGCCTATGCAAGTGTCACGCGGAGAATCTAAGATGGAGGATGCGGCGTTTAGTCCGCATGCGCCCATGCCACGCAGAATTGCAGATCAGAACGATACGGCCAGTGAGACGCAAGCGCCGCCATCTTGCGGAAATAAGGAAGAAGAGGATGCGGCCAAAAGCACGCGTGCGCGGGCTTCCAATGCTATTTCCAATACGGAGGAAGCGTCCAATGGGGCGCATGTTCAGGGCAAATCCGGAAGTCCGCAACTGGAGGCGGAATCCAGGGGGGGAAGGTGTGGAGGAACATGCTAATGTGGAGGAGGGGCCAGTGGTGGCCATGGAAAGTATGGAGGCAAGTGGGGATTATAATAAAAGTCTTCCTGAGGCCCAGGAAGAAGGAAAGCTTATGAGAAGAGCTCAAGGGGCTGGTCATGCGAGTCCAGGAGTATCCCAGGAGGACCTTTTTAAGGGGAACTCTGGCGATGAAGGAAAAATAGACTCCCTTGGATGTTGGACTCCCCCTAGTGTCGGGCTGGAACAACTAGCTCAGGAACTTTTCTCTGAGGTCGACAAGGAGGAGGAACAAGGACCTCTGGTGGTGGAAGCTGGGACTGCATCAGAGGGTAAGAACATTTCCTCCCTTTTTACCGATAAGAAAAAGCCAAAAAAAGGAAGGAATAAGTTGAGCAAGTATGTGCGGTTGTCACTTGGTGAACAACCTGTGGTCGAGGAAACAGATTTGGACAGTAACGGTACCCAGAAAGGGTCATTTGTGCAGATGGAGGAGGGTGGTGAGGTACTCCTAGTTCAGAAGGGGGGGCTAGTTAGATCACCACATAACACTCTGTTGGATGTAATGTTCGAGAGGAACTTGATTTCTTGCTCAGATTCTGACGGTGATTTAAGTGAGGGGGAAAGGGAGAAAAAGAGGGGAAAAAAAGAGAAAAAGAGGAAACAAAAGAAAAAAACATATAGATCCACCACCAGTGGATAAAGACTAATTAATTACTGAATTCCATACTGCTGACTTAGTTGTACGACTAGAAAATAAAAGATTGGTCGTTATTGATGCTCATAGCCAGGAGGTGGTGATCCAGGCGGTGGAACCGGGGGGGGGGGGGGGGAATACTCAGGCTTACATCTGGTGGGCATGGGTAACCCCGACAGTGGTCGTCAGGTGGAATTCAGGGCAGGTGGGAGGAGAATGCTTATTGAGAATGAAATGTTTAAAGTGTTTGATTTCCAGGGTAAACAGATATTCATGGCGACCATTTTCGGGTTGGGCCCTAATGCCCCCAGGTGTAAGCCTCCTTCCCCCTCTGTTTCCGCCCCGGTTTCCGTTCCTGTTTCCACCTCTGATGTGGTTGTGGGGGCGGTTGGTGAGGTTGGCTGAGGTGGGTGCGGGGACAACTGAAAGAAGTGAGGTGGCACTTCCTGAACTTGAGAGTGTAAAAGGGTGGGCTTTCCGGAACTGGGGCCTGCAGCAAAACCGGGGGCCCTTGCCTCCATGGCGGCCCCAGCCGGGGGTGTGTCCTCCACTGGGCCGGTTTTGTACTCTAGGGCTGTCAGGAGTGCTGCTTCTGGGAGGAGGGTCCTGGCTCCCCTGGAGACAGAGTCGGAGGCCTATACCCCAGGCATTGTGCGCCTTAAGTGGGAACACGCTTCGGCGATTCCCACAAAGAGGGAATTTGTGCACTATCTGTTCGACCTGGGGTTTAGGCCCGCCGATTTATTCGCGATTCTGGCTCTGGGAGATCCACCGCCCTACTATGATGTGTCTTTTCTCTCCCAACAGGGGATGGAGGCCTTTTTAGAGAAGAGGCTAGGCGAATCTCTTAATGGGCAGTGGCACGGTTTCACTGTGGTACCTCTTTCTAGGCAGTCATTGGAGAGGAAGGCGCACATAGTAGTACAGAGCATCCCGGTGTGTGACTTGATGACTTGGGTCCAGCACTACGTGGACCTTATGTCCCCGCCCCACAGGGTCCTGGATGACCTGGGGATCTGGTGGGGGGAGTATGAGGTGGCAATCAAACTCCGTGTTAAGGAGGGGGTCGTTGCCCATATTCCCCGTTCCGCCCTCATAGGGCGGGACAAGGTGGTCACCTTCTACCCCGGTCAGCCCAGGACCTGTAATAAGTGTGGCAAGTGGGGTCATTTTGCGAGCGGATGCCCAGATCCGAGATGCAGCAGGTGCCAGGAGTTCGGGCACACTGCCTCTACATGTAAGCGCATAAAGTGTAATTTCTGCTTTGAGTACGGTCACCCGTACACAGCGTGCCCGGTCTCCTGGAACACTATGCCCTCGGATCTGAAGAGGGCCATGTTGGCTCGTATGGAGGAGGGACAGGATGTCTCTGTGTCTAATCCTAATATCTCTCCCCAGTCTATGTCTATCCTTGATGTGTTGGATCATGCTGTAGACCCATCCTCTGTTGCCCTTTCCTCTGTTCCTCCTCCAGCTGGCGTGGCCCTCATAGGGCAATCTGGACCCGGGTCGTCGACTCATATCCGGGATACTGCTCGTGGCGGGGACTCTCCTCCCAAGGAGCAGCGATCCAGGCCTACCAGGTCTGGGTGGGATAGGAGAGGTGGGGGGACTAAGGCCCCTCCGCCTACTCCAAAAAATCCCCCAACTAGCACTCCCACTCCCCTGCCCAAAAGAAGAAATCCTCCCAGGGCTGCTTCCTCTTCCCACCCTCCCCCTGCCCCGGACCCCTCCCCTTCCTTCCCTTCAGTGGATCTTCCCCCTCCTCCTCCTATCCTTCCTGCCCCCTCTGGTGATCCTCCTCCTGATCCTTCCCTTCCTTCCCCTGTCCCTCCCCTCCTTTTTCCCATTGATGAAGGGATTACCCCCCTTCGTGCTGTTCCCTCTGGAGCTGCTTTCGTCTTTTTGCCCCCCGAGCCGACGGGTGCCGCTTCTGCCTCGAGTGGGAGGGAGCACCTGACGGCTGAGGAGAGGGAGTATTTAGACGAAAGATTCAAGACCAAAAAGAAAAAAGCTGGGCCTAAGGCCTTGCCTCGTGCCTACTCTGAAGAGGAGAGAGAGACTCTGAGGCAAGAGATTGCTCAGAGGAGAGTTGAGAAAAAAGAAGGGTTAAAACTCTCAAATAGATTCGATCTCTTGGCTACCTCCCCTCTTTCTTTGGAAGAGGAGGAGATGATAGTTGAGACCACGGAGACTGCTTGAGGGGGCATTGTCCCGTGTGTTTGTGTGTTTTACTTTCTGTTGATGTTGTCCTTTGGTTTGTTTTTGTAACTTGTCAAAAGGAGTATGAAGGGAAACCTTAATTATTCTGATGGCTGTTCCCCCACCACTCATGTTGGCAACGATCAACGTTGCCAGCATAAAAATGACCAGAGCTTGAAAATTGGCTTTCTCGATTTTGGCTGCCCATGAGGCTGATGTGTTTTTCCTGCAAGAGACCAGGCTCACCTCTGTGGCTGACCTTTGGTTGGCCGAGAGGGACTGGGTGTCTGGTCTGAGTTTTTGGTCTCTTGCGGGAGAGCCTGGAAGTGGTGTGGCGGTCCTCTTTAGGGCCGACATGGTAACGTGCCGGCGAGTAATTGAGGTAGAGATGGGTAGGTGTCTGGTCTTAAACGTCTGCATGAGGGGGCAGGATCTCAGGCTAATCAACATCTATGCCAGCCCCAGGTGTTTGGGGGAGAGAAAGCGCCTCTTTATGCAGATCATGCCATTCCTTTTTTCAGCCTATCCTGTGATCCTGGGTGGTGATTTTAACACAGTCACTAGGGTCATGGACAGGGCAAGGGCCCAGGTCCGGATAGGTGGAGATAGTAGGTACTTAGTTAAAACGGTTAGTGAGGCTGATCTGGTGGATGTGCACGTTCGTCACTCCGCAGATCTCATGGGGTTCACTTTTTATAAAGGTAATGCCAAGTCTAGGGTAGACAGGTTTTTTGTTTCGGAGAGCCTCATCACTTCAACTCCTAAGTTGTTGGCGGTGGAGTTCTCCGATCACCATATTCTGTCGGTGGGCTTGAATGCTCCAGATGCTCCTCCCAGAGGCCGGGGTATTTGGAGGATAAATTCGACCTTGCTACTGGAAGATGAGGTGAGACAATCCTTTGAGGTGTTTTTTCAGGCACAGGTCTCCATCCTGGACTGCTTTGACAATAGGTCTGAGTGGTGGGAAGAGGTCAAAAAATGCGCTGTTGGATTTTTCAAGGGCCTAGCGTCCCGTAGGAGTCTTGATAGAAATCTGGCTTACCAGCGTCTAAGGGAGAGGTTGACTGTTCTCGTCTCTGAGGGCGGGGATCCGGGGCAGATCTCCGAGGTCAAACTTCGCCTTAAGCAGCAGCAGTACGACCGGCTGGCTTCTTTGGCTCTGGAAAGGGATCATGGTAAATACCGCTTGCCAGATCCTTACCAGAGTTTCAAACAAAGTGCAGCGCTTAAGACGGTCATCGGTCTCAGGGGCGCCTTGTGGTCTCTGGCAAGGTCCAGGTCAGAGATCCTAGACATCGCTAGAGGGTTTTACGCTGACCTGCTTGGGGAGAAGCCACTTGACCAGACGAGGATGGAGGACTTCTTGGTCTCCACACCAGGTCTGGAAGATGTTGACATCTCTGCCACAGACTTGACGACAGAGATCACTGCAGATGAAGTAGTGAGAGCCATTGGTGGCTTTGCGCCCAAAAAGACTCCGGGTCCGGATGGACTGACGGCCGAGTTTTACAAGGCTTTCGTGTCCATCTTGGCCCCTCAATTGGCCGGTGCTTTTAATGATTGTCTTTTGCCGAGGGCCAGTTACCGCCCTCCATGAGGCAATCTGCGGTGATCCTGCTGTCAAAAGGTCGTGATCCTGAGATGATTGAGAATTGACGTCCCATCAGCCTTCTCAACGTGGACAGGAAGATCCTGGTGAAAATTTTGTTCTGGCGGTTGTCCCACGTGACAGATGTGCTTTCTCGCCATCAGCCAAGCCGACTTCCGGTAGAACCGCCGGAAGTGACGCATGCGGATGTTAATCCGCGTGCGCCGCATTCTGCCTGTGAAACCAATGCGGTGGACGCGGACGTTGAGACGCCTATGCAAGTGTCACGCGGAGAATCTAAGATGGAGGATGCGCCGTTTAGTCCGCATGCGCCCATGCCACGCAGAATTGCAGATCAGAACGATACGGCCAGTGAGACGCAAGCGCCGCCATCTTGCGGAAATAAGGAAGAAGAGGATGCGGCCAAAAGCACGCGTGCGCGGGCTTCCAATGCTATTTCCAATACGGAGGAAGCGTCCAATGGGGCGCATGTTCAGGGCAAATCCGGAAGTCCGCAACTGAAGGGGGAATCCAGGGGGGGAAGGTGTGGAGGAACATGCTAATGTGGAGGAGGGGCCAGTGGTGGCCATGGAAAGTATGGAGGCAAGTGGGGATTATAATAAAAGTCTTCCTGAGGCCCAGGAAGAAGGAAAGCTTATGAGAAGAGCTCAAGGGGCTGGTCATGCGAGTCCAGGAGTATCCCAGGAGGACCTTTTTAAGGGGAACTCTGGCGATGAAGGAAAAATAGACTCCCTTGGATGTTGGACTCCCCCTAGTGTCGGGCTGGAACAACTAGCTCAGGAACTTTTCTCTGAGGTCGACAAGGAGGAGGAACAAGGACCTCTGGTGGTGGAAGCTGGGACTGCATCAGAGGGTGAGAACATTTCCTCCCTTTTTACCGATAAGAAAAAGCCAAAAAAAGGAAGGAATAAGTTGAACAAGTATGTGCGGTTGTCACTTGGTGAACAACCTGTGGTCGAGGAAACAGATTTGGACAGTAACGGTACCCAGAAAGGGTCATTTGTGCAGATGGAGGAGGGTGGTGAGGTACTCCTAGTTCAGAAGGGGGGGGGCTAGATAGATCACCACATAACACTCTGTTGGATGTAATGTTCGAGAGGAACTTGATTTCTTGCTCAGATTCTGACGGTGATTTAAGTGAGGGGGAAAGGGAGAAAAAGAGGGGAAAAAAAGAGGAAACAAAAGAAAAAAACATATAGATCCACCACCAGTGGATAAAGACTAATTAATTACTAAATTCCATACTGCTGACTTAGTTGTACGACTAGAAAATAAAAGATTGGTCGTTATTGATGCTCATAGCCAGGAGGTGGTGATCCAGGCGGTGGAACCGGGGGGGGGGGGGGGGGGACTACTCAGGCTTACATCTGGTGGGCATGGGTAACCCCGACAGTGGTCGTCAGGTGGAATTCAGGGCAGGTGGGAGGAGAATGCTTATTGAGAATGAAATGTTTAAAGTGTTTGATTTCCAGGGTAAACAGATATTCATGGCGACCATTTTCGGGTTGGGCCCTAATGCCCCCAGGTGTAAGCCTCCTTCCCCCTCTGTTTCCGCCCCGGTTTCCGTTCCTGTTTCCACCTCTGATGTGGTTGTGGGGGCGGTTGGTGAGGTTGGCTGAGGTGGGTGCGGGGACAACTGAAAGAAGTGAGGTGGCACTTCCTGAACTTGAGAGTGTAAAAGGGTGGGCTTTCCGGAACTGGGGCCTGCAGCAAAACCGGGGGCCCTTGCCTCCATGGCGGCCCCAGCCGGGGGTGTGTCCTCCACTAGGCCGGTTTTGTACTCTAGGGCTGTCAGGAGTGCTGCTTCTGGGAGGAGGGTCCTGGCTCCCCGGAGACAGAGTCGGAGGCCTATACCCCAGGCGTTGTGCGCCTTAAGTGGGAACACGCTTCGGCGATTCCCACAAAGAGGGAATTTGTGCACTATCTGTTCGACCTGGGGTTTAGGCCCGCCGATTTATTCGCGATTCTGGCTCTGGGAGATCCACCGCCCTACTATGATGTGTCTTTTCTCTCCCAACAGGGGATGGAGGCCTTTTTAGAGAAGAGGCTAGGCGAATCTCTTAATGGGCAGTGGCACGGTTTCACTGTGGTACCTCTTTCTAGGCAGTCATTGGAGAGGAAGGCGCACATAGTAGTACAGAGCATCCCGGTGTGTGACTTGATGACTTGGGTCCAGCACTACGTGGACCTTATGTCCCCGCCCCACAGGGTCCTGGATGACCTGGGGATCTGGTGGGGGGAGTATGAGGTGGCAATCAAACTCCGTGTTAAGGAGGGGGTCGTTGCCCATATTCCCCATTCCGCCCTCATAGGGCGGGACAAGGTGGTCACCTTCTACCCCGGTCAGCCCAGGACCTGTAATAAGTGTGGCAAGTGGGGTCATTTTGCGAGCGGATGCCCAGATCCGAGATGCAGCAGGTGCCAGGAGTTCGGGCACACTGCCTCTACATGTAAGCGCATAAAGTGTAATTTCTGCTTTGAGTACGGTCACCCGTACACAGCGTGCCCGGTCTCCTGGAACACTATGCCCTCGGATCTGAAGAGGGCCATGTTGGCTTGTATGGAGGAGGGACAGGATGTCTCTGTGTCTAATCCTAATATCTCTCCCCAGTCTATGTCTATCCTTGATGTGTTGGATCATGCTGTAGACCCATCCTCTGTTGCCCTTTCCTCTGTTCCTCCTCCAGCCGGCGTGGCCCTCATAGGGCAATCTGGACCCTGGTCGTCGACTCATATCCGGGATACTGCTCGTGGCGGGGACTCTCCTCCCAAGGAGCAGCGATCCAGGCCTACCAGGTCTGGGTGGGATAGGAGAGGTGGGGGGACTAAGGCCCCTCCGCCTACTTCAAAAAATCCCCCAACTAACACTCCCACTCCCCTGCCCAAAAGAAGAAATCCTCCCAGGGCTGCTTCCTCTTCCCACCCTCCCCCTGCCCCGGACCCCTCCCCTTCCTTCCCTTCAGTGGATCTTCCCCCTCCTCCTCCTATCCTTCCTGCCCCCTCTGGTGATCCTCCTCCTGATCCTTCCCTTCCTTCCCCTGTCCCTCCCCTCCTTTCTCCCATTGATGAAGGGATTACCCCCCTTCGTGCTGTTCCCTCTGGAGCTGCTTTCGTCTTTTTGCCCCCCGAGCCGACGGGTGCCGCTTCTGCCTCGAGTGGGAGGGAGCACCTGACGGCTGAGGAGAGGGAGTATTTAGACGAAAGATTCAAGACCAAAAAGAAAAAAGCTGGACCTAAGGCCTTGCCTCGTGCCTACTCTGAAGAGGAGAGAGAGACTCTGAGGCAAGAGATTGCTCAGAGGAGAGTTGAGAAAAAAGAAGGGTTAAAACTCTCAAATAGATTCGATCTCTTGGCTACCTCCCCTCTTTCTTTGGAAGAGGAGGAGATGATAGTTGAGACCACGGAGACTGCTTGAGGGGGCATTGTCCCGTGTGTTTGTGTGTTTTACTTTCTGTTGATGTTGTCCTTTGGTTTGTTTTTGTAACTTGTCAAAAGGAGTATGAAGGGAAACCTTAATTATTCTGATGGCTGTTCCCCCACCACTCATGTTGGCAACGATCAACGTTGCCAGCATAAAAATGACCAGAGCTTGAAAATTGGCTTTCTCGATTTTGGCTGCCCATGAGGCTGATGTGTTTTTCCTGCAAGAGACCAGGCTCACCTCTGTGGCTGACCTTTGGTTGGCCGAGAGGGACTGGGTGTCTGGTAGAGATGATCAGATACCTGATATTTGAGTTCGGATAGTGTCATCCAGCTCGCCTGCCACCCCCCGCCACCAGGCGGAGCTGGTCCTCCCGAGAGCCAGCATGCCCCACGCGCTTCCGCCGGCCCCCGCAGGGGAGCGCCGGGTGCTCCCAGGAGGACTGGCGCCCTCCGGTGGTGGGCGGCGGGAGCGCGGGATGGCCCGGCACCCGGGAGCCCTGGCGCCCCCCGGTGGCGGGCGGCGGTAGTGCGGGGGGTCAGGCCGGCTCTCAGGAGGACTGGCGCCCCCCTGTGGCGAGTGGCGGTAGCGCGGAGCAGCCCGGCACCCGTGAGCCACGGCGCCCCCCGGTGGCGGGCCGCGGTAGAGCGGGGGGTCAGGCTGGCTCTCGGAAGGACCGGCGCCCCCTGGTGGCGGGCGGCGGTAACGCGGGCTCCCGGGAGGACCGGCGCCCCCAGGTGGCGGGCGTCAGTAGCGCGGGGGGGTCAGACCGGCTCTTGAGCCCTCTCTCTCCCTCTCACCCCCGGCCGACCCTTAAGCCCGCTCTCTCCCTTCCCGGCGGGCGAAAATTTGCTGGGAAAATATTTCATCGAATTTGAGTAAAGTTTCTGCAACACGACTCAGTTTAGAGAAAATGACAGACTACAGACTCCCGCATGTACATTTTAACCGTGATGGTTAGTAGGACAGAGATTTATTTATTTATTTTCAGGGTCGAGGCCCATGTCTTTGTGTATTCCTATTTTAGTCGCAATGTGATCAGCAGTAACAAAATCATTGGCGAATGAACGGGAGCGAGCAGTGCTGATGTGATCTGAAAACTCCTTTGGTCCAGAAGTGGTGGAAAATGGAGATCGCCACCCCGGGACAATGTGGCCGGCCGATGCCTAAGCA